>NC_045770.1:32683923-32997376 GCF_008692025.1 Phocoena sinus | reverse complement strand
GATATTTATATCTGTCTCACAATAATATTGCAGGAATTAGAGATAGTGTATGTAAAATGTCTTTGTTATCAGTAGTGGTGCATAATAATACCACTGTGCTTCTTGGAGCCCTTACTATTCTGTGTAATTTATATTTGTCTCATTTAATTCTTAAGACAACTCCTGAAAAATATCATTCCTCTGAAAAGAACAACTCCAATCACATGTCCTATTGATGAAGAAAGTAGCACCATCTGCAGCTCTTAAGCTTTATTTTCTTTTATGTAAAATGTACTTTATAATGTCTGACTTTAAAAGTTCCTAGATAAAATGTTGGCACTTAGTAGGTATTCAGTGAATGTTAATTCCCTCCCATTCCACAGACATCATCTCAGCAACCTCAGATGATCACTGGGTAAAATCTTGTTTTGTTTTGCAACTTTAGAGCTATAATAAATTCTATTTACCCAGACTGTTTTTAGGGACTTCAGAATTGCTTGCCTAAGAACGTCTGCCCTGGCCTGGTGCCAGGCAACTTTAAAGAAAGCAGCATGTGTGTGCAGCACACTTGAAGATTGAATGCATGAGGTTCTGAACTTAAGATGGAGGCAGGAAAAACACCTTGGGTCTAAAATGTCATCAGAGTGTTGCAGCAGCTTTATTTAAAAATTACAGTTAATATTGCTTCATAAATCGCTTCCTAAGTAGTAAAGTCACTATAAGGATTTCTATCCAGCCACTTTCCACTAATCAGCTCTAAGCCTGTAAGTGTTTTACACCACATGTAACAGAGTTATCAACAAGTATTGTTAAGTATTATAGCGTGAAATGGTCCCAAAACAGAATTGAAGTTAATTGTAGTAATCTTTTGTGATTATCAAGTATATAGCTGCACCCCATAATTTTAAAATCTGGAGTGGTTAAAGCTAAACATGACACCAAGGGCACTATTATTATAGAAAAAAAATTCAAATGGCTCATGAAACACTTTTCTCAAGTGGTGCATCTTTACAATTCAGTTTCTTGCTTTTGGATATATGGTTGTAAAACCAAGCCAGCAATAACATTGTACATAATTGTTGCTAGAGAGATCCAGGTGTTAAGCCAAATGGGACCCTACATGAAGAAGCTATAGGAAACAAACTCCATTTTCAACCCTCTCAGCCCTCTACGGCATTTGGGTGCAGGATAATTGGCTTCCCTGGGGAAAAGCTGAAGGTTTTCTACCCGGGTCATGAAAAAATTGAACTTATGGTGCATCCCTGTGCCCTGGTGAAGCATCATTAAACAGTTTTTAAGACTACTGGATGATTAAGTGGCACACTATGGGAAAGGGTTGCACACCACAGCAGGATTGTGTTTATGGGGAAAAAGAAAGTGAGCAGTTTACATATACAGCTTTTAATATAAATGGTAGAAATTATTTTCCTTTTAAAGAGTAATTTGAATTCACTTTTTTCAGATTAGTGTTAAGAGGAAATAACTCTATGGTCAGTAAAGTCTTAGAGAAAGATGAGTGATTCATTCCTTCTTTCACTTAACAAATCTTTATTGAGGAACAACTGTATGTCTGTCCCTGTTCTAAGGATTAAGAATATACTAGTCAGCAGGACATCACTTGTTCCTGTTCTCATAGAGCCTTAGTGATGGAGACAGACAATAAATTGGGTGAATTAGTAAAATGTTAGTCATATCAGTGGTAAAGTGAAGAAATAAAGTTAAAACAAGAAAGAGACATAAGAAATATCAAGGTGAGGGTGTTGTGATGTTAGCTATCTCTACAGAAAAGGCCATTTTATAAAGGTGACATTTAGTAAAAGACCTGAAAGAAATGACATTGTCATGCAGCTATCTGAAGGAAAAGTAGTCCAGTTAAGTGCAAATGCTCTGG
Organism: Phocoena sinus; assembly: GCF_008692025.1. Taxonomy (NCBI): domain Eukaryota; kingdom Metazoa; phylum Chordata; class Mammalia; order Artiodactyla; family Phocoenidae; genus Phocoena; species Phocoena sinus. Next base: position 32,995,506 of record NC_045770.1, on the reverse strand, counting down.
GGTAGAAATGCATTCACTGAGTGCTGAGATCAGCAAGAGGGCCAGTGTAGCTGGAGTAGAGTATATGAGGCAAAAGGCAGTGAGATCAATACTGAGGAGCCAGATCATGTGGGGCCTTTGGTTTTTATCTGGGGTAATGTGGGAAATGACTGGAGAGTTTTGAACAAAGGGGTGAAATGACCTGGCTAAATTTTTAGCAGGGTATTTCTGGCAGTTTCAAAAATAGAGGACAAAGATAGAAGTAAGAAGACCTGTTATAGTACCTCAGACTGTCATTTCTCATGCTTCCTACCTCTACGGGATGCAAGTATACCACTTTTACAGATGAGATAACTGAAGTTCAGATCTAAAGTAACTCTTGAGTTTACAGAGTGAGTGTCGGTACTGTAAATAAAGCCAAGTTGTTTGGCTGCAAGACACTCTACCCTACACCACTCTTGCTCCAGACTAGCCTTTCTCACTCACAGTAAGCATTCCCAACTTGCATGGTCTATGGAAATACTCAGTTGTGTTTCATAGCATCGAAAACTGTACAAACTTAGATACAGATCATTTATTAACAATCTGTAATGTTTGTTTCCTTACACTAGGACCGCTTGGTTTTACATGGATTAAACACTATTGTACATATGATAAGGGAAGTAAAACATTTACAATGAGTGTTTCAGAAATGAAATCCAGTGGGAAAATGGTGAGTTGTTTTTGTTTTTTAATTGAGCTTGTTATTTAAGTAATGGAAGCAAAACAAACAAAAATCATGTGTGTTTATTTTTCTAATAAACGTGCTCATAAGTTTTAAAAATTGAAAAGTCAAAAATTTTTCTCTCTTTAGTGACCTTGAAGACTTATAAAGAGTGGCCAGGATTTTTCTTTTATTTTGGCCGTGGAATGTTTATAAGCAGTTATATTAAATGTAGGGACACCTTGGTAGGTGTCATCTCCTATCCCTGGCAGCAGAGTTGTTTGCGTTGTTGGTTGGCCAGCAGCCCATAGAGACTGTCAGTGGCTGGTCCAGGCTCACTGCGTCTGCATCTTTCTTCCAGGTGGTCTCTTGTGGGAGCCCGGGTTTGCCCCTGCATGCCACTTCCTTTTCTGCACTGTGTACTACTTACTGAAACGCTGGCCAGCAAAGTTTCTCAGAAGAAATCAATCAATGCTTATTTACCCCTAAAGTAAATCAGTCACTGAATGTCTCGCATGGGTAGTGAACAGTACAGAACAAAGTGTACCTTATATGCGGAAGTGCTACAGAATACAACGCCTTTATTGCATGTAGTGTACACTCTTTTTGTGAGTTAAGATATGAATATGGCAAACAATTGGACCTGTGAATTAAATAATTGAGCCGTCATCTAAGAATCCTAGAGCTGGGAGTTATCCTAAAGATTATTTAGGCTAGCCTCATTTTACCTGATTAAAAAATAAAGACAATAGAAAGTAAGTGACTTACTCAGCTAATTTGTGGTATAGATCATGGCAGAGGTAAATGTTGATCTAACTTAGACACATACTCAAATACATCAGCTGAAACTTATTGTGCTTGGGCATTCATTAGAGTCTAATAATTCAAAGTAAGAGACATAAAATAAAGGAGAACATACCAGAGAAAAAGAAACCTTAGATGGCTACTCTCACAAGAAGTTATTAAATGCTATAATCATGCCTAGTTTCTACTCTAAAAGTTTCATAAGAAAAGATATTGCCCAAAAGTCAGTTTATGTGACAGTCAGTGAGCTAATAATAAATAGACCAAGCCAGAGTTCTATTAATAAAAGAGATTTGCAACCAGAGACAATAGAATTAACCAGGCATTAGGTAAATATTCCCCTTAAAATTGACTGGCATTTCAGGTATAGAAGAGAATTATGAATTGAGCCTATGTTGGATCCTGTCAAAAGAGGTTTAGTTTAGTTTTAGCAGCAGACTACTAGTCGGTTACCAGCAGGGGAATCACGTGGTGTGCATGATAGTAATAGCATTATAGCAAGTATCTACTAGAACTTTATTATTTTGGTAGCTCTCTTGAGGTTTTGAGCCAGCTATCATTTAATACTCTACGGCTCCAATACAAACACACACACACACATATTATAGTATAATTTAACTTTATAAGTAAATATGTTGAAGGGTACTAGACAGGCATGTCACAGAATTCTTTGAATAAAACATGTATATGTGATTAATTTATTAATAAATGGTTTGGTGTATTACAGTTGGGCAGTTAACATTAGGCAGAAGTCTTTGTATTTATAGAAACAGGATGTGATTATGATCTTTATACATAAACTGTACTCTAAGTTGTCATTTTAATATGGAAACTTTAGGTGGTGTATTTAATATATTTCAGTTCACCTTGTCATCATGTCAGTAATGTGCTCCACTTCTTGTTTCAGAATGGCCTCGTTACTAGCTCACCAGAAATGTTTAAATTAAAATCCTGTATCCGACGAAAGACAGATTCAATTGATAAACGATTCTGCTTTGACATAGAAGTAGTCGAAAGGTTTGAACTTTTCACTTTATATTTTTTAATAATCTAAATTATTTGTTTCTATGTATAGATGTAAATATGGAACAGCATAAAGTGCTTGTTTTTCAATCTCTTTTTTAAAGACAATATATATGTTTATTTCATTCTTTCACTTGTTTATTCAACAAATAAGTATTGCATGATGCTTTCGAAAAAATAACTCAGACACAGAGTGCTACCAAAGGGTAATATCACTCAGAGAAGAATCTGGAAAAATCAATAAAGATGACTGCCTTAGGAGAAAGTGCATATTGTGGACCGAGGTCCCCATCAAAATGAAGAAACCTGACGGCATTGTTCATGGCTCCTGGGTCAGCCTTTTTGTATGATTTTGAAATCTAGTGGTCTTGTTCCCAAGGAATAATAAGACACAACTGCAAATTCCATAAGCTTCCTTTAGCCAGTGAAAATCAGTGCCTACCATGTACACAACACTGTTCTGGGCATTCTTAGCCACAGAATATTGGGAGAGACATAAAGCTCTTTGTGCATTCAAGCTTATCATGTAGTGGAATTATTTAGCTCTGTTCCTTTATTGTTTCAATACAAGTAGAATAGAAACAAAATAAGGAGGAGTATGTTTCTTGATCTGTGTTGCATTCCATAATCTATTTTTCTTCCCCTGCATTACCACTATGCTTTTCTGAATACCTCTAGCTTTGTGTGTGTGTGTGTGTGTGTGTGTGTGTGTGTGTGTGTGTGTGTATACACTGTATATATACTCTGACATATTATATACACTGTTATATACTATAGCTTATGTACGATAGCTTGTTAACTGTTTAGTAGGGCATGGCCTTGTTCTTATGCTTCTTTAAAATAGTGTTAGCTATTTTGGCCCTGTGTTCTTATGCTTTATAGATCTGCTTATTAAGTTTCCCTTTCTCTCCAAAACATCCTTTGGGATTTTTGACTGGAGTTCCATTAAAGTTATTAAATTTCAATAAATTAATCAATGGTGAGTTGAACTCTCCCAAGGACTTTACATATCTTTTACATATATATTTTTTTCAGATTTGTTTTTGGGTATATTCTTTTTATTTAAATTTTGAATAAAGTTCTTTAGTAGAAACTCTTTTTTTGTTTTATGGTTAAGATTGCCATAGAGAAAGGCTATTAATTTTTTTTTTTATATATCAATCTATATACAGTACAGTTGTTGAACTCTTGGTTTTAATAGTTTTGTGGTAGGAACTTCTGGTTTTTCTATGTAGATAAATACCAACATGTTAGTGGTTTCTCTTTTCTTTTTTCCGACACTTTCTAGATATATCCTTGGAGCACACTGTTAAACTCTGTGCTTTAGTTGTTTCATCTGTAAAACAAGGATAATCAGTACCCACATCAAAGGGTTGTTGTGAGGAATAAATGAGATAATAAAGGAGACATACTTATAACACAGTGCTTGGTGCATAATAAACAGCCAACAAGTATTGATTGTTGTTATTATTTGTGTTTTACACTGACTTAAATTCTCTAAGATAAAATTACCTTGATCTTTATAATACATTTTCCCTTTTCCTATCAGTCTAATGAGCTGTTTTCCTGTTTACTTAGAGATATATGCCTTTATCACAGTTTTAACTCACTCCAGGCTTTTAACCACACAATATTTAAATGAAATTTCCTTCTTCATGTACCTTTTCTCAGAACCCTCTAGTTTTCTTTTTATCTTATGGACAGCCTCCACAATTAATTAGATTAATTTTACTTTTTTCTGAATTTTCTATTTTTCTCTCTCTTATATTGGTTTCCTTCCTCCCTTTGCTTGCTTGTTTCTTGAAGCACATCCTCAAGTTGCTATCTCAGAATGGGTGCATGGGAGAGAGTTGTTTTTATACATATTAATTGTAATATTGTGATCATTGTATATGTAAACACTTTGGTTTTAGTGTCTTCTTAATAATTGACTGGTTATAGTATAAGGCTTTCCATATTGCTACATACTCATTGTAATTATTTTTAGTGACTAGTTGTACCACGTTGGGTCATAATCTTAATCATTCTCATACTGTGGAATGTTTTGGTGCTTTTGAACTTCTGTGAATGTAGCTTTTCATCCTTTTTGGTCATTTCAGGGGAAATAGTATGAGCCTAAGCTCCTTCAGATAGTTTTATACCTAAAACACTTATTGATGTCATTTTTTAAATTCCTTCTTTTTTCTTCTCTTTCCTATCTTCTTTTCTCTCTTTTCATTTCTTTTTTCTCTTTCCTGCTTTTTCTTTAAATTTTACTTTTAAAGTTAGCTAAGAATTTTTAAAAAATAATTAATGTGTAAAGGCATAAAAGTAGTAAATTGAATATATAAAATATTTTTTAATAGGCATGGAATCATCACATTGCAAGCCTTTTCAGAAGCTAATCGGAAACTCTGGCTTGAAGCCATGGATGGGAAGGAACCGGTAGGGATATGACATATTCTGTAATTTAGATTTTATTGTTCTAATAATTGCAAAGTACATCTGAAAAAAATTTTATATGTCTATAGTGTATTTGAAAATATTAAAATAGCAAATAGAGGAGTAGAGACTCTTACTGTTTTCCTAGTGTTGCGTCACTGGCACATAACACCAACTTCTTAATTCATTTCCCCAGGGGACTTCCAGGACTAATTTAAAACCCTAAAATTACTTTAAAAAATTACTTATTATCATTAATTTGGCTACATTGATTAGATTATTTTATTTAGTTAATAATTCTTGAGTGCCCACTCTGCAAGGCTTGTGCTAGGCTTTATAATCAACATGATGAACACGTTTCAGGGAAAGAACTAATCCTGGTCCTAGACCATTGTTTAAAAATCTCCTTTGCTAAAACTGTTTGTGGCTTGACATTTTCCCTCTATCCAGATCCCCATTTTTATAATAGTTATTTTGATGTTGACATAATTTACTTAAAATTATCAGGGAGGCTTATATAAAAAAGGGAATAAATCATTGATAACTTTTGTGAAGAACACTGCAATAAATGATTAGAGGCATGAGCACACAGAGCAAATAGGATGCACCAGCCTGTCCCTTGAAAACTATCTTTTAAATGGCAGAGAACCTGTGACCATTCTTCTGAAAAGTACCTATGCAACAACACAGCTACACAAAGTGTGGTCCCCAGACTGAGTCCATCCAACAAACCGTTACCAGGCTACAATAAGATGAGTGCAGAGATTATGATTAAGCATCTGGAAAATTTTATAGCAATGAGAAATCATTTTACATCTGTTGAATTTAATAATAAAAAATTTGGACTCTGCATCTATTCTTTATTATGTGTATTACCTTTAAATTTTATTGTAATTTATAAAAATGTCAGTCAGTGACAGATTAAAAATTAAAAACAAAGGAGATTGGTTCTTTACCACTAACAGTTGAGGGGCAAGCCCTGACCTAGAAGAAATTTAGAAGACAGTGTGATAGCTCAACAAGTACAAGTTAGGATTGTACACACTGAGAAAAAAACGCTAAGCAGATAATTTAAGGAAGGAACAATCAGGTGAAATCCATCATGAGATACTTCCTGAAGAAGGGAAATTATGCATCATGTTGGAGAATAGAATAAGATGCTTAGATCAGAGGGAAAGAGGTAAAACTTTGCCCAGGGCAGGACAGCCGGGGATGGAAAGGAGTGGGAGGCTTGGAAGTCAGGCTGGGGAGATGGCATTGTGGACACAGTAGTTGTAAGACCTTGAAATCAAGACACTCCCTTTGTGTATCAATGTACCAATATCACCCTGGTAATCTTCTGTGCTGGGTCATTAATTGCAAGTAACTGACTGACTTCCTTTGTTTTTTAGATTTATACTCTGCCTGCGATTATTAGCAAGAAAGAAGAAAGTAAGTCATTCTAATAATTATTTCAAATGTTATCACATAGATTTTTTTTTAGTTGGAGTACCATGTTAGTTTCAGGTGTACAACATAGTAATTTAATCTTTGTATACACTGTGAAGTGATTACCGCAATAAGTCTAGTACCATCTGTCACCATACGATTGTCCCCCTTCATCCATTTCACCCACCCTCCAACCCCCTTCCCTTCTGATAACCATGAATCTGTTCTCTATATCTGAGTTTGGTTTCATTTTCTTTGTTTGTTTTGTTTTGTATATTCCACATATAAGTAAAATCATATGGTATTTGTCTTTCTCTGACTTACTTCACTTAGCATAATGCCTTTGAGGTCCCTCCATGTTCTTGCAAATGGCAAAGTTTCCTTTTTTGCAGCTGAGTAGTTGTCCATTGCGTATATATAGCATGTCTTCTTTATCCAGTCCTCCACCAATGGAAATTTAGGTTATATCCATATCTTGGGTATTGTAAATAATGCTGCAATGAACATAGCAGTGTATATATCTTTTTGAATTAGTGTTTTCATTTTCTTTGGATAAATACCCAGAAGTAGAATAGCTGGATCATATGGTAGCTCTGTTCTTAAACTTCGAAGTACCTTTTTACTATTTTCCATAGTGGCTGCACCAATATACTTTCCCACCAATAGTGTACAGAGTTTCTCTTCTCTCCACATCCTCTACAAAACTTGTTATTTCTTGTCTTTTTGATGATAGCCATTATAGCAGGTGGGAGGTGATATTTCATTGTGGTTTTGATTTGTATTTCTCTGATGATTAGTGGTGTTGAACATCTTTTCATTTGCCTGTGGGCCGTCTGTATGTGTTTTGGAAAAAATATCTACATAGATCCTCTGCCCATTTTTTAATAAAATTGTTTTTCACTATTGAGTTGTTTGAATTCTTTATATATTTTGGATATTAACTCCTTATCATATATGATTTGCAAATATTTTCTCCCATTCAGTAGGTCACCACTACATTTTGCTGATGGTTTCCTTTGCTGTGCAGAAGCTTTTCTGTTTGATGTAGTCCCACTTGTTTATTTTTACTTTTGTTGCCTTTGCTTTTGGGGTCAGATTCAAAAATTCCATGCCAACACTGATATCAAGGAGCTCATTGCCTATGTTTTCTTCTAAAAGTTTTATGGATTCAGGACTATTTTAAGTTTTAATCCATTTTGAGTTGATTTTTGTGTGTGGAATAAGATAGTGGTCTAGATTCATTTCTTTGCATGTGTCTGTCCAGTTTTCCTAGCACCATTTATTGAAGAGACTGTCTTTTTCCCACGGTATATTCTTTACTCCTTTGTCATAAATTATTTATTCATATATATATATATATATATATATATATATACATATATGGGTTTATTTCTGGGCCCTCTACTCTGTTCCATTGATTTATGCATCTGTTTTTATGCCAATACCATACTGTATTGATTACTATAACTTTATAGTTTAGTTTGCATACAGGGAGTTTGATACCTTCACCTTTTTTTTTTTTCTTTGACTTTTTTTTTTTTTTTGGTTTGTTTTTCTCATGATTCTTTTGTCTATTCAGGGTCTTTCATGGTTCCATACAATTTTAGAATTATTAATTCTACTTCTGTGATAAATGATAGGGATTACATTGAATCCGCAGATTGCCTTGGGTAGTATGGTCATTTTAATGATACTCATTTTTCCAATTCATAAGCATGGTATACCTTTCCATTTGTTTGTGTCATCTTAAATTTCTTTCATCAGTGTCTTAGAGTTTTCAATGTACATCTTTCACCTCCTTGGTTAAATTTATTACTGGATATTTTACTCTTTTTGATGCAGTTGTAAATGAGATTGTTTTCCTAGTTACCTTTTCTGATATTTTGTAATTAGTTTATAAAAAGGCAACAGATTTCTGTATATTGATTTTGTATCCTGAAACTTTACTGAATTCATTTATTAGTTCTAAGAGGTTTTTTTGGTGGAGTCTATAGTTTGTTTTCTCTATACAGTATCATGCCATCTGCAAATAGTGACATTTTTTCTTCTTCCTTTCCAATTGGGATTCCTTTTTTTTTAGCCTAATTTCTGTGTCTAGGACTTCAAATATTATGTTGAACAAAAGTAGTGAGAGTTGACATCCTTCTATAGTTCCTAATCTTAAAGGAAAAGCTTTCATCTTTTCACCATTGAATATGATATTGCCTGTGGACTTGTCATATATGGCCTTTATTATGTTAATGTATGTTCCCTCTATACCCACTGTGTTGAGAGTTTTCATCATAATTGGAAGTTGAATTTTGTCAGATGCTTTCTCTGCATCTATGGAAATGATCATATGATTTTTATTCTTCATTTTGTAAATGTATGTATCATGTTTATTGATTTGTGGATGTTGAACTAGCCTTGCATCCTTGGAATAAGTCTCACTTGATCATGTTGTATGATTCTTTTTATATATTGTTGAATTCAGTTTGCTGATATTTTGTTGAAGATTTTTACATCTATTTTCATCAGGGGTATTGGTTTTCTTTTTTGTGGTGCCCTTGTCTGATTTTGGTATCAGAATAATGCTGGCTACATAAAATGAGTTTGGAAATGTTCCCTCTTCTTCAATTTTTGGATGAGTTTGAGAAGGATAGGTATTGAATCTTTGGATGTTTGATAGAATCCATGGGTGACACTCTCCGATCCTGTACTTTTGTTTGTTGGGATTTTTTTGCAATCTCTTTACTAATAATCAGTCTATTCAGATATTTTATTTCTTTATAATTAAGTCTTGGAAGATAATATGTTTCTATATTCTAGGTTATCCAATTTGTTGGCATATAATTGTTCTTAGTAGTCTCTCATGATCCTTTGTATTTCTCTGGTATCAGTTGTAATTTCTCCACTTTCATTTTCGACTACTTATTTGAGCCCTCTCTCTTTTATTCTTGGTTATTCTAGCTAAAGATTTGTCCATTTTGTTTATCTTTTCAAAGAACTACCTCTTGGTTTCATTGATTTTTTAAAAATTTTTTTTAGTCTCTGTTTTATTTATTTTCACACTGATCTTTATTATTTCCTTCCTTCTACTACCTTTGGACTTCATTCTTCTTTTTCTATGTACTTTAGGTTTAAAGTTAGATTGTTTGAGATTTGTCTTTTTTCTTTAGGTAGGCCTGTATTGCTATAAACTTCCCTCTTACAACAGCTTTTGCTTTGTCCCATAGATTTTGGAATGTTGTATTTCCATTTTCATTGTTCATATTATTTATTGATTTCCCCTCGGATTTCTTATAACCCATTGGTTGTTCAGTAGCATGTTATTTAATCTCCACGTATTTGTGATTTTTCCAGTTTTCTTCTTGTAGGTCTAGTTTTATACCATTGTGGTTGTAAAAGATGTTTTATATGATTTCAGTCTTCTTAAATTTATTGAGATTTGTTTTGTGGCATAAAATGTAATCTATCCTGGAGAATGTTCCATGTGCACTTGAGAAGAATGTGTACTCTGCTGCTTTTGGATGGTATGTTCTATATGTGTCTATTAAGTATATCTGGTCTAATATGCTGTTTAAGGCCATTGTTTCCTTATTTTCTGTCTGGATGATCTGTCCATTAATGGAAGTAGGGTGTTAAAGTCCCCTACTATTATTGTATTGCTGTCAGGTTCTCCCCTTAGGTCTGGTAATATCTGCTTTCTATATTAAGGTACTCCTATGTTGTTTCATATATATTTTAAAATGTTATAACCTCTTGTTGGATTGACTCCTTTATCATTCTGTAATGCCCTTCTTTGTCTTTTATTACAGTCTTTGTTTTAAAGTCTGTTTTGTCTGATATAAGTATAGCTACACCAGTTTTTCTTTTGTTTTTGTTTTGTTTCCTTTTCTTTTTTCATCCCTTCACTTTCAGCCTGCTTGTGTCCTTAGATCTGAACTGAATCTCTTGTAGGCAACATATAATTGTGTCTTGTTCTTTAATCCATTCAGCCACTCTATGGCTTTTGATTGGAGAATTTTGTCCATTTAAATTTAAAGTAGTTATTAACAAGTATGTACTTATTGCCATTTTGCAACTTGTTTTCTGGCTGTTTTTATAGTTCTTCTCTGTTCCTTTCTTTTCTTGCTCTCTTCCTTTGTGGTTTGATGACTTTCTTTCATGTTGTCTGTAGATTTCTTTCTCATTATGTTTAGTGTATCTACTATAAGTTTTTGGTTTGTGGTTTCCATGAGCTTCATATATAGAAAAACTACGTGTGTGTGTGTGTGTGTGTGTGTGTGTGTGTAGTACTCTGTTATAAGCTGATAGCAACTTAAGTTTGGACACATTCTAAAAACTGTACATTTTTACTTCTCCCACCCTCATTTTATGTTTTTGATGTTATATTTACATCTTGTTTTTGTATCCCTTAATTATTGTAGTTACAGTTAACTTTACTACTTTTGTCTTTTAACCTTTATACTAGCTTTATAAATGGTTAATCCACTAACTTTACTATATATTTGCCTTTACCAATGAGATTTTGACTTTTCTATGTTTTCTTGTTACTATTTAATACCCTTATTTTTCGTCTTGAAGAAGTCCCTTTAACATTTCTTGTAAGGCAGATTAGGTGTTGATGATCTCCTTTAGCTTTTGCTTCTGTAGAAAACTCTTTATCTCTCCTTCAGTTCTGAATGATAACCTTGCCTGTAGAATATTTTTGGTTGAAAGTTTTTTCTTTTCAACACTTTGAATATATTGTGCCATTCCCTTCTGGACTTTAAATTTTTTGCTGAATGATCAGATGTTAATCTCATGGAGCTTCCTATATATGTAACAAGTTGTTTTTCTCTCGCTTCTTTTATGATTCTCTCCTTGTATTTAACTTTTGACATTTTAATTGTAATGTGCTTGTTTTGGATCTCTTTGGGTTCATCTTATTTGGAATTCTCTGTGCTTCCTTGACTTCAATGTCTGTTTCTTTCCCCCAGTTAGGGATGTTTTTAGCCATTATTTTGTCAAATAAATTTTCTTCCCCTTTTTGTATCTATTCTCCTTCTGGGGCCCCTACAATGAGAATATTATTCCTCTTGATGTTGCACCATAGGTCTCTTAAGTAATCTTTTTTTTTTTTTTCTTCTGATCTGCTAGGATGAATTCCACTGTCCTGTCTTCCAGGTTGCTGATCCTTTCTGCTTCATCTAATCTGCTATCGAAACCCTCTAGTGTATTTTTCTTTTCAGTTACAGTATTCTTCAGCTCCATGATTTATTTTTGGTACTTTTATTTTCTAACTCTTTGCAGAAGTTCTCATTGTGTTCATCTTTTCTTCCAAGAGGTCAGTGAGCATCTCTATGTCCATTACTTTAAACTCTTTAGCAGGTGAATTACCTCCATTTCAGCAAGGGTTTTTTTCCTGGATTTTTATCTTTTCTTTTGTTTGGGACATATTCCTCTGTTTCTCATTTTGCTTATCTCTCTGTGTTTGTTTCTACATATTAGGCAATACAGTTACCTCTCCCAGTCTTGAAGGAGTGGCCCTGTGTAGGAGATGAACCTGATTTTTCAACCCTGCCCTAACTGTTTGTTGTCTCTGGAACATTTGTAATTATCTAAGCAGTTTAATTTTTTTTCTTGATAAGTCCCAGAGGTTGTGCCAAGACCTATCAGTGTTCCAAAGGGAGGGATCTAATTCCACACCTAGTTTCAGGCTGTTTGGAATGAAGACCCTCAGGTAGCAGCTTTTAAAGAACACATATATATATATAGTATTGTGTGACCATGGTTGTAACTCCCTACTGGCCTCAAGACCAGGTGATTTGGAGGTGGCCCCTTGGTGACAGTTGCAAAAGACAGGGCTCCAAATGAGTGCATAAACTCCTCTCTGGGAGGTACAGTTGATCTGTCATGAGACCAAGGGATAGTGCAAAGGTGGCATCCCTCAGTCTATATTCCCCCAGAGCTCCTCCATAGCTTCTAGATGTGTGGTAAACTTGAAGTCTTCCCCTCAGGCTTAAGCTCTGGGACAAGTAAATAGGGTTTTTTCACAGGAAGTCTGGGGGTGTGTTTCAGTATGCTGTCAGTATCTTAGGGGTGGTTCCATACCATAAACTGTCTCCTCAATTATTTCAGAGCCATAAGGCCCAGAAATGCAAGCCTCCCTGGACACCGTAGCCAGGTGCTCAAGGGCTCTCTCGTACGTGGAATGCATGTGCCTGCTGGCTTCATTGGGCCACAAGAGAGCCTGGGGTGGGACTGCTGGCTGCAGTGGTGCTACAGAAGCACATGATGTCACAGTGAGGCTGATCTTGGGTGGCCTCAACCTGCAGTGGCTTGAAGCAGAATTTCGCTTGCCCAACCAGAGATTGAAGTCAGGCCATGGCAGTGAGAGTGCTGAATCCTAGCCACTAGACCATGATGAGGGACAGTGGCCAGTGACAAAGCCCCTGGCCTTGAATTCCCACAAAGAAACAGAAAGTAGTGAAACAAGTAAAGTGTTTATTAGGAGGCAGAAAGGTACATCTGAATAGACTCAGGCAGACTCAGAGAGAGTCGGACCCTCTTGGTAGTTTGAATCACTTATATGGGGAATTTCTTCTGGCCAGTCATCTTGTTTTGCCTGGCTCTGAATCTGTATTTGGTTTATCTCAAGATCCTCCCATGTGTGCATGCACATCTCTTAGCCCAAGATGGATTCTAGCAAAGAGGCCTATGGGTAGGTTGACATCACTTATTATGGAGTGACACCCCTTCCCTTTTGACCTCCAAGGAGCCTTTCTGTGCATGTATAGTCAGGAAGGTCTCCTTGACTTCAAGAATGAAGAATATGTGGTCTCTTTATTTCTTATTGGGGCAGGGCTCAGCTTCTCCACCCTCCTGTTATTGTCTTCATCTTGGAGTATCTGTCCATAGAGGACAAACTCCAGCGGCTCAGCCTGGGGCCCATCTATCTCCTGCCTCAAGGCCACAGGAACACATGGGGGCAGTGTGAGATAACGGGCTGCAGCAGAACTACAGGGACACATGAGGGTGGAGTAAGACCCCCTGGCTTCAGGGGCACCAGAGGAGAGCGTGGAGGCAAGTCAAGTCCTTTAACTCTAGCAGTGTGGAGTGAGAGCACAAAAATGGTGCTCACCAGCACCTCTGTCCCAGGAGAAAGTCCCAAAGACCTCTATAGACCCTTTAATCTTAGCTAATGAATCTCCTTCATGTATGGTCTAGGAGCTTTTCAAACTTGGTTTTGCATTGGGTCCTGAGGTGAATGAGTCTGCACGTGAGCCCTTTAAGAGCAAACTTTTCTGTCCCCACATCCTTTTGTTGGTTTTCAAAGCCAAAAGTATTGGGCACTCATCTCTCCAGTGCAGGTTGTAAGGGTTGGGGTACCTGATGTGGTGCACGAACCCCTAGCTCCTCAGGGAGAAGTTCCATATTTGTGAGATCCCTTGTGCTTGTGGGTTGCTGTGCCAGAGGTGAGATTTTTGGTGAGACTGCGCTTCTGACTCTCCTACCCATCTTGATGTGGTCCTTTTATCCTTTGTTGTGGAGGTGCTGTTTAGCTAGTTTTCAGGTCTTTGTCAGATCCATATGTAGTTGTAGATTTGGTGTGTCCCTGGGAGGAGGTGAATCCAGGATCTTCCTATACTGACATCTTAAACCAACCCCCATCATGTAGTTATTTTTATCACAGAGGTATTATGTGATATTAAAAGTTAACTCTGGAAAAATCATAGTAGTGCACCTTTGATCTGATGGTACTCAGCAAATTTGAAATTTTCATTCAGAGTTTCTCATGTTAAAACCACTAACTACTGGGCTTTATAGAAACCAAAATTATTTTATTTATTTGGCATTTATTACTTATAAGTATGTACCCTGCTTTATCCCAGAAAGAGATTTGAGGCAATTGATATTTTGTTTGATTTTCTTTTTAACGGCAATAGAGGGTTTCTTTATCTTATTTTCTCTGCTCCAATTTACAAAACTGAAGACATGAACACTGCTAATTTTAGGGGATTGTGCCCAAGATTGTGAAGTATAAGGACATTGTCATAACACGTGGGATATGTAAGAAAACATGTTGTGGCTGTATTATTACTGAATTTGTGTCAAACCATTCTGAATGAACACATTTTATGTATTTTCCATCATATTCTGAATCCTTTTTAGTCATCTGCCACCTTTAATCCTTGGTTAGTTTAGGGTATCTTCATATGTAATTTACATATACAAATTATTTGACATTTAAAATCAAATTTTATATGTTTCTAAGGTTATGTGTATATCCTTTAAAGCACTTTCAAATTTTATTTAACTCAATTGACTTTCATGATGTCTAAATTTATTTTTAAAACAGCCTTAATAAGCCTGACTTTTGGATTGTTATTAAAATACAAGTTAGAATGGAGTAACAATAAAAACTGGGAAAGCACTCATTTGAAAGTAATAAATATTGAGTGTATTCAAAAGCCTATCATTTTATCTGGATGAAATGCTTCCTAGTGATTAATTTCAGAAATTATCAAAAGAAAATGCATAATTTAAAATACCTTTAATGTTAAAGAGTTAAAATAATATTTCCAGTTTTTATTCTTGTCTTCATTTCTTTTTTGCCAAGCAGAGTGATTAGTATAAAATCTTTCATTGCCCACTTTTATCTAATCAGGGAAACATTAACCAACCGATAAGAGGTTTGTAAGTACTTAATGTTCATTCTAAAAAATTACCTAAAAAGTAATCTGTTGTGTAATTTGCATTTGAGTAGAGTTTGAAATGTGTTTTCTAACATTGGTTTCATTGTTCATATCCAGTATAAAGATAGTCCTTTCAAATTCAAATGAACCTACTCAAAGACAAATCCTTCCTGAAAAATAAATGAATATATATTTAAGATATTGAATAGAGCTTTTGAATGGGGACGTGATCAAGTCAATCAGAATATATTTGATACTTAATGCACCTTGGAACTAGGGTTTTTATCATAACTAGGTAATTTGAGTGAGAAAGTTATCAAATGTACTTATGCTGTGATGGAGGGAGTTTGGGCTTCTTGTAGTAAAGACCCACTCTTCTGGAAATCAGCTTTCCTGTAGTCTTAGGCACCTGAAACATCACTATGCCACCATGTGTAATTATAAATTGATACGTGTTTCAGAGAAATAGGTGTCTGAGAGTCCATGTGTTTGTATGATTTATCTCATTCTGGCTCTTGATATGATGTATCAGTTTTCCACCCAGTTCCCTGAACAGGAGGTGACAGACTCCATCTATTCTCCATAGTTCTCCATGCAGGCCTTTCCTGAGATGTGTGCTCAGCACATATTTGCTCTTATTCTTATTCAGTGCCACTAGGCTTTTATTGCCCAGGGGGAGATTTTGATCATGAAAAGAATCTTTAAATTACCTTTGCTCTATTAATAGGTAGTACTTGAAGTTATAAATCTTAAACCTATTTTTGAGTTTTATTTTTATTATTTTGTCTTAAGCCATAATTTATCTTTAATCCTATTTTTAATCAACATACAGCTCTTATTTATAAATGTACTAATTTTAAAAGTAAGTCATTTTCACTTCTTTATTTTTCCACAAATTTGATAAAATTCTCCCACTTATACATTTAATCAATCAAGCCTCTACAGACATGTCAAATTATAAATACAAAACTAGTGAATTTCATTCTCTCAAACTCAACACCCTAATGAGACAAATTTGTGATTCTGGCAGAATATAATCTTCCTAAACACCAGGCATCTTTTGTAGTCTAGTAAATTTGCTTATAAATGCAGAAAATAATACCTTTTTAAGTATTCTAAACGTTCTAAAAAGTTACATGTGAAATTGTGTAGTCATTTCAAAAGGTCTTGCTACATTGGTATAAAGCCAAGTTATCCAAAATTACACTTGTTTTGGGTTGTTTTTACACATTCTCGGAGATTCATATTTGCTTACCTGAACAGGATCAGTACTCTGTTTTAAAAGTCAAGACTATGGCATATGCCGCCAATAAAAGAAACTGAGTAGTAGAGGCACAGGATTGATTGCACCTTCTACAACTAAGCTCCCCCTTGCTGTGGGGTGGACTTTTTGGTATTGCCAATTTGCGTGAGGGAGGCTTTCTAAACATTTTCAATCCAACATGCAATGAAGTGCCTTTCCAAGTCCTCAGAATTTAATCTTTTTTTTTTTTTTGCGGTACGCGGGCCTCTCACTGTTGTGGCCTCTCCCGTTGTGGAGCACAGGCTCCGGATGCGCAGGCTCAGTGGCCATGGCTCATGGGCCTAGCCGCTCCGCGGCATGTGGGATCTTCCCGGACCAGGGCACGAACCTGCGTGCCCTGCATCGGCAGGTGGACTCTCAACCACTGCACCATCAGGGGAGCCCAGAATTTAATCTTTTTGCATATAATTTTGAACAATCTACTATATCAAGGCCTAAAATTTATTAATGGACTTTTGAATCTCTTCCTCAGGCTGTAATTTTACCCCTTTCTCTTTTATCATGTCTTATCAGCCACTATTTTTCCAGTGATTTAATGACTCCTAGGACATATCTTTATGCTAAACAGTATTCCAGATTCAAGCACTTGATCCTATTAAGAGTAGCATCATGTTTTCTTCCTAGTAATAGGTCCAGAATTTTATTTGTTTCAGTTCACAATTATATGCCAGTGATTGTGAAGTTCTCAAACTCTTTCTCTGATCTTGAATAAATCATGCGAGTTCATAATGTTATGAGTTCAGCATCTTGTGTCTTCTTTATGTTTGCCCCTTCCATCATTTTTCTATACATCATTTTGTTTTCTGAGATCTATGTCCCTTTTTGACACTTGACTCTCCCCCAAGGTGGCATTATGTCAATTTTAGTCTGTAACTTCTCTCACAGTTGGTATTTGAAACCAGTACCAGCCTTGATTCATTTGCCATCTTGAGAAGTGCTTCTTTATAGCCTTGGTAATTCAGATGGATTCCACTTATCTTAAATTATTCCTGTTATCCTTTGGAAACTCAGTTTTGCTGGGCATGTGTGTTTTTGAACTGTGGAAGATAACAGTCAAGCTTAGGATGGTAAAATCTAAAACTAAGATAAAAAAACTGTTTTGAATGTCAGCAATTGGGAGTAGTCTGTGCTTTCACTGAAAACCCTGAAAGCAACAGACAGACGAAGAACTATCTAGTGTCCTAAAATAGGGCCATACTGTGAATATACAGAGAACATAGGCTGTTCAATGGAGAGTGAAACTATGCTGTGACTGTAATGGGACTCTTTACAAGCCTAACCTGAAAAAGTCTCCCTACTTTGTGGTTACTCTTAATTTACCATTTTCAGAATCTAGATGCTGTACATGAGACTAGCATAATTTAGTAGAGAAGGAAGATTTGACTCATCTTTATGAAAAAAGCATCAAGTTAAAAAGCTAGAGCGTTGGTCAGTTACAGGATGTTAAATCCACAGATACTTTTCTGGTTGTAAAATATACCACAGTATCCTTTTCTTGAAATTATAAGACTTTGGGAATGGATTTATTTTGAGAGTACTTACTACGCAGATTATCACTCAATTAAGATTAGAACTAAAAAAAAAAAAAAAAAAATTAGAACTAAACTGTTCCTCAAGCCGTGCCATTGAAAATATAATTCCGCCATCTGAGCTCATTTTTCAAAGAAGCAAATTATCTGTCTTGAGACACCTTTTCTGTCATGAGACTTTCATCATGGGACTAGTTGTTAACAGGGGCAAAGGCAGTTGCCTTTTTTTCCTAGGCTTGCTTTCTCTGGCAGTGTCTCTTGGTGCCCTGAGCCTTGTCCCCACTCATACATACATTTGATTTGGTGGCTTTTCAGCTGGTCCCTCTACCCTAGGTCTGGAGAAATTGGGAATTGCGAAAGGAAAGGTTTCTAGTTCTCATTCTCTCATGCAATTCAGTTCAACGATACTCCATTTTGGAACTACTTTATTCCAATCATTGTGAATAAGAAAAAGGAAGTTCTTTCAAATGATGTTTCTGCTATTAAAAGTCACTACTCATCTGTGTAGTGGTAAAGTCTCCTAACATTCAGTTCTCATGTACAAAATCAAAGGGATTGGACTAGAAGATAATTTTATAATTTCCCAACAACTCCAAATTTCTACCACTCTGTGTTTCAGTGGCTTTTCCCATGTGTACCCAGGGAATGTATTCTCCCCAGCAACAAAGAGAAAAAGTGAACTCAATCTTATCCTTGGCAAGCGCCATCTGTCACAAATGTTTTGGCACTTCCTACTGCTATTTCGATAGCTCAGTTCTTCTCCCCAAGGCCACTGAGCAAATACAGTTCTGTTTCCATCACTGAGACCCAGGAAGAGGGTCAGAGCTCAAGTCTTCTTCATGGGCAGAGCAGAAAGAGAAAATAGTTTGGGCCGGGGCTGTGGAGCGTTAACTGCTACCTTTAGGGAAAAGAGAAAATGTCCTGTGGGAACCACAAAAGCCATTAAATGCACTCATCTTCTTTTCCTGTTTCTTTCAAGCCACGTGTAGTATGATATTAGTTGTCTGTGATAGGGGCCTTTTAATCTGAAATGGCAGACTAGAAATGTGAATTGGAAATTAAAGACAAGTGCCGCTTTGTTTTGTCAACCCTGAGAATGTATTGTAAGGCCAAGTAGATTACATCTGTAAGGACATGCTGGGTTTTTAATTACTAGGAAATTGAAGGTACAAGGACTTTTGCTTTGTTAGCTGCATGGAAAACAATTCTTTCTTTTTTTTCCTCCTCATGGCTTTTTGAATTCTGTTGAGATTAATAGCTTTTGTGCTGCTAAACTGCCTTATGGAAACTTTACTTGAGTTTCAATAAAAACTTCAGCCCTGAATAGTTGCTGGAGGGAAATAGGAATGTTTCTATTTAACTTTTGATTAAATAAATTAAGTTCTTTAGTTAGCCAATCTTCTTCTTCACCCCCAAAGGCCAGGTATCATTAATATTGTAAGATGTCAATTCCTGGGAATTTGTGGTAGTTGTATTTTGCATACCCCTCTGGTCCTCTCTACAGAGAGATGCTGGGCTGGGGTAAGAGCCCTGGAGAGGAGTTGACAAAAGCAACTCCTGTTAGCTGATAAGCTCTATCCCTTGTAGAAGCCAGAGAGGGTACTTGAGCAAGCCAGCTACAAACCAATAACTAGCCAGCTATGGATCAGTAAGCACGTGTTGTCTGCCTACTCTGGGCCAGGCACTGAGCCCTGATTCAGTAGTCCGTACTTCAGACAGATGCATATGCTCCCCTCTCTACCGCTGCAGCAGGAGTACTTGCCCTCCACTAAAGAAAGAATCAGGATAAATTACCAGCTTTTAATGGTGTGATTTTGTTTAGTAAGAACCCCTTCCACTGACTTCTCATTTGAACATTAAGGAGTTCCCAGGTTTTCTTTTTTAAGCTATAGAGACCTATTTTTGCTGAATTCTCATTAGCACTAGCATACTAAGTGTAGTAACCCCTTCATGGCTTTGGAAGGTGGAAAGGTTTCCTTTACCGAATGTGTTTGTCTCTGACTTCCCTCAGAAGCACCCCTCCTTATGACTTCCTCCTCCATCACTCACTGGGAGACAGAGGGTGGTAAAGCCTGTTTAAGCTATATCGCTTTCCTCTCCTCAGACCTCAGCAAAAACTGCTGAGTGCTTGCATGAAGGCATTGTTGATCAGTAGTTTGTAAGGCAGCCATGAAGGGTGCTGCCTTTTTATATGAATGGACAAATCAGTAGCCAGAAACTCGGATAAATACCAGTTAAGCGAGGAAAAGCGAAGTGTGTGGGATTGGCTTTATTCCATTTAGTCCTTTTTTTCCATAACAATCTGTTTAAGTTGTACATGATTAAATCAGAACTGGCCAGGTTATGCTGTGGTCTCAGAGACTTAATCACAATAAAGGTTCGTCTCTTGAATATGCGATATGT
The DNA here is from genome assembly GCF_008692025.1 of Phocoena sinus. Classification (NCBI taxonomy): domain Eukaryota; kingdom Metazoa; phylum Chordata; class Mammalia; order Artiodactyla; family Phocoenidae; genus Phocoena; species Phocoena sinus. The sequence goes on along the minus strand of NC_045770.1, from coordinate 32,975,253 downwards.
CCATTCAGGTCAGCTGTGATTCTCTGATACATAACTTTTACTCTAAAACCCAAGCTCATGTAGTACCTTCTCTCTGTAACATTGATGATCTTGTACCAGAGGGGGGAAAAAAATGGCAGACTTCTGCAATACATACCAGCTCTTCCTAGCTGATGGATAATGACATTTGTGACTTCCATTTATATTTCGTTGACTAGTGCATATCATATGACCAAGTCTGTCTTAGAGGGAGCTGAGAAACATAATCTTCCTGCAGGAAGGAGCAGCAAATATGAGTGAACAGTAATCGCAGGCTACTACAGTTCCGTTCCAATGAGAGGATGTGTTTGTTCATTGTGATTATTGAAGTTTAATGAGAGCATAGGGACATATATGTGAATATCCAACTTGTTGTCTCTTCAGTGGTCAGCTAGATTCGCAGGGCCTGAGTGGTTTATGCCTGATCTCCATTTTTTTAAAGAAATAGATCACTGTGGGCTTCCCTGGTGGTGCAGGGGTTAAGAATCCCCCTGCCAATGCAGGGGACACGGGTTCGATCCCTGGTCTGGGAAGATCCCACATGCCATGGAGCAACTAAGCCTGTGGGCCACAACTACTGAGCCTGCACTCTGGAGCCCGCAAGCCACAACTGCTGAGGCCCGCATGCCACAACAACTGAAGCCTGCGTGCCTAGAGCCTGTGCTCCGCAACAAGAGAAGACACCACAATGAGAAGTCCGCCCACCACAACGAAGAGTACACCCTGCTCACCCCAACTAGAGAAAGCCCACACGCAGCAACGAAGACCCAATGCAGCCAAAAATAAATAAATAAATGTATATTAAAAAAATAGATCATTGCCCTGGCCCCAAATATTTTAAAAATAAGTAATATAGTATGCCTCTGAAAAATAACACTTGTAGCAGATAGTACCTCAAGTCCCCGTGACTTCAGCCAGACCCCAAGAACACATGCGATTGACGTATGTAGATTTTATATTCTCCTCTAGCCAATAATGATGATGATAACAGCCAACACTTCTGCAGAACTTACTATATTCCAAGTACTATTCTAGGAGCTTTGCAAATGTTAACGTATTTCATCTGTGAATAGCCCTGTGAAGACAGTACTACTATTATCCTTACTGTATAGAAGAGGAATCTGAGGATGAGAGAGATTAAAACTGTGTCCAGTAATACAGCTGCTAATTGGGAGAGTACTGTCTCTTTCATCTGGTTAGTACTAGTGGCTGACCCTTTTTTTTTTTTTTACCGTTTCTTCTTTTTCTCAGTGATGTATGGATAGGAGCACATGGGGAAGGAAACTAGCATCTGATTATGTTTGTTCCATTGTTTTCCACTCTTCAGTGCTTTATGTGGATTTTGTCTTCATCTTACTACAACCCTTTAACATAGGTATTGTTATTTCCCTCATTTTATAGATGAAAGAACTAGAGTTCATAAAAGTTAATAGGCACACTTCCATCCACAAAGCAGTAAATAGTAGAGCTGAGATCCATCCCAGGTTTGCCTGGCTCTAAGCAAAGCTGGGTGCTACCTCTGCACCACGGAACCTCTCTATACTATTTCAGGCAATAGAAAAGGATGTTCAAAGGAAACAAAACAAAAATGCATGGTTATTTTTGCCAACACAGTGTATTTTTTCACATTTCTGAATTTATCGATAGTTTTATTTACTCACGTGAAGAGAGCTAAAGCACAAGGTCCATGGGACACATCAGGACAGTGGCACCCATGGAATGACCTGGCAGTCAGACTGAATGTTTGTAAAATTTTCTTCTTCATAATTAGCCTGTGATACTGGTTTACTAAGATAGAATGGGGTATTGCCACCAAATATCCCAGTATACCTTCAAGATATAGCCTGGTTATTACTTATTTTTCTCAAAATGGATATTTAAAGAAAATCTGTTTTTATATATCACAATTATTTTCATTCATTTAGCCAAGGGCAGGTTTTACTGAAATTTTTTTAAAATGGATTTCTCTTTCTTTTAATATTTTTTATTGAAAAGTTGGAAAATGTGACCTCAAGAACCAAATGTTATAAATGTCAGGAACTTGCAGTTTTAATTGATACAAAATGCTAGTGTATCATTTTTACCAGGGTTACATTTTTTGGCTCAGTTTCTGTTATTAAAAATGAAAATTAATAATTGATTCCTCACTTCTCCATTCTACCTGTTTTCTTCCTATGTTCAATAAATATTTTAAATTCTCTGAATATATCCATACTATAATGCTGTGCTTGGCATTTTGGGTTATTGGAAGTAAGCAATCCCTTCTTGGTGCCCAAAGAAACTCCCCTCTCATGTAGGTAGTCAGCTCTAGAAAGATGCTTGACTAATGGCCATTCATTCTTGCATGTTGAGTTCACCCAAAGCATTCACTGAGTTCTGTTCCCTTGACATCAAAGGCACTGGGGACACACAAATAAATAAGCCAGTTTGTATTGGTAGCAATATATATTTTAGTTTTGGCATTTTTACATGTTTAAATCTATTTTTTATTTCTAAAAACTAATTTAAAAGATATATAAAATAGTTACAAAATCCAATGAATAAAAATGACAATTTCTACCTTCTGTCCTTTTCTTTCTTACTTGCAATTTGCATGATTTTTCTAGAGATTTTTCCTAGGAAAATAGAAACATTCATACCCTCAAATTTTATGTTTTAAGAAATTGGGTTGTATTGTCCTATAGATTACTTTTTTTTGCCTAACAATGTATAATAAATATTCTACCAAGTCAGTACCTCTAGATTTTTTTAATTTAAAAAAAATTTTTATACAATTTTTAAAGGTTACTTTCCATTTACAAAATTATTACAAAATGTTGGCTATATTCCCCATTTTGTACAATACACCCTTGAGCCTATCTTACATCCAATAGTTTGTACCTCCCACTCCTCCCCCACTAGTAGCAAGTAGTTTGTTCTCTATATCTGTATCTGCTTTTTTTGTTATATTTACTAGTTTGTTGTATTTTTTAGATTCCACAGATAACCACTGGTAACCAATAGTTTGTTCTCTATATCTGTGAGTCTGCTTCTTTTTTGTTATATTGACTAGTTTGTTGTATGTTTTAGATTCCACATATAAGTGATATCATACAGTATTTGTCTATCTCTGTCTTACTTGTTTCATTTAGCATAATACCCAATTGCTGCTATTCTTTTTTATGTCTGAATAGTATTCCATTGTGTGTATATGTACCACATCTTCTTTATCCATTCATCTGCTGATGGACACTTAGGTTGTTTCCATATCTTGGCAATTGTAAATAATGCTGCAGTGAACATTGGGGTACATGTATCTTTTTGAATTAATATTTTGGGTTTTTTTGGATATATACCCAGGAGTGGAATTGCTGAGTCATATGCTAGTTCTATTTTTAGTTTTTTGAGAAACCTCCATACTGTTCTCCACAGTGGCTGCACTAGTTTACATTCCTACCAACAGTATACAAGGATTCTGTTTTCTTTACATCCTTGGCAACAGTTGTTACTTGTGTTTTTGTTCTTTTGTTTTTTTTGATGATGGCCATTCTGACAGGTATGGGATGATATCGCATTGTAGTACTTCTAGTTTTTTGATTTCTCATTTCTAATCTCAGATTTCTCAAACTTTTCAGTCAATTCAGTTTCAGTGATTTTCGTTGTCTAGGATTTCTTCAAAGTTTTTTGTCTTTCCTGGCACCTATTTTTTTAGCATAATTTTTTGATATATATTTTTCTGTCTGTGAATCTGTGTAGTTAAATGGATGTATTTAATCCACCATCTATAAATGGAAACCAGTTTTAATTTTTTATTGGTTTGAATTGTCTTCATATATTATGATTTGGGAATATTAAGAAATACAATATGTATACCACATCTGATGAAAAATTTTATTATAGTATCAAAATATTTTTAAATTTTTCCTCTGAGTGTTATTTGGTATTTTTAAATCCATTCTCTTTAAACAAGTAACCTAACTTGATCTGGCCCCCAAACCTTAAGAAAATTGAAAAATCTGAAGAAAATCTGTCAAAAAGCAATGAAAATAAATTGCTGTTTCGTAATAGAGGATCTTTGGGGGATTTTTAGCGGACTTACTAAGCATATTTTGAATTATTTTGAATATGATTCAAAATGCAATAGAATAGAACATTGAGCTTGAATTCAGGAGACCTGAGTTAAAATGTGGCTCTAGGGGGCTTCCCTGGTGGCGCAGTGGTTGAGAGTCTGCCTGCCGATGCAGGGGACACGGGTTCGTGCCCCGGTCTGGGAGGATCCCACATGCCGCGGAGCGGCTGGGCCCGTGAGCCATGGCCGCTGGGCCTGCGCGTCCGGAGCCTGTCCTCCGCAACGGGGGGGGCCACAGCAGTGAGAGGCCCGCGTAACGCATAAAAAAAAAAAAAAAAAAAAAATGTGGCTCTAGATCTTAGAACAAAGAAAAGCAGTTTTCAGCAACTTGGTGAACCATCTTAAGATTGCAAAGCTTTCTCTCTACCTCATAATGTTGTTTTGAGAATCTCATAGGAAAAAAATATGTGAATAGCTATGTAATATAATTATTAATTATATCTAATAATATAATTATTATTAGATTTATGTTTCTAATGAAGCAAGTTGATATAAAAACGTTGGTGAATGTGAACCTCCCTCCTTCACTTCTACCCCCAAATAAAAATTACTATGCTAACCAAAATATTTGACAAATTCAGTAACAACCCCTGTGCCATCAAGCCATGAAACTACAGAGCCAACTGAAGCAGGAATGCAAGTTCAGCATAAATACTTAATATGATTTTCTTCTACTTTCAGTGTACTTAAATGAAGCAGGGTTCAACTTTGTGAGAAAATGCATTCAAGCTGTGGAAACGAGAGGTCGGTGTTGCCTGATGGTACACTGTTACTGTTGTGTGGTCCCTTCTTACATAGGAACTGCTCAGAATGAGGATATACTTAGTTATTAACAGGAGATTTATTTTAAGTAATATATGAATTATAAGTTATACAAACACATAAGTAACTATACTTTGAACTTCAGTTTACCAAAATCATACTACAGACGTACTTGATTTTTAATGAATTTTCATAATATAGCCTCATTTTACTTCTTATTGATGGACTCTGTTTTTTTTCAAGCTTTAGGAAGGTAAGATTCCTAAGGAGCTTGAATTCAGCTCTCCTCTTTCCCTACATTATATCTCAGAGTGATTTTAGTCATTGTCACAATTTCAGCACCTTTCCTCATTCTAGTTATGACCTCGGTCCTGAAGTCCTCTCCAGTTGCCTTTTACTTCCTGGAAAACTTGTCTAAAGCAAAACTTCCTATTGGGCTTTGGAGTTCTTTAAACTTAGATTCAAATTTTGGTGCTGCCACTTAGAAGTTTTGCGAAGTTAAGTAGGTTCCCTAAAATCTCTGAATCTGTTTCCTCACCTTTAAAGGGAAGCTATCAATTCCATCAAACTGTTCAACATGCAGGACCCTGTGACTGAGGAAACAGAGTATGAGAAATACTGATCATCCCTTTCCATCTTGGATGCTTTTTTATATTCAAGTAGTGGTGAATAAGCAGGTGTACTTCGCTATTTTGAAGCTCTTTAGACTTTCAAATCACTGTTCAATGTCTGCTCTAAGAAATATATGTCTGATGGGTGTTTCTAGGGTAGGTTTGCTAAAGTTAGACTGTAAAATTGGATACATAGCTTTCAGATTTTGTGTAGGCATATATCTGAGTTTTTAACATTTTGTACTTCAGAAGCTGTGTCTTAAGCCATTTTCTTGTGATTTTTCCTTCTCATTAGGCATCACCATTTTAGGTCTTTACCGAATAGGAGGAGTGAACTCCAAAGTTCAGAAACTCATGAATACCACATTTTGTAAGTTTTGGATGAAGCCAGTTACTTACTTAATTTTTGCATTCTTAAAGAAAATTCAAACCATAGGTTTCTTTGAGATCTAGATTATTGCTTATCTTTGAGTATTTTCAAGTCATATTTAAAATTAATATTTGTATTCAGCTCTTAAAGTCCATTGTAATAGATGAACAATCAGAATTTGAGAAGGGGCCCTTTTTATAATATTGGACTTTTCCTCAAGTATCCTTTGATTAGCTAGAGGTACAATAGGATTTATGGATGCTGGGATTCAGATTGCCTGACTTGGAATCTTAACTGGGCCCAGTTAAAAGCTTTGTGACCTTGGGTAATTTGCTTAACTTCTCTGTGCCTTCACCTCCTTATTTGTAAGCCTAATACATAGTAAGTGTGCTGTGATGTTAGCAGTTAGCAAACATCTGATTTGAAAAACTATATTCCATTAGAAATCTTTGAGGTTCAGTGTCAGAGTGAGCTTTGCACCAACTCATGCAAACAACAATCCTAAACTTAACTCCATTGGCATTCTAAGAAATACATGCCTCTCTCTGTGACCTACTTATGTTAGTATCCATTTTCTTAATGGTGTGAGTGATGTTTTGAATTGCACAGTTTAAACATCTTATTTTAATTCTTTTCAGCTCCCAAATCCCCTCCTGATATGGACATTGATATTGAACTGTGGGATAATAAGACAATAACAAGTGGGCTGAAAAACTACCTCAGGTGAGGGGGGCTTAACTCTTGCCGCTGTGCTGTGGTTTCTCAGTCACCCTCTTGGGCAGTCACCACGGATCCCAGGGAGCCCCTGTTTCTTAGCTTCACTCCTTAACACAGTTCCTTCACCTAAGGTGGAATAGCACAGGGTGGTAATGGTTATGTTTAGCGTTCTGGAACTTATATGTGCTTGTTCAAACAATACACTTAAAAGGCTGCAATAATTTATGAATACTAAATAATAATTTCTGTTTCATGTTAGATTTGAATTCGGGTTTTCATGTATTTTTTTAAGACACCACAAGTTGAATTTGAAAAAAAAAAATTTTTAACTATTGCCCCCATATCTGAGAGGGATTTTGCTCCTATGGTCCAATAGTTCTCACAAAGTTGAAAAAAAAAAAAAATTGTCTCCCAGCCTCCCATTTTAATACAGTGGTGGCAAGAAGTGCTCAGGGGCATTGGTATCTTTGAGGTCTGCATTTTAGAACTACCTGTAGACTCCCTGCTAGGACTTTATCAAACGCCTAATTACCCAATTCTTAAAGAAGCACTGAAAGGTCAGGGGAAATCAGAAGATACTGCCATTCTAAAATTTGCTTCATTCTCTATTGTAGGTGCCTGGCAGAACCACTGATGACTTACAAATTACACAAAGATTTTATTGTTGCTGTTAGTAAGTACATTTCCACTGGATGCATTAAAAATGATGTGGTTTTATGCTGTATTAGAGGTGTAAGTTTAAACCTGCTAGTTAACATTTTCCTGTCTATTGCTTAAGAAACTGTCATTCTCATATGTAATAGTTTACAATATGGTTATAAGAAATCACAGAGTGAACTAAAATACTTTGTTACTTAATAAGACTTTATTGGGGTGGCGAGTATGATGTCATTAGAAAGAGCTGTGAGGAATTATTCGAATTACATTTTACTTGATTGGTGAATGTCAGTTTCTTACAAGAGCAATTTCATGGTTAAATAAACAAGACCACAAATCTGTACAGTCAGTTATGCCAGTGCTTTCACTATACACATACTCACATGCTGTGCTCCTAAATCTGGAGAAAGAGTCAGATATTTTTGGCAGGCAGCAAGCACCTTTTCTCTCTTTTTATATTTCTTGATGATGATCAGATATTTATGTTGTTTCTTTAGATCTGTGACTGCCATAATGTGATATGAATAGATAGGCTTAATTCAAAATTGGGGTGGGGGGGAGGGGAAGGGGCCAGTGACAATCTTGTAACCTGAGAAGTTAGAAGTGTGTACTTGTAAAACGTTGGGCTCAAAGTGCCAGGTCGCCATCTGAGCCCATCACAACAAGTTGTAACACTTAGGAGTTGGCATTTCATTGTTAGGATGTATGAGATATGACTGTAACAAGAGTATTTTTCACAGTCTAAGAAAGAAATCAGCTGCATTAGTTTACCACACATTGTAATGTCACAGGAAGTATTGTCTACTGACAAAAGTGTCAGGTAAAGCTGAATGATCTTGGTTTTCAGTCCAGCGTACATGACTGACCACATGATCTCACAAACATCTATACTACTTAGCTTTCTCCTGAAAGCTCTGCACTTGACATCCTCTTTATAGAAATCTGTCTTTGTAAGAAGAACAAGACCTTAGAAAATATATAATCCAACCTCATTTTATTAACTAGGAAATCAGGACCCAGAGGGGGCAGATGACTTTGTCCAAGGACACTAGTAAATTCATAGCAATATCAGGACTACAAGCCAGCTTTTTTGACCCTTAACCTAGAACACTTTCTTACAAAAATTTAGTTTTATAGAAAACGGTGTTTGATCCACTTAGCTAGAATGACTCAATGAGCTGGTTGTTCTGATACAAACATTTGGTCACAAGATTTTTTTTCTTCACTTCTGTGACAAATAATGATCATATTATTCACTACCGTGATAATTAAAATGTGTCTTATGTATAAGAATTTATCTTTTGTTTGGGTCAAGGATCATAAAATTAGGTATTATTTGGGTTCAAGCAAGAGAAATCCAGCTCAGGATAAAAGGGGAGTTATTCAGAGACTAAGGGGAGTCCCTCAGAATTCCTTGGCAGAGGATGGGTCCCACCTTCCATGGCCTGCAACCAGGAACCTCAGAGTAGGAAATAGATGTTTCTCTGCTCATCCTCCCAATGCTTTTTGGAGGGTCTCTCATTTTTGTTCTTTGCTGCATATCTGCCTCATTCTTATCTTCGCTTCCAGACAGATTTTTCTTGGCTTTCTACCTGGTTTTACATGATGTGCCTTTTCACGTATCCAGCAGGCAGATCAGTTTTGGTGTCTCCATTCCAACGCCTGGGAGAAACTTCATGTCTGGCCCAACCAAAGCCAGGATCTTTCCTTACCTCATGTACAAATAGCTGTGCCCAGAAGAGATGAAGGTCCCATAATATAAACCCTATGTGTTGGGCACTTTCTGAAGAAAGGGCTTGGCAGGGTGAGCAGTCAACCCAGAATCTGTGTATTGTAGTAAGAGACTATTAAATAGATTCCTTGTTCTGAAGCGTTAGAAGTTTCTCTAGGAGACTTGTCAACATCTTGGCTTTTGCCTTGTAGACTAGACTTGCTTTAGATGATTTTTTGCTTTTCAGATTTACCATTGTCAGCGTGGGCTTAAAAATCTACCAGGCCTTTGTTTGTGCAATAATCCTGACACCTCACAAAAATAACTCCCTGCCATCTTTGGATCTATAAAATTTGGAAAGGAATACCTGCTTCCTCTGGTTTGATGGAGTCACTTGGAGGTTTCAGTGCGTTAGAGTGTATTGTAGTACCTGGCACATTAGGCCATTTGCAACAACTGCTGTGATCACTCACGTTGCCAAAGGTTTTATTCTGTCCTTGTGTAGCAAAACCCAAGGAGGAGATGAATTATGGTTGTATGGAAGTATACAGCTCAGGGGCTAAGAGCACATGTCTGGATTAGATAGAACTTCGTTTGAATTCTCTACTTACTGATTGCAGACCATGGACAAATTACTCAACGTCTCTAAGCCTTAGGAAATGATAGTGATAATACTTACCATGTGAAGCAGTGCTTATAAGGCACAATGGGTGGAAGTGGTTATGATACTTTAATTACTAATGTTTATATATGCATTTTAATACAATTAAAATTTGAACCTTTTTTGTTACAGAGTCTGATGACCAAAACTACCGGGTGGAGGCTGTACATGCATTAGTGCACAAATTACCAGAGAAAAACAGAGAGATGCTGGACATCTTAATAAAGCACCTGGTCAAGTAATTCTCTGACTTATATTGTTCACTTAATTACTTGTTCAGCTGTTAAACTTAAGCTGTTCATGTCCTTTTAAAGGATGTGATGGAGCTATAACCTTGCTATTATAATCAGAGTCCACTGAATGTGCTTAAAAAATGATGTGGCAGTTTGTTTTTAAGATACATCTATACGTGTGTGTGTGTACCTGTGTATGTTTACGACATGCAAATAATTATATCCTTGCAACCGTTATACTAATGATGGAAAATTTTCATGCCAACTTAAAATATATGAAGGGGTATATAGCTCTTTCCCAGTTCTTTTAGATACATTGTAAGCCCAAAGTTTGAAGACCAGTTCTCTATTCTACTAGGGTCACCAGGTTATACCAGGTCAAACTGCCACTTGAATGTTAGCTTCCTTCTCCAGATTCATAGTATCTGTCGGTCTCTGAAGATCTTTCTAACTCCGCTGTTAGTTCATCTATGTATTTAAAAATCTTGATAGATAGATATTGTATTAGTCAAGTTTCTCCAGAGAAACAAAACCGATAGAATATCGTGTGTGTGTATGTATATATATACACACATATATGCATATATGTATGTATGTATATATATATATATATATATATATATATATATATATATATATACACACATACATACACACACATATGTATAAGAGAGAGATTGATTGATTGCAAGGAATTGGCTAAACAATTGCAGAGGCTGATTTTAAGGCAGGCTGGAGACCCAGAGAAGAGTTGAAGTCGCAGCTTGAATCCAAGGCAGCCTGAGGCACAATTCCTTCTTCCTCAGGGACCTCAGTCTTTTTCTCTTAAGACCTTGAACTGATGTTAAATGAGGCCCACCCATGTTATGGACAGTTGTCTGCTTTACTCAAAGCCTACTGATTTTAAGGTTAATGTCATCTAAAAGTACTTTCACAGAAATATCTAGAATTGTGTTTCACCAAATATCAGGGTACTGCAGCCTAGAAAATTTGACATGTAACTTTAGCCATCACAGATCTATCTTGACTCACACACACACACACACACACACACACACACACACACACATTTATTCAAGAAGTTTGTTAGCCATGCTGCTGGAAACAAAAGTCCAAATTCAGGTTTTAAACTTACTTAAAAATTCCCTTATAGCCCCATTTACAAATAGGAACGTTTTTTGTCTTAATGAGTACCACGATTCACAATCAAATGATTAATCCTTCCTTGTTTGCTACAAGTATTAACCCAATGTATCCTAATTTGAGCCATGCACATTTGAAACAGTGATGTACATTAATCAGCCTCATCTTAACTTGCAGACTTTGAGATAATATGAATTTACCCTCCTTGAAATAAGAAGGAAATCCACTAGGAATGACTTCATTTCAAGTTCATTTTTAACTGTTGCCCATATCAGTACCTCTTTTAGCTAATGAATAGGGACTCACTATCCTTGGTCAGAATTACATGGTCTTGAATTATGCTTTTTGAGTTCTGTGACCTCTTCATGAAACTTATCCATACTGTATTTAGTGGGCATTCTCTTGCTGTATTCAAGCTAATTTTTTAGCAAAGCCTTTTAAAATGTACCTTTAAAGTTTCATGAGTGTCACATAAAATGGTTTTGCTTAATTATTCAGAATGTTAGATGAACACAAGTTTCACCTTTAATTATGAATGTGATACAGGAAATAGCAGAGAGAGAGTGTCTAGCCACTGAAGAGTACTTAAAATTCTTCTGCCCAACCTTCACCACCATTCCTGGCTCTTTCTTGAATCTGTAAAAGTTCAGTCTCCACTGTCTGAGCAGCAGCAGTAGAATGTGTGTCCACATCACCAATGACTTACTTAAGTAAACTAATAACACTCTTGGTCCCTGGCCACCTTATTGACTTAAGAAAAGAGAATTTAAGATCAGTGACCTGGATTGGTCACTGGCCTAAAGGACCAATGACTGATTCCAAATCTCCATTAATTAGCTCTGAGACATGGTATAAATCATTGATGTACTTCTGAAAATACTTTGTCTTTAAAACAAGGACATCTGTGGAATCTGCTTTGTACACAAGTTGAGGGAATGAGTTCCAGAACTGGCTGAAATGTGGAATGATAAGGGTCTGTACTGACTGACTAGCTCAGCAGAAGGGAAATTCAATGAAGAGAAAATAGGTGATCAAAATATTTTATCTTCTGAACACCATAGTCATTAACTCTCCTTTTCAAAACAGACCAATTTTTTATGATTTCTAAATTTATTCCCAGTGAGCATAATTCAGTCATATTCTAGGTTACTTATATTACCAGGAACTCTTACATTTTAGAGTACATCGAGAGTACCTAGAGTCAATTTAATTACAGGGAAGAATATTATTTTAAGACCATATTTTATTCAATTTAACTCATTTTATTTAATTCTCTCAACACTGCTCTAAGGATTGTCATTCTTATACTTTGTAGATGAGGGAACTGAAGCCTAGAGAGTGGTGTTAAATAATGGACTGATTGCACCCAGCTTCCAAGTTGGAAGGACCCAAGCTTTAAATACAGACAGGCTCACTGCCTTTACAGATGACTTAGTAGACTCTCTAATACATATTAAGCAATTAATATAATATTTGGTTGTATAAAAAGGAAACTTGGAATGAAATTCTTATACTAACCAAGAACCTTCTTAGCTAGTGCTGTCTTGGGCACAAGGGGAAATTTCAGTCAGTGGGACAGTCAGCTCTTCCTGTCCTATGCCAAAAGTCGCATGGATAATCCAGAATCCTAGATTCCTCATAAAATTTTACTTTTGTTTCTAGAATGAAGTTAGTGTGCATACTCAATCAGATGTAAACATTATCTTGTGTTCCTTCCTAGAACTTTATATTCTAACAACCTGGCTGGGAGTAAGATAGAAAAGGCAGTGGTTAACCTAGGAGACTGGTTAAATAAATGAGATTTCCTATTAATGTATCCAATTTCCAAATTAAATCAGTTAACTAGTCAAAGTCATTTTTGGGAATTTACTGGGATTACTTTTCTAAGGTCAGTAGTATCAGAGCCCTTTCATTTTATTTTCATTTTCAGGCCAGCACTGATGCTACCATATCTCCTTGTCTTACTGTTTGCCTAGCCCAGTGCTCAGCACTAGGGAGGCACTTAGGGAAGTTTTGGATGGATGGTGGATGGTGGATGGATAGAAGGGAAGTAGGATGGAAACATGCCCTAACCAGTCATCTTATGTGGGGAGCTCAGGGGTACTCTTGACTTGAAGTCAGGAGACCCAATTTGAAACAAAATCTCTGTTCCTAATTTGCTGTGACCTCAGGTACATCATTTTTACTTGAGGAGCTTCTTTTTGGAAAATCTGTACAATAGAAAATAACTGGCTTCCTGGGAGGATTAAGTGCAATATTATCTATGAAAATGCCTGGCAGTAGGTTCTCAACATATGTTTAGTGAATCCAAATATAATTATAACCAGTCTACTCCTTTTCTCTACTTTTTTAAAAAAAATTTTTATTGAAGTAGTATAGTTGATTTACAATGTTGTGTTAATTACTGCTGTACAACACAGTTATTCAGTTTTATATATATATATATACACACACACACACACACACACATTCTTTTTATATATATATTCTTTTCCATTATGGTTTATCACAGGATGTTGACTATAGTTCTCTGTGCTATACGGTAAGACCTTGTTGTTTATCCATTCTCTATATAAAAGCTTACATCTGCTAACCCCAACCTCCCACTCTGTCCCTCCCCCAACCCCCTCCCCCTTGGCAACCACCAGTCTGTTCTCTATGTCCATGATTCTGTTTCTGTTTCATAGATAGGTTCATTTGTGTCATATTTTAGATTCCACATATAAGTGATATCATATGGTATTTTTCTTTCTCTTTCTGACTTGCTTCACTTAGTATTGTAATTTCTAGTTGCATCCATGTTGCTTCAAATGGCATTGTTTCATTCGTCTTTATGGCTGAGTAGTATTCCATTGTATGTATGTACCACATCTTTATCCATTCATCTGTCAGTGGACATTTAGGTTGTTTCCATGTCTTAGCTATTGTAAATAATGCTGCTATGAACATAGGGGTGCATGTATCTTTTTGAATTATAGTTTTGTCTGGTTACATGCCCAGGAATGGGATTGCTGGATCATATGGTAATTCTACTTGTAGTTTTCTGAGGAACCTCCATACTGTTTTCCACAGTGGCTATACCAACTTACACTCCCACCCACAGTGTAGGAGGATTCCCTTTTCTCCACACCCTCTCCAGCATTTGTTATCTGCAGACTTTTTAATGATGGCCATTATGACTGGCAACCAGTCTACTCTTAACCATCTGTTCTAAAAGAAGTATAGTACTGTAGGAAATACCAAACAGCTGATAATCTCTCTAGGGTGATTGAACTCAATTTAGGAAATCAAGATTTTTTCCTTCGATAGATTAACCTTTGTAATTATGTTTTACTTTGGCCAGTGTTAACTTTTTACATCTTTTTAGACTATACCCACTAATGCCAGTTGGGAGTAGCTGAACCTGACTATTTGGGAAAGTTAGCCTGTAGTGGCATGTTTATATTTTATGCCATAAGTTTAGTGGATGAGAACATTTAATAATTATTAAACATATAACTTAAAATATTTTGTTCCTCTTATTTGCAGAGTGTCACTACATAGCCAGCAAAATCTCATGACTGTCTCAAACCTTGGTGTCATATTTGGTCCGACTCTAATGAGAGCACAGGAAGAAACTGTGGCTGCCATGATGAATATTAAATTTCAGAATATTGTGGTTGAAATTCTGATAGAGCACTATGAAAAGGTAGACTGAATTTTCATGTAGAAGTATAAAATTTTATCTGGCTTCTAAGAAGAAATTTTGCATTTGTATCATCTATGATCCTCACATTGTGATCTCAGATTCCTATTTGGTGTCAGTCTTGTAAATTTTGTGTAAATTACTTCTTCATGAGGACTTTGATTTTCTTTTTTCTTGTTCAGTTTTTAAGTGCTTCTCAAAATCCTCTAAGTAAATGATTTCCTTTCTTTTGACATTATTTACTTGTCAAGTTTTTCTTCTTTAATATTTATATAATTAGTTTTTTCCTCATACTCAGAAAATAGAATCATTTTCGGTTAAGTCTATTTTAACTTTTTTAAGCTTTTTGGAATTAGACTCTCCTTATACAGCAGAGCTAATATTCTAGATGAAACAAAAGAAAATATTCAGGGAACAGTCTTGAAACCCTCTCTATATCCAATCCCTAAGGAGGCTTTCTCTAAAAGAGTGAGATCTTAGAATAACTATAAAAGTGAGAAATTGGGAGAGCCAAGTTGATTGGATTATTAAGCAAACTCAGCCATTGAAGTTCTAAACATTGTGATCCATTTATGTCTGATCTAGTCCTTGTGAGAGGATGGCAGCGCCTCTCTCCTTCCCCAGTTCCTTTCTAGTGCCTGTAGAAGGATACCCTTGGTACCTAGCTAAGACTGTAAGCGCTCTTAAAACCCAAGAGTGCATGGCTGCATCCTATAGCTGTGCTCAGACCTCTGCCTGCAGCTTGTCATATTCTTGACAGTTCAGGGCCAGCAGCATGCCAGCACCTTCTCCTGAGAAGCAAGGGGCTGCTCAGCTGGGGAATGGTACAAAACGAGCCTCTTCCCCTCAGGTTATGTTCAGCATGAAGGTGAAAGAGAACATCATAGTAAAACGAATCAGTGTGTCTTGACATAGACATTTGTTAATATTTGACGCATTTCTTAAAATTATTGGAAAATCTGAATTTCACTATTGGGGAACGGGGAAGAATAAAAAAGAAAACCCAGAGGAAGCATTACTCAGTGTAAATGGAAAAGTTATAAATGCTCTAGGATATTTATTTTTTGTATCAAGCATCTCTTGCCATGCAATTGATGAACTAACGTATAGTTCTAAGATTATTTAATAGCTCTCAAAGCCAATTTTATGACGAAAATGTCAATTTCACCTTTTTATTGACCTCAGTCCATTTTTCTTCTACGTAGATTTTTCATACTGCCCCAGACCCAAGCATCCCTCTTCCTCAGCCTCAGTCTCGATCTGGATCCCGAAGGACACGTGCAATTTGCCTCTCCACAGGCTCCCGGAAGCCCAGAGGGAGGTATACCCCATGCTTGGCAGAACCCGATAGTAAGTGTACTGGCCTCAAGGAGATGCCTTCTTCATTAATTTGGCTTTATCACACCTTATTAGTACTTAGGTAGAAATAGAAGATATTCTTACTGGTGCTGTCGTCCCAACACCTGCCCCCCCACCCACCACATTACGTAGTCTCTGTCAGTATAGTTGGAAGGTACCTTGGACAAGCAAATTCATTCCTGATACAAAGGGAAAAAATAGTTTGTGCAATGCCCTTTTTCTCTGTAATGGTGATTAAATACATCGGGTGCTACTTCGTAGCAGGTTTTGTCCTGTTGTCAAAGTCATAGAGAAGAAAGCAAGAGAAAGCCTGGCTGAGGCAGTCATTTTCTTTCTTCCTTTCACATTATGTTCTTAAAGCGTCATCTCTTAGGTATCAAAGGGTCTGAAACAGAGAGAAAAGAAATAAAAAGAGAATCTACACCACACATTGTTGCTAACTTACTATTCTGAGCCAAGCCCCACCATAAGGTGGGTGGCAGCTTGAGCCCAAAGCATGTGTTAAACTGTGGCCATTTTCATTTTATTTTTGACTCCCAACCCTCTCCCCACACTCCCAGTTTTCCCCACAATCAGTGTTAAATTTTTAATTTAGATCTACTATTTGAATACTTTATTACAGCTTCTCTGATTTTTTTCTTATACCATACTTGTAGAAACATTAAAAAATACAGCCAGTTAAAATAGCCAGTTTTCTTATGTTGCTACATTCTTAGCAGAAAAAGGAGAAAAATCCTTTCTTTAAAAATTTTGAGGAGCTTATAACTTGCAGCTGACTGTTAATGGTGCCTTTGAATGAAGGAGGACTCAGATACCATTGTAACTCAGAATCACCTAAGATCAGAAAAGTAAAAGAAGGCAGACATATGTCTCAGCATTTCCCCCTTCCATTGATTTCTTTAATATCATCAAGAAATCTTATTTCTCATACTTGTGAGTCCTGTTTCAGAAGCAAATTTTGTCTGAATTCAAGTCAGCCCACTAATGCTTCAAGAAATAACATTATTTCATCCGGGAAGGGCACATATAAAAGCTCCCTTGAATAGTATTTAAAAAAAGCCTTCACCAAGTTCAAATGCATATTTTAAAGCATTTCTCCAGAACTGAGGAACAGTCCTCCATAGCACGTAAAGGCCTATCACTTCAGTGGGGTCAGGTGGCCACGGAGCACATGAGAGCTGGAGAACAGAAGGGTTTGGGGGTGCCAGTTTCAACAGAGAGCTGCTGTTCTTTTCTCTCCCACCCCTGCCCCTGCTCAGGCGACTCCTATAGCAGCAGCCCGGACAGCACACCAATGGGGAGCATTGAGTCACTTTCCTCTCACTCCTCTGAACAAAACAGCACGACAAAGTCCGCTTCCTGCCCTCCCAGGGAGAAATCTGGAGGGATTCCTTGGATTGCATCCCCATCACCTTCCAATGGACAGAAAAGTCTTGGTCTCTGGACAACTAGTCCTGAGTCAAGTTCTAGAGAAGATGCAACCAAAACAGATGCAGAATCAGATTGCCAGAGTGTCACTTCGGTCGCTAGCCCAGGGGATGTGTCCCCACCCATAGACCTGGCCAAGAAAGGGCCTTATGGGCTTTCAGGACTGAAAAGAGCCTCAGCTTCCTCTCTCAGATCCATCTCTGCAACGGAAGGTAAGCCAGCATAGAGCCTGTGCAGGATGTCATTGTTCCTGTGTCACCTGCTGGATTGTTCAGCATGGTTAAGGAGGGAAAAATTAATAGTGAAGGGACAGACAATGCTTAACTGCTTTGTTCCTGAGCTAGGATTTTTAAAACTCCTGTATGCTGTGACATTTTTTCTGGATCTTTCCATCTCTGTGAGGTGATGTCTTTGTAATTACGGTAGACTGTGATCTCCCAGAGTGATGGGCTGCTGTGCTCAAAGAACATTCTGTCCCTTCTCATTTGGGCTCAGAGAAAAATGCCTCCTTTTGTTATGTGCATGGACTGTGTTACAGCTTTTATTTTGTCTAATAGCACCTTGCCTGTTTTCTTGGGCTTTCTCTTTAGGAAACAAGAGCTACAGTGGATCCATTCAAAGCTTAACTTCCATAGGTTCCAAAGAGATGCCCAAAGCCCCGCCAAACCCAGATCTGCCTCCCAAAATGTGCAGGAAGTTAAGGCTAGACGCTGCCTCCAGCAATGGTTACCAACGACCCGGCTCCGTGTAAGTGAGAGAGCCTTTGTTTGCTATTTGCTGTGCTTCCCAGGGGTATACAGGGGCTGAGTGTGTGCAAAAGAACTCTTAGGGTTCCCACAGCCAAATGCTCATCTGTGGAGTGGGTGCCATCAACTTCTGCAGGACCCTGTCCTCTTTTACAAGTGATGTGAAAGTTAGTACGCTTAGGATATACATATAAAATCTCATGGGGAGACTCTTCAGGCACTTTCCTTAGAAGCAGAGCTATGGCTTAATTTAAAGACATGAAAACAGATGTATAATACAGTGGTTTGGGGTTTTGAAATTAGACGCCTTTCTGTGAAAGCTAAACATCCACCACTCAGCTGTGGGGACCGCCCATATCCTTGACCCTCCCTCTCTTTGTTAGAAATATAGCTGCTTTCTGCCTGGTGAGGGTTGGTTTTCTCTCCTCTCCATTGTATATCTCCCCACCTGCGTACTCACTGATTTAAACTCCGAGAGAACAGGGAACATGAAAGGCAAGAGGGAGTGCTTCTAATTGAAAGAAATGACCCAGAGGTGTAAAGGCCGAGAGGGTAGGGTGTATAGATGAGAACAGAAAGGGGGCAAAGAGGAGAAAATGAGAAACTGGAAAAGCAAGTAAGAGAATCCGAAGAGGAAAGTTTTTCTCCCTTTCATTTTATTTTCCTGACTTTTGCTGAGCTTTTCCAAATGCTGTATGAGCTATTACTGAGCATCTTTGCATATTGTTATTTCTTTTAAGGTCCACAGTGTCCTTCTGCAGTAGGTAGTATAAATCTTGTTTTAGAGATAATTAGAGCTAATACTGGAAAGTTAAGGTCCACACACACTCAGCCAGTAAGTGGCAGAGCTGGGATTGTAACCCAGGGTTCTCCAACTTGAGTCTGTGCTATTTCTGTTATGCCATGCCCATTTTTAATGTGGTGGTATTCCTGACATTTTAATTATTCATTGCAAGTCCAGTAAGGCATTCTACTAAGCCTGTTTCCATAGGAACAGCATCTTAAATTTATTAGTACATCCCTTTCTTTGACAAGAACCTTTTGTTTCAGAGTGAGTTTCACATATGTTATCTCTCATGTTCAGAAATCCAGCTACCATGATATAGGCAGATATATTTGTAACTCTGTCTGCTCTAGTTCTGGTGTGTATAGTTCTAGCCCTTAAGAGAAATTAAATTTTAAGCCAAATATGTCAAGGAAGATGGGAGAATATAAACTCTCTCCTTTGTGGGGGAAAGAGAAGAGCTTCTATTCTGTGATTTTTACTGATAAAGTAGAAATTAAAATGTAGAGACCGTATGTTCTGTATTAGGTGTAAAATGATCCTTCAGATTATCAAATGGCTCATCTCTGGGGAAAAAAAGTTTGTCATTTAAAGAAATAAGATAGTTTTTAAATATCTAGTTTAAAATATCATTCAAAGAATTTTATATTCTCTTCTAGTAAATATAGGAATTTTCTAATTATCTAGGGTACCTTAGTTTTAGTTCTTTTTACTCTCTACCCAATAGTCTCACTTTTCAAATAGATGCCTTTCCGTCATCATGATTTGAAACAAATTTTTTTATTGGTCATATTTTCAGAGTTCTCTCTTTTCACTTTATAGGAACTGTGTTCAAATATTTTAAAAATACGTGAAACAATTTTAGAATTAGTTTTGTCTTAGCTATCAGAACACAAAACAGTTCTTCTTTTGTCTTGTTGATGTGACTCCTCCCTTGTGGCTCCACAGGAGTCAGTGAAAAAGTGTTCCTTTTTTTCTGCTCCCAGCGTTTTCTCAGGTACAAAAAATGCAGGCAGTAAGATCCCCAGAGGAAGTAGCTATAGGTTTATTACTGTCTGCTACTCGGTGAGCTAGAGACTAGATCTAAAAATTTCTTCTACATTAAAGCTTAAAACAATTAAAATTCAGGTCAAATTTTGGGGACAAATGTTAACTAATTTTTCTGTTTGGGTTAACTGATAACCCTGAATTTCGCTTTGAGCTGCATGATTTTCTAATGAATTTTAATGAAACTTGTATTTTTAAATTATTTTTCAGTGTGGCAGCAAAGGCCCAACTGTTTGAAAACGTTGGTTCACTTAAGTCAGTTTCTTCTGGGCGGTAAGTTCTCAAAACTCTTCAAGTAAAAAACATAAAATACTGGTGACATTGTTGCCCTGTGTTGACATGGCAGGTCATCTTTGACAGCTCTGCCCCTCAGGTCTGCAGATGGTCAAATCCACCTCTGCTGTCTTCACAGGGAAGTGGTCATGACCATATACAGCATTTAGCATGTCAAAATGTTACAGCAGTGCCTTGTTTGCTAAAACCTTCATAAAGGAAGGGGTCTAAACAAAGAGGTTTTCTGAAAGACACAAGTTGCCATAACCCTTTGCATACCAAAGACTCCTTTGATAACAGTTAGTTTGTGGAAATTTTTCAAATGTATTTTTGACTTGTAAAAGTTAATAGAACTTTTTTTCTGGAAGAAGCTTCATGAACATGCATTAAAGACTGCTTATTCTTAATGGCCACTATGGTGCTGTAGAGCTGATTGCCCCAGGGGGCTCTGGTGTTTGAGTGCAGTAATTCATTCAGGGTTTCCAGATTTTACCTTCCGCTCCATTGTTAGAAGGACAAGAATTGTTATATCTTGCTGCTCTTCATGTGCTCGCTTCTAAGGTACCTGCTTCCTCTTCTCTCGGTCCAAATTGATTCTTCTCATCTGCAGTGGACTTTGGGTTTTAATTTTGAATATGTCTAAACTAATGGAATTTCTTAGTATTTTGCTATTTGTGATTTTTTTCTTTTTTTTTTTCTACCATCAGCAACTAGTACAGGTTGGAAATATTCAGTGAATGCTTGTTGAAAGAGGATATAAATGAGAACACTTGAAGGACAAACCTTGATTTTTTTTTTTTTTTTTTTGGATGTACTGACCAAAAAAAATCAAGGTTTGTCCTTCAAGTGTTCTCATTTATATTCTTGACCATATAAACGTATGTGAACTTTCTCAGCAAACATTTTTTAAGCACCTACACAATATTGGGCTTTGTCCTAGTTACTAGGGATAACAGTAACCTTCACACTCTTTTTTTCCAAAGCTTCGTGAGGGTGCTCCTATGTTAGTGTTTTTAACTCCACAGAGTAGAGCCGCTTTGGTATCTCACTAGGACGATGGTCAATGCCTTGCATTTATATAGCAAATCCCAGAGTACTTGCATGTACCTTACCTCTGTCTGTAGCATCTTCACCTTCTTCCTTTTTATCAAGGCATGGTGAAAACTAAGCACTGTGCATGTCAGAGCAAACATGATCTCTCTGAGACTGTCACTACTGTTAGGCCTTAGTGTAAGGGATTTAACCTTGCTACTTCTGTCTTGCTAAATGATTGAATTGCTCCACTAGATGGAGCCCTTTTATTAGGAAGCTCTAAACAATCTTAAGAACTCAAGTACTGGAATCAGAGATAATCTTTTAAGAGCTTTAAGACAGCAAGATATTAATGAAGTAAATCAGTATATGACAGTAAATTAATTACTCTGTTATACAATAAGCTTACTCAGATGTTCAACAATCAATCTATGCATTTGCAATATGCTTTTACATTCCAAATACTCCAAATCCACTTCTAATAGTTGTCGGCATAAACTTAGAGCTCACTCAATGATACACTGAAGTTTAAGTATTCTCTGTCAGTCAGTGTGCAGCACTTGTGGACAGTGTCATAACTTTTCACCTGCCCTTTTATTTTGCTTAACTTTGTCTGCCTTTATCAGTTTAGGTAAAACAGTTACCTGTTGCGGTCTTCAAGGGGTGATCTTATATGGGAGTATCCCCATACAGACTGTGTTTGCCCAGTGCCTTTGGTGAAAGAGCTGGATTTGATGTAGATGCAGGTCACATCTTTTCTCAGGGTGTGCAGACAGCTGTCACCTTGGTAGGGGGTGTGGCTGGTGCTGGAGGGACTAGAGCCTGCACAGGACGTGAGGCATGGCTTTGCCTCTGCTTAGCGACTGTCACTGTCCTACCGGGGACAGGGTCTGATCCCACGTTGCTGGAGCAGCAGCCCTGAAGGTATGGCCTGAACTGGCTCTGTTCCCTTTAAGTGTGTGTTTTTCCCTCTCCCTGCACCAGGACCCTTGCACCAGAGGGGGAAGTGCTAAAGCAGGTGGGGCCCATGTAGGCTCTCAGCTCACATCAGCTGCAGACAGAGGTCCGATGCACTGCCTGTGCAGGTGCCCATGGCTCTGCTCAGACACAGCCTCTGGTGCAAGTCACCTTCATCCCTCACAGCCAATCACTGCCCTGACCTCTTCTGCCCCTACCATGTCATAGAACTGTTCCGCAAGGCAGGCAGGACGCGCACAGACTCTCTGTGTATATGGGGGGCCACCACACACACACAGAGTGTGGAATGGCCACCGTCAGAGATCTGGGTTGCTTCTGATGCACTGCTTGAGTAAGTGCCACCAATGGCTGCCGCTGCCCCACCCAGGCTCCGCCCTGGCACCAGGTCACCTCTGCATCCCACAGTCAGGTCTTCTCCCTAGTCCTTGCTGTCCCAGGTCCAGTGCTGCACTGTGATGTGGAGTCTGTGGGGCTGGAGCATTGGCTGGGCTTGAGCTGGGGTGCATGTGGTGAGGCAGCTGCCAGAAACCCAGCAGCCACTAGGATCAACCTCTCTCCACCCTGCCAGGGGAAAAGCCAGTGTGCATGTGCTCTTCCCAAGAGGAATCCAGGCTTCCCACAGCCCTCCTGTTGGTACCACTGGTCCTCACCAGCCAAGGGCACTTTTCTCCCCCACATAGGCCCTCAGGACTGGGGCACCCAACCTGGGGCTTGTATCGCTCCCTTCCCAGGATAGCTCTCTGCCTGTCTAATCTCTCTTTTCCTCTGAGTTCCCTCCCAGGGGTACAGATCCTGACCCAAATGCTTCTCTTCCCTTCCTACTCAATTCCATGTGTATCTTTCTTGGTTGTACAGGAGTCCTCCTGCCAGTTTCCAATTTGTTTTCAGTGAGAATTGTTCCACATGTAGATGTATTTTGGATGCGTTCATGGGTGGAGGTGAGGTCCATGTTCTCTTACTCTGCCATCTTGGTCTGAATTCTTGGAAATCCATTTTCTTTATCTATGAAATGAAGGTCACAATTCTGTTTCTGACAAATGTTGTCGGTGTACAAAGTGATGTATTTGAAGTACATGGTAAATTCTCCATAGACGGTCTCTACAATAATAACTAATATTGTTATAATTATTATTATTGAAAATGCTTGCTTAAGATCATCAAGCCTCTAATTAATATGTGTTTGGTATTTGAACATTAACTCTTAACAGTCATTTGAAATCCTTTTGTACCATTAAATACAACTAAACAACAGAAGTTGAGGGTATTTCCCTTACTAACCTCCTGCAATGCCTATTTTGCTTTCCTTCTAGGGAACTTAGGATACTCTTGAATTGGACCTCGAAGAATGGTAGAACTGGTAGTGGGTGGTAGAGAGACTAGCCACATTTGGGAAAGAGACCAGTTGGGAGATTTTAGTGGATAGTCTTGAGCAACAGAAAAATAACACCTCTGGATTCACTGCAGGCTCTGAGAGTCATTGAGCAAAGAGGTGATCTAATCAGTGATGCACTTGATCAGATCATTCAAGTGGCTTTTTCAAGGAGGTTGTTGAAGGGAAGAGAACCATTTAAGGTGGAAGTGGTGATATTTTAAAGACCTTAATTAGGGCATTAACAAAAGCATGAAAAACTGTAAGGAGAATTTTATGGCTAGAACTAGGATTGAGCCACTGCTTTGCTACTGGGAATGGGAAGGTTCCAAGTCTTTGAGACTGATTGTCAGAAAGAGTGATTGATAACTTAGCTCCTGAGCTTAGTTTATGAGCGTATGGAGAGGGGCAAGGAACATTTTGGCCCCTGTGTTTGAGGAGCCTGAGGACCATTGAGAGGCAGTTAGAAACGTGCAGCTGGAACCAGGAGAGAGCATGAAGTTTGATGCCAGAAACTTCTGCACAGCAATTATACTGTATAGATGAAGGCGTGCTTACCCAGTAATGGGGCTTACTGAGGGAAATGGTAAAGTGGCTGGGCATTGCTCTTTGAGGAATGGTTTCATTTAAGGGTCAGGCAAAGAAGAAGGTGGAGGAATCATCACGAGGAGAAAGCAAGGTCAGTGTGGTAGAAGCTACCAAAAAGTCAAGGAGCTCATGAGAGGAGGGCACTGGTTTTAACCTCTAAGACATCGCTGGAAATCTTTAAGAAATCAGGTTCAGTGGAGTGGGAGGGGCCCCTCTGCAAGGGAACTTAACCTGCCAGACTTGTTAAAATGAATATTCCTGAATTTGCCACAGACTCGGTAAACCATAGTATCTGAGACTGAGGCCCGGAGAAAATGTATTTTTGCCAACTTCCCCAAGTGATTCTTAGGTACAAAAAAAAGTTTGAGAACCACTGGAATAGAGAAGAATGTCATAGTACTTAGCATGACCCTAAGCAGACATTGGTTATTTTATACTTGTTTCTCTTAACCTGTAAAATGCTTTCAAGAGCCAGATGTCACTAGGCTCTGCCTCACGATTACAAAGGCCTGTGGAAAACAGTACCCTTAAAGCTTTCAGCTCTGTCTCAATGATTTATACCTGGGCAGTGGGGAAATCCACTTTAAAGTAATATAATTTAGGCAAGCTGTACCAATATTTTCTGAAGGTTGAGTTGAGAATTAGAATTAATTAAGAATTGAGTGCCTGGCCCATTATAAACAATCAAATTTTCTATTATTATAATTTAAAACCAATATTTTGTTTATAATTACAAAGCACCAAAGCAAAGCTCAGCAAAGTCTTCTCGTTTAGTGAATTTGAGTTTTTAAAAGGCTGTAAGTCATTGGTTCAGAGCACACTGACACACATAAGACATACATAAGATAAAGCACTGTGACACACATAAGAAAGACAAAGGAAGCCATAGTAATTAAAAATAACTTTTTTTTCTTTTTTTAGGGAATATAAAGAATACTGATAAACTAAAAAAGTGAATAAAAGTCACCTCTCATTTTGTCACCTAAAGATAACCACATATTGTTGCACAGTCATCTAATCTTACCTGTTGATAGTGGTTCTCAAACAACTTATACAACTAAAAACATTGTTGAGGACCTCCAAGGGGCTTTTGTTTATATGGGTTATATCTATTAATATTTATTGTATTAGAAATTTAAACAGAAAATTTTAAAATGTTTATGAATTTATTTAACAAAAATAAGCTCATAACTAATGGGTGACAATAGCAAGATGCAGGTGTGATTATTCACTCTTATTAACAGTCAACAATTATTAATAGTAGAAGTGATTTTTCAGTGACATTATCTTGAGACTTTACAAATGATATTTAAGTGGATTCTCCAGATATGCACTAGATCATCAATCAGGAGATGTAGATTTTAGCCTGACTCTGCCATAATGTTCATTTCTCTTGGCCTTCATTTCTACATAAAGAGGATGGACCAAGGAAATATGTAGGTTTCCTTTCAAAATCCAAACTCATTATATGACTCAAGTCCCCTGGATGATCACAAGTCCCCCAGCATATGCTGGGGTCACCCTTTTCTGTACAACCGAGTCAGACAGTTTATGTGCTTACCCCCAAGTCATAACAGGGTCTCACCTTCCCATCTCTTCCCTCTTCCAAAGGCCATATTTCTAATGTGTTTAAGACAACAGGAGTTGTTTCTTATCTTCCCCTAAGCTGGGCCACACAGAAACCCCCTCCTCTGCTGTTGCCGTACACCTGCCATGCTGCAGTCAGCTTCTATCCCTTAATGATGGTCACTGCCAGGACCTCAGGAACTGGCATGATTTTACATTTCTGCAGATCTCCTTAATATCTGTCATAATAGGAAATAAATGGATTCTCATACACATTCCATTAGCTGTCAAGAGTAGTGCCTCTCAGGGTCCCACCTACCCCTCCTTCCAGATTTCCCTTGACCACACTTTGAGAACTGCTCCTCTGTGATAAACACAGAAAAGGACCCATGAAGGTGGTGTTCGTGGTATTGTTCCCACCATGGTGCCTAAGAAAGTACATGCTCAACAGAATTGTTGGGCAAATAGATAAAATACACATTTTAACCTAAAAAGACTTTTTTATTCAGTTTTTTACTCCATTTTTAATGGAGTTGCAATATTCTTATCTTTGACACAAGCAACTTTAACTCTACAAGCTCCTGTAAGAGATTTTTAGCATTGAGAAATCCAATACTCAGACATCCAAGCCAGAAACAGCCCATATTTGTTGGCAAAAACCTAAGAAAAGAGTAATATAACTAATTTTAAGAAATCTCCAACCAGTGACTAAGAAGCAAATGTGCGTTTATTGCATTACCTATAAGTGTTTATTGCGAATTGTCATAGGCAGTTTGGAGGTCTTGCCAATGACTAATTTTTCTGTAAAATTTTTGCCTTGCATGCTGACACTGTTTCATGTCATGTTTTCTTCTATAGCATTATTCATAGTAGCTACCTAATAATTCATTGGATTTGGTGTATTTTGTTTATTAAATCGTCTACTGATGAATAATTAGATTGTGATGATTTGTTTGTTTTTAGTTTTTCTGTATGTTAACTGCTTTGGCACCTTTTAGACTATATCTTCCTACTCCCCTCAGAAGGGCATTCCTGCCCACTTCAGAAGTGAAATTCTCAGCATACAAAAAATGTGTGTGAGAGACAGTGAGTGTGTATGTGTGTTTAACATTGTTAAGTGGCCCTTCAGAAAACATTATATCAATTTTGATTTGGTGAATTTTTTATTTTGCTTATCATTGAGTATTGAGAATTTTGCACACTGACCCTATCAAACCTTTAAGTCTACTCGTGAGCATTAGACAGTGTTTAGAATTAGGAATAGGGCTTGTGAACAGATCATATTCCAAATGATAAGAGAAGAAATGGCTTTCAGGACAGCAGGCATCATTACCTTACTTTCCAATGCGAAAGGAAGCAGGATTCTCAAAATCCTTTTCAAAGGATATTAGAATCTTGTGAACAGAGACTCAATAGGTGACAGTGTTATTTTCACATCTTCTTCAATACACCAAGGCAGTAAAAGAAGAAGCATTAGCACCTGGAGAGAAAACTTCACTGACACAGAATTCTACATTAAATCATCAAAGCTCTCTGCTTAGTTAACACCTGTAGATACAGAGCTCAGCAGAAGAAAATTATACCTGTCTAGTCACATGCACAGGTAATTGAAAAGTCATGACAGATATTATTTTGTGCTGTATATTTTGACACATTTAACAGTATCCATTTATTTAGTGATGTAATTATTCTGTATGTGTTCCCTCACCATCCAATCCCATAAAAAACTATAAGGAGAACACTCATGTCTGAAATATTAATATAAATAATTTGGTTGCATTTTAAAGTATATGAAAAATTATGTCATTGCAAGGATTATTATATCTTAGTCATTTCTATAACTCTGGAATTTGTTTCCTTATGCATGCCTTAATTTATCTTAATGATTCAAAGTAATAAGACAGTGATTATTGGTGGAAATCACTGCTGCTAGAAAATTTGACTTTTTAAAAAATCTTTACATGTTTTTAGAGAAGAGGCTCTGCAACCCTCAATTATATCAGATATCAGATCACATTATATCAGATCGAATTAGATCAAGTTACACCAAATTAGATCAAATGTCTATACTTGACTAGAAGATTTATAGGAAAAACTAGTATCATTTCTATATAAGATCACCATAGTCTGATTCTCAGAAGTCTGCATAACTTGTTAGCATCCTCTCCCCGCACCCCTAACCCACGTCAACCAACACACCCATGTGCACACGTTCACATGCACATGTGAGCACATGGCTGTTCTTTAGTGTAAAATCTTGTCCTTCTCTGGGTGCCTCCACTTCATCAATTTTTCCTTAGACCATGTTTCATTGGGAAGTAGTGTTGTGTGCCTACCACAGACTCTCCTAGCAAAGTTTCTGAAAGTACAGCCTGAGACTCACCTCATATGAAATAGACTCTGGGGGCAGGGCCATGGTTTTCCTCTGTAAGCTTTCCCATCTTCAGGTAGCCACTTGGGAACCCTAGTTTAAGTGACCTAGCCTCATTCGGGAAGTTTAGAGATAAGACCCAGGGTCTAGCTCCAATAGGGAAATGTAATCATAATGTAACACTGTTACTTTGAGGGCCTCAGATGGCAAATACTGCTGATGCTTCTTTGCAGATGAAGTATTGATTGGGACCTCAGGGAGGAAAGACAAGGTGCCTTGAATCTTTAAGAGGACTTATCATGTAGAAAGAGTCCAGAGCACCTCCCCTTTTTTTTTTAACTCATTAATTCAGCAAATATTTACTGAGTTACTATTAAGCATCAGGCATTGTTCACAGAGGTTACATTCTAACTGGGGGAGAAGACAAGAAATATCAACAGTGGCACCAGAATACCATGCAGACTTTAAACTGGAGAATATGAGAGTTGCCTGGGCAGCTATTTTACAGTGTGTGGTCAGGGAAGACCTGGCCTTCAGTGAAACTCAAGAAATTTAAGATAAACTAGAGGGCCATAGCCGAGTGAAGATCAAGAAAATATCTCAGAGCGAGGCCCAGCCAGCCCTGAGGTGGGCGTGGGTTTGGCGTGTTTTGGGAGGAGAAAGAGGGCAGGTGTGACCGACGTATAGTAGGTGAGTAGAGGCAGGTACAAAAGATGTAGGAAATTCTGGCAGGTTCCACATTGTATATGGTATGGAGACCAGAGGTGGGAACCAGTTCAGGGTTGTTTTCAGGGAAATCATGTGATCATCATGTGATCATCAAAACCTTTCAAACTACCCTCTGGCTGCTCTGAATAGAACTGATTGCAAGGGGACAGAAGAGGAAGCCCAGAGGATTTAGGAAGTTAGGAAGCCGTTCAGTGAGCTATGCCAGAAATGATCTTGGCTTGGACTCTGGTTGTGGTAGAGGTGGTGAGAAGTAGGTGGAGTCAGGTCATTGGATGTTGCAGAGTAAAGGCGACTTCATTGGTGACTTGATTAGCCTCCTCAGATGATGGCTTTTTTAGTGTTGGCTCAGATGGTTTGAAACAGCTCTCATATAAAACTCTGAAATTCTGGCTTCCCTTAAAAAAACAGAGTTTCTGGCTACTTGGAACCTGAACTCCCATATGAGAACAGATGTCAGAGCTGAGCGCTGTTTTCCCTTTTTAAGACATGGGTATACTCTGATTTACAAAGACATGTCCCCACGTCTCCCTGACAGTGAGGCTGTTGTTGGTTGCCATTTATCATCAACTTATCCTATTGTTTTTCTTATTTCATGCCCACTTAGTTTATTTACCATACCCTATAGACCTTTTAATTTTTGGATCTCACCTCTTATAGTCTGAAATTAAAGTGGCAAATAAATAAATAGGGCTTTAAGGTACCTAAGAACCTCTATAGAGCTGAAAAATAGCCTATTTAGCAGAATACTAACAAATAATAGTGTTCTTTAAAACCAGCTTATTTTGTTTGTTGTAAGTCAGGTGATTACCCTTGGGGGCATTGCCTGGAAGCACAAGAAAGGCTTTGGGTTGTGCTGTCAGTGTTCTCTGGTTGCACAAATGTGTTCACTTTGTGAAATGCACTTATGCACACTTACATGTGCACATTATGTATATCATGCTTCACATATAACTAAAACCAGTATCTTTTTTTTTTTTTTTTCTTTGGTATGTGGGCCTCTCACTGTTGTGGCCTCTCCCGTTGCGGAGCACAGGCTCCGGACGCACAGGCCCAGCAGCCATGGCTCACGGGCCCAGCCGCTCCGCGGCATGTGGGATCCTCCTGGACCGGGGCATGAACCCGTGTCCCCTGCATCGGCAGGCGGACTCTCAACCACTGCGCCACCAGGGAAACCCCAGTATCTTTTTTTAAGAATAGTTTTAAGTATAAATATACTTGAGCATTGTGGTTTTCACAAATTGTCTTTTGCTCTTTCAGCCAAGCCAAAGCCATGTACTCCTGTAAAGCAGAGCACAGCCATGAGCTTTCCTTCCCACAGGGAGCGATATTTTCTAATGGTAAGTACACCCATTCCCTTTGCTTAAGTTTATCATCATGGGGAGGAGGAAGAAGGAGTGGTGTAGCGATAAGAGTCTAAAGTAGAAGCCAGGAAACTCAGAATCATGTCCAACCTCTCATACCTGTACAAGTGAACGCATCAAATCCCTCTAGACCCCAGTTTCCTCCCCTGTGTCAGAGAGAGAGTGATTGATTTTATAAATGCAAAAGGCATTCCCAGCTTTACAGGTGCTGTGACACTGTTTTGACAGCTTGAGTATATATGCATACAATCTGATGTGGATTTTTACCCATTTGTGTATAGAATTATTTGAAGCTAATGTTGACTGAGTGATATTTCTTTATGTATTTTAATTTTTGCCAGTGTACCCATCAGTGGAACCAGGATGGTTGAAGGCAACATATGAAGGCAAAACAGGACTCGTCCCAGAAAATTATGTTGTCTTCCTCTAATACTTTTTAGTGGATGGCAGTATCTTCATGGTATCCATGGTAACAAATAATAAGTGCTATGATTTTATCTGACACAGATATGGGGATCAGCCTGCTAAAATGAAAACAGTCAATTTCTACCAAGTTTTACACCAGCAGACTATGTGGCTCCCTATTAATGGAAAGGGGGAAAATGTTTAAATTGTTTGCCATTCTTTTTAATTTTGGCTAGTTTCATATTTTAAAATAGCTTATCCTCCCCTCCCCACCCCACCTTTTTTTTGGAAAAGTAACTCTCCACAATGTCTCTTTCATAATAATTATAGAATCTCAAATATTGTGTTAAGTACTATATCCCAGAAATTTGGAAACCAGAAATCTGCTGTAAGACTTTTGAAAGCTGCCCTTTACTGTCTGGTGTTCTCTGAGAAACGTTGAAATCATTACTAAAAAATGTAATTTAAATTGTTCATTTATTATTTTTTCTTAAAAATATACTGCTTTTATATATGATTGTTTTGCTG
Source organism: Phocoena sinus (assembly GCF_008692025.1). Classification (NCBI taxonomy): domain Eukaryota; kingdom Metazoa; phylum Chordata; class Mammalia; order Artiodactyla; family Phocoenidae; genus Phocoena; species Phocoena sinus. Next base: position 32,944,013 of record NC_045770.1, on the reverse strand, counting down.
GTCCTAAACATTTCAAGGAAATAAGGAGTTTTTCTTAACATAGGTTTATTTTTATTTGTTTACCAAGTAGATGATAATATTCAAAAGCAGTAATGAGTAATGTGTATGATGTCTGTAAATGAAACCAAATTAGGTCGTACACTGATTCCACTGTAAACATTCTATCCAGCATTCCAGATGCCTTCTCTGGGCTTAGAGCAGGATTCAGCAAACCATTTCTGTAAGGGCCTGATAATAAATATTTTGGGCTTAACAGGTCATGTGGTCTGCATCACACTACTCCACTCTGCCATTGTAGCAGAAAGCAGCCATAGACAACGTGTAAATGGCTGTGGCTGTGTACAATACTGCTTTCTTTCAGGACACTGAAATTTGAAAATCATGATTATCACGTGTCATGAAATATTAAGCTTCTTTGACTTTTAAAATTCCATTTAAAAATATAAATGTTTTTAGCTGATGGGCCATACACGAACAGGTGACAGGCCAGATTTGACTCATGGGTCATTGTTTGCTGACCCCTGGTTTAGAGGATGTGTAAAACTATCTTTATAACTTTGAGATTTTATGAAATTTTATTCCATTAACATATAAATACTGATGAATCATATGCACATATCCTCTGCTGGTAGCATTATAGGGGTATCACAAATGTATAATTACAGTAATAGGAAAACAATGTAAAAGTGCAGTACACAGGCATACAACTTAAATTCTACTTGTAACTCTGTAAAGTGTCAAAGTATTTTATTGATATCTAATTTTGGCTTTTGAGAAATTGTCCTACAAATGATAAAGATGCTGTTTTAAGACAGTGGTAGAGACACTATGCCTTCTAAAGTCTATGCTTAGTTGAAACATAATCTAAACATAAAGGTACAAGATTCTTAAATTATTTTGAACCAGAGATTGAAATTGTTTCATCATCTCTAGCAGGAATAAAGTCATACATAATTTTCTGTTATGCCTTTCAATTTACAGCCTTTATTAGGAATTTCACTGAATTTATAGGGCATAGAAATAGGTGTTTACTATCCATTTATATTTACCATCAACATCTGATCATTCATCAATCATTATTTCTATTTTAATAATCCTCATATTATTTCTATACATATCTGCATATGGCAAAGAGCCTTTCTTCTCAAGATTCCAAAAAGCTGGTTCCCTGCCATCTACTGCCACAGCACTAGCCCCCTTGGCCACAGTATTTTACTTCTTACTTCAGAGTTCTTCACTGTACAGACACTCAGGTATTGACTGTAGACAGTTCTTTGTACGTGATATTATGATCTGTAATCTCAATCTCTTCTACTTTAAATTAATGTTTCTAGAGTCAATAGGTTAAATTATACACACACACATATACAACTATGCCTTGGAGCATGTATGCTTTTAAAATTAAAAATGGAATAATGGATTAGGATTTAAAGGTAAAGAGAATAACAGTAGGCAGAATCACAACCAGAAAGAAATATCAGTGCATTGAAATAAAGGAATAAAAAATATTTAATGTTGTAAAAAGTAGTAATATAATGAAAAAATCTGATACATTTGTCTCCTTTTTTTTTTACCTGCTAGTGTTGATTTTTTACACTATAATTTTGTATTGCTAGAACTTCTTGGTCTCTGGATCCTTGGTGGTCCTTAGTAATAGTAATTGTATTGCTGACACCCTGACTACCCTCTGCTGGAACAGAGGTAATCTCTCTAGTAGACCAGTCCCTTAGTCTAAAACACCCTCAGTTAAAGCACCCTTGCAAGCATCTGGCATCCTACTAAATTAGAGCCTCTTAAGGCAAATTGATTTTCTTTCAAAGACCAACTTGACTCCAAAAAGTGATTCAGAGTCCTACTTCACTTGCTGCTGCATAGAGAAATCTCAACCTTCATTTTATTTTAACACAGGCCAGAGTGTTCCTGCCTCTGAGTTGTCTGTGAGCTAATTCCACAGATGCTCAGTGAGGAATTAAAGCATTTGCTGTTAAAGACATGGGCATGAGGCCCCTCTCCTTTCTATTTGTGAGGCATATATTGTGGCAGTACTTGATACGGTCCCTGTTTTGAAACAAACTACAAAAATGTTCAAATTGTGCTTTTGTTTGAAGTTTTAATCTTACAGATTTGTGAGGATAGTCTTTTTTCTTCATATTGATTGTGTGTGGAAGCAAGTCATGGCCATATGCTAGGGATAGACTGAAGCTGCTTTTCACTAGAAATGTTTCCAACAGAAAAAGTATTTATGAGCATTGGGAAAATCAGGATATGTGTTCTAAATCACATGGAATATTAATTACACAAGAAGGTAATGCCAGTCACTAGAAGAGGATCACATTTGAAATTATAACAGCGTTTCAATAATGAAACCTTAGCTTTTCAGAGACATAGTAAAGATATGTTAGAACTGCCATATGCACACCTTTGAAACACACAACGTGGGTGCCCTAATACTGCTGACAGTATAATCAGTATGAGAGTGAGATTGATGAGTCCAAGTCAATCATCTCATCTGTTATGTGAAAAAATCCTCGAGTACAAAACTTTTACGTATATTACAGGTGATTTTGTTGTGCTGTAATGCCGTCAACTTATAGGAACTAGTCAGTTAACTGAAGGCTTTTTCTGTTGTGTGTAAATGTCTGAGCAGTGAAATAATCTTTGTATTCCTCTGAAGTCTGTGAAGTATGAGAAAGTGCCGTTTCTCCTTGTTACATGAAAGTGGTTTTACCAGTTGTGTTGGCTCTCTGTGCCTTGCACTGTGAATGGGCATAATCAGGCTTCCCAACAGTGGCTCTTTCAAGAAGGGTGGAGATTTTTTTTTAAATGCACCTTACAATCCCAAACTATCCAGGTTCTCAAATAGCAAAAGTAGGAAAAGAGACATAATGATTTGGAGTTTATTCCTATTCTGTGATAATTGATTTTACATATTGTGGCGTGCCTCCTAAAACTCCACCATGATGTAAGGAAAGTAAATCTGGCCCTGCAGTCCTGTGGAGACAGCACCTGCCGACCTCTTCACTCTCAGCCTCATCTTCAGGTCTGTCCGTGTCCGATGTGCAGAGGATATCATTCACATGGATGCTGATTTAGAAGAGTCCCTCAGAGCCTTTCTTCAAACAACTTCAATTTTTAGTATGCCCCCCAATTATGTATTTGGGATGCCTTAATTATTTAGAACCCCATCTTGATTTGTACTCTATTGACTGAAGTTAGAGGAGGTGGACCAATTTAGGAAGAGATTTTATTCTTTGGTTTTACAATACATTTGTAATTTACAGCTGTTACTATGTCCTAAGATCAGGGAATTGGACCCCAAAGTCATATCTCCTGTTAAAGAAAAAAGGCAGAGACATGATTATTGTCTAGAAGTTATTTTCCTCTTTAGTAAAAGTTTCCCACTTAGGGTAGAAATTGCTATTTACTTTTCCCTCCTACCTTGTTTGGTTACCTTACAAACTCAAAACACTTTTTCCAGGTGAATAGTCTATTGAATAAACTTCTGAATAGTCTGTATCCTACCTGTCTCCCGTTGATCCACAGACTTAATTCAGGTATTTCTCAACGGGTCTCACATCTCCTAACCATATTCACTGTATCCGTTTTTTGTCACCAGTATCTCTGTGCCTCAAATCTATGTGGTAGTGACCTCAGACAAATTCACACTTAGGAATGACATGGTCTTTTAGAGGATCAGATCAACAAATAGGATTTTTCACTTTTTTTCAGGCAGTTGCATTCACTGTTTTAAATAACAGATGTCAAATAAGTTGATAGCACTCACAGCAAGCCACAGACAGAAAACTGATGCGCATATTCTAGACCAAAGTTTAGAAGCTATTTCATGACTTAGAGAACCCAACAGGTTATACTGTTTCCTTGGCACTCATGGGAGAGATGCCAGGTTCAGAGGTTGAACATTCCTTTCTTGGTGCCATAGGGAGAAAATGGAGTCTGTGTGCTTGCTGAGGAGTCTCAAAAGGCAGGGCCATTTACGGTTATCACAAACATAAATATCCTCCATCATCCACGATGGTCATGTTCAGGGCCACGTGAGGACCTTCAGTGTTGGGGAGAGTGCCTACCCCACCTTAATTAGATGATCACTTTCTCCCCTTTTACCATCTCTTGGCAGTGTTTCCCATGGTCTTTACCCTTCCAGAGCGCAACCTGGACTTGAATCCATTGCCTCTTAGATTAAAACTGTGCATTGTTTTTTATATGGCGGTTAGAGATTTTATATCTGCCTTTGTATCTTCGGTCATGATGTATGCTTAAAAGCTGAGATATCACATATTGAGGGCTGCAATTTCAAGAGTCTTTTTGAACTCTGAGCTGAAGCCTTTACAAATAAATAAGGAGTGTGGCAGGGAAGACGACTGTTCTTTTTTGTTTTGTTTTGTTTTGTTTTTTAATTTGAATCCTATTTATATACTGTTAAATTTGAGGTACTATAGTTTATATAAAAGCTAAATATTTAGATGACATATTTCAGTATTAGGAATTTGTCTGCAGCCATTAACATAACAAATTAAATAATAAATATGATGAAAATGATTGTCAGTAAATTATCATATTGAATTTTTTGTTTATTTTGTAGTGTCTTGTATTTATCTGCACTTCATGTATATATATGCACGCATACATATACAAACATGTAAATAACTTCATGTTATTCCATATCTAAATTGCCACAGTATCTTTAATGTATGTTTACACTGTATTTTAAATTACTTTAAAAATAAACTATGTAAGCACATTTTAATTTAGTCCTTGTACTTGAAGACCCAGTGTGTTGGAGGGCAGCTATCTTGGATTCATATAGAAAAAAACCCAAAGTTTCAGGTATTGTGAATGGTCATTTTGGGTGTGGCTGAATGGAAAAAAATCATAGCAGAACTGATAACTTTTAGATCCTGATAGTTGGACCTTTTCCCGAGAAATTGGCATTATGAAAGATCAAGAAAATGTTAATAATGCAGATGCCTACAGGAAGGAGAATCAAACAGATCATAAACAAATTATCAAAAAAACAGGTATACAGGCTTACCTGAAAATAAGTCTGTGGAAGTTTACAAATGTGCCATGGAAGAAGCATCAACATACAAATAATCCCCTTAGATTTTTATTAGTTTTATGACCCTTTTGGTCACTGTTTGACTTCTAGCTAAAATTTTGCTTTTCTTCATCAAAAAAAAGGGAATCGTGTATTTATTTTGCGCTGCTAAATGGATTAGAGTGTAACAAATCCTTGCAAAAACTAAGCCTGACAGCTTAGTAACAGGACCATTGGGCATACAACCTGATTTGTTCAAATGGATTGTAACTTTCTTCAATATCAAGAGGAGAAGCAATAAATTCACGACAAAGACCTGTTGAGCTAAAAAGGTATTAATGTGAATAAATTCCAGTATGATTAAGCAGGAAGGAACTGTTAGGATAGGTAATAGAGATCATTGTGGATCAGCTACTGTTTGAGAGTATTGGGTTAGAAGGAACTGACCTAGATGGAATCTCTTATAAATGATATTTTAGAAATAATGAAAACAAGCCATCTCCTTCCTAACAGGCAAAGCTGGAATGATTTGAGCAACAAAATAAGTCATGTAGTATTGGATAATCGGATTATAATCCAAAGTATAAAATATCCATGAATCCACACTGATATAAGGAAATGGCAATAAATTTCATTTATATAAATAAATGTAAAATAGGAGAGAAGAGGCAAATATTCTTTAGAGAAGAACTTCAAATAACCATTAGAATTTTATTACCCTTCCCTCTAGGGATTAGAGTTTAACCCTTCCCCACTTGAGGATGCGCTAGACTTAATGACTAGCTTCTAAAAAGAAAAGTTCAGAAAAACTATTGTACCTTTACAGAGGAAAAGCCTGGCAGACAGGATCTTAACCGACTGATAAAAGTTAACATTATCAGTGATATCATGTGGTTGTCTTGTACCCCGTAATATGATGTGATGAGAAGAGCATACCTCTATGGGGTTTTTTCCCAAAATCCATAACTCCAGTCTAGTCATTAGAGAAAAAAAAAAAAAAATCAGACACATCCAGATAGGGGACATTCTACAGGATAGATACTAGGCCAGTACTTCTCAAGATTGTCAAGATCATGAAAAACAAGAAAATACTGAGAAACTCATAGATCAGAGGAGACTTGGGAAACTGGACCCCTGGATTACATCCAGGAAAGGCAAGAAGACATAAATGGAAAAACTGGTGATGTCCAAATGAAATCTAAAGTTTAGCTAATAATGTAAAAAATTAAAACAGTAACAAAAAGTAGTCACAAGATAGTGACATGTACTGGGGACATCTTATTTCCTTTTTGGAATTTAAGTTACTTTTATTCAAGATTTAAATACTTTTACTTGTTTCCCCCTAAATTGTGTTCTGTATGTGGGACATGTTGCCTGTTCATCTCTGAGTCCAGGCAGCAGATCACAGCTTGTTCTACAGTAGGGTCAGCCCCTTTCTTTAAATGAATGAATTCGTTAACAAAGAAACAATCATATAAATATTTCTAGAATTTAAAGAATGCAGTTGTAGGCTTGTGTTGTTTTTGTGTCTGTGTCTCCTTGCCCAGGAGTAGTGGAATTCATTCTTTAACACCCTCTGAATACATGGTCTACCTTGGAGTTATAATGGAGAAAACATACCCTTCCCCCATGAACACTGTATGTTCTTAAGGATAGAGATTATGCAAGATTTGATTTTCTCACTGTTAGAACTGTAAATACTTGATTAAGCTGGATGATTTGGGAGTGATGTTGAAGAACTCAATTTTTTAAACCATTAAATACAAAATAACCCCAAATTTTGAAAATTAAGCTACACTAAACTTACAGTTGAATTTCTTGGGCCAGAGAAGTTGAGTTCTTAAAATTGAAATTTTGCACAGCCAAAAATTGAGAAGCAAAAATCTTTTCTAAGTTTCTTACACAGCAATTCTTCCTATTAAAAAAAAAAAAATTGGTGTAGATGAGAACATTTGAAACCTCTTCATATGGGATACACTTGGGAACACAAATCCCCAAAATACTGATTGAATACTTACAAGTGCTGCTGCTGGGTCAATGAGCCAAGCATGGCATTCAGCAGGACTCTGCCTTTTAATAGAAATAAGTTATCTGAAACATTCTACCTTTCCAAATTACCAGCAGCCAATCTACTAAAAAAGAGTCCCTGGGTCAGCCTGGGCTAGAGAAAGGAAAATAATAACATATATCTCCCAATACTCATCATGTATTTTGATATTCACTAAGTTACATATCTATGGACAAGCAGATTTTTCACAGAATGAATGAGTCATAAGTTGCCGTAGCAACTACAGTTCAAACGGCTCTCAAACATTTTTGGAGCAACTAAAGCAGAATTATTTCTTCAAATAAATCATGCTTGGAACCCAATATGTTAAACAGATACGAGCCAAGCTGCTAGTGTGTGCTTCTACATGTGTTAGGGAATGTTTTCCCTTCCCCCATCCAGGCCCACAGCTTTTGGCATCTCTTAGAATCCTTACGGCTTTTGAGAGCAAGATTTGGGAATGACTTAGTCTAAATCTCTCATATCGCTAATTAGAAAACTCAGGACCATATCAACATGTTTTCAGTAGAATCCTGGAATTCTCTCTCTGCTGTGACCTGACCACCAATTTTTAGGTGTGTGGGGAGGGCAACTTGTCACATGCTTTGACCTTTAAAAAGTCTAATTTTATCTGAAAAGGATATCCTCTGATGAGGAATGTCTTCCCTCATGGGTACACATGGAACAGAAGCCAAAAAGTAATATTCAGCCAACCTTGGCTATTAAAAAAAGGAAGGAAAAAAATTATTTTTCTTTTTGGTGTGTGAAAATTTCTAAAAAATCGGTATAAAAGATCTAGCCCAGTACCTTGTACCTAGTAGATATTACTGGATAATAATTATTATTAAAGACTTTAGGTGTTTGGTAGTTGATTTTGCAACCCTCGATGTAAATGGCAAAAGAACCAGTGAAACCTTAAACTGCAATAATAGAAGTTAAATAATGGCTCCAAAAACATGGTACACAGCCACAAATCTGATGGTCTCCCTTACACTGTTACATGATCCTCTGATCCTTCCAACTACTGGATGTAGCTATTGGATGCCATTTTTTTTTTAAGAAAAGAAAACTGAGACTGAAAAGTTATTTTCTCCAACTTACCAAAGGTCAAATAGTTGTTAGTGGCAGAGCTTGGACTCAAGCCCATGTGTCCTTATTTAAAATCCGGTACTCTTTACAATGAACCACTTTTTTACTACACTAAGTGGAGTGTGGTAAAACTTCAAATGCCACCATACTTGAAAGAGGCCTTTGACAAACTCAACCTTACCCAGAAGAAAGATGAAGATGGTGAGGTGAGGGGATTCACGCCCTATTCTGTGAAAATAGTTTAAGACCAGAGTGTTGCTGCACCACTTGTAACCTTCAGACCATCCAAGAGCTATTTAGAAATGCAGAATCTCAGACCTTCTGAAGCAGAATCTGCATTTTAATGAGATCGGAAGGTCATTTGTATCAACACTGCAGTATGAAAAGCACTGGTATACTGGAACTTTCAGTGAGGGCTGTGGGGAGATAGATCTAAGGGCAAGAAGAGACAGGACTTACGTCTTATTATTCCAAAAGTCAAAGATAGGACCCCTTAGAAGAAGTCAGAAAAAATGATAGAAAAGTTAAAAAAAAAAAAGTTTTATCACTAGCTCTTCAAAACATAGAACTCAAAAAACAGCTTTCTTTCAGTGTTTAAGTGCATCGGGATGACTCACCATTTGTCAGGGTTTCACAGAGGAAATAGAACAATTAAATGGGAGTTTAGAAAAGTATCTAAAGACAGTCACTGAGCACCAGGACCTATGCAAGTCATTGGAGCGCCTAAGTAAATTAGACATTATTCTTCCTTGCAGGAGGACCATGGTTTAGTGGGATAACAGATAAAAGTCAATGAAATGTAATATAATGAAATGCTAAAAAGAGTAAGTATTGAGTGTTATAGGGGTAGAGAGATAGGGCACTATTCTGAATCCAGGAGATGGCAGAGGCGATGAAAAAGTATATAGGTTGGATGCAGAGAAAGAAGTGTGGCTGATTGTACCTGGATGCACAATGCCGTCATCCAGCTAAGTATGGATGAACTGAGAAGCTGAAGGGAGCAGGTCTCTGCAGTCAGGTGGGATTGCACCTTGTACAGAGGAAGGGGCTCATAGAGAGGACGGGCTGAGGGAAGGAATAGAGTGGAGGATGGGAGAGGGTGGGATGAGCTGCACTTATTCTTTCTTCATGTCTTCATCCTTTCAACTAACATAGTGCCAAGCACTGTTCTAGTTGCTCACCATTTTAAAAAACTAGGTATTATCTTTGTTCTCAAGCAGTTCATAGCTCAATAAGGGAGAGAGACATGAATTAAAAACAGTACAAATGAGGTAAGTGTGATAGGGGCACAAATTGTGAAAGGTTTTACATATGAAGGGAAACATCCTAAGTAGACCTTAAAGGATGGAACATCAACAGGGAATGAAGGGAGCAAAGACCCACAGACTTAAAGTTGATTGGGATTTCTCGTGGATTAAAGCTAGTTCTAAGTAGCTGGGAAGTCGAGTGCTTGCACTGATATATTGGCATGAGATCGTGGGAGGATAGGATGAGGTACAAATGAGCAGTGTTAATTGCATGAGGGCCAATCTGAGGCAGTACAGAGGGCTTAGGGAGAACGATGTGATCAGGTTTACCTTTAGGAAGACCAGAACGGAGGTTGAGTGTTGTGTTGCGTGTGTGTTGGCCCCTGCAAGCTGAGGAGGCAATGTTACATCAACCCTAGAAAAGACAAACAGGGCCAGACCAAGTGAATGATTCATTCAAGAGGTCGAAGTGACATGACATGGCCACTGTTTTCAATGAGTAATTTAGGGGATTCAGATGTGGCACACATGTCTGTAGGGTGCTGGGGAAGGATCAGCAATACTACCAATGGGCAAAGTTACCAAGGCTGAAAGAAGTAACCAAAAGCCCCAGGCACATTTAGTGGTTGGAACTGGTTGGTAGGCATGGTGATGTAGACACACCTGGCCTGAGCCATCCCTCTTTTGGGGAGCTCTGCAGGCACTGACTAGCAGCAATGCTTAGAGACTGCTTCATGCTGCCCATAAAATCAGGGGCTTTAACCTGGGTTTCAAGGATGGAATTCAGGGGATGGGGAGGCTGTAAACTCCCTAGTTTGTCTGTGTATGTACATGTTTTTCCCTTCAGGAAGAGGGTCCATAGATACGATCAAACTCTCAAATTTCAGCCCCACTGTTGACCCATCTCCTCCCAATACCAAGAATACCAAGTGCTGCAAATGCTGCTGTGTACATAGTAGCTAAAAGTTGTGGCAATAGTGTCTGTCAGAACCAAGGGTCGACTCTGAAGGTGGGAGTGGAATTTGACTTGGGGACAGCTTGACCTAAGGAATGAGGCTCAGCTGACTAAGCTTAAAAGCTCAGGCCAGGGGCTTCCCTGGTGGCGCAGTGGTTGAGAGTCCGCCTGCCGATGCAGGGGACACGGGTTCGTGCCCCGGTCTGGGAGGATCCCACATGCCGCGGAGCGGCTGGGCCCGTGAGCCATGGCCGCTGAGCCTGCGCGTCCGGAGCCTGTCCTCCGCAACGGGAGAGGCCACAACAGTGAGAGGCCCGCGTAACGCATAAAAAAAAAAAAAAAAAAGCTCAGGCCAGCCTACTGCTGTGCCTACTTGATGAGGAAATGGTCAAAGAGACCGTGGACGTACCTAGGGGAAAGTCATAATGAGGGGCCAGTGGGAGTTGCAGAGCATTTAGACCCCAGTGTCAGTCTGTTGCCTGGGGCCAAGTTATGACCTAGAAACTGAGGAGGTGGCCTTTCTTCGGCTTTGTGAACTCACAAGATCCTTGTGCCAGAAAAATTTTCTGGCCATTGCAGAACTGAAGGGCCCTGTCATTCTCTCTTCCATGGTGGGCCTCTCCAGGACTCCAGGGGCAGGTCAGTCTTCCCTCTACTCAGGGAGTGTTTAGTGGTGTGAAGCACAAAGCTCAGGGGTTGGAGAGTGAGTGAAATGGCCAAAGGTGGCAGAGCTGGGCTTTGCTACTAGATTTACTACTAGATTTTACTTTTAGTTTTGTCGTGGCAATATTTATGAAGTATGGTTTTGGTTTGTTAGCCATTTTTTCTTAATATATGTTAAAAATAATTACATAGCTATAAGGTCTGTTCAGGTGAGAAACATTGCTTTAAATAAACCAAATGCCCCTTAAAGCTTTAAAAGAGTTGCTTTTCTTAGTGATAATGAAACTTAATGAAAACAGTGGGGAATTGCTTAAGGACCAGCTCGCCTCTACCTTCTGCCCTTTATAGTTGTAGGGGGTGAGGGAAAGGAGGGGCAGAAAGAATCAAAATTCCAAATTATGTTTGGCGAGTGTGGTAAGTAGTCTTCCAGAAGTGGCAGACAGTCTTCACCACACATTCCTTCCCTCCCTGTAAGTACACGCCTCTCCACCCATCAAGAACTGGAGCAAGTCATCTTCCTCCTAAATCTGGGACGAATGGAACATGGTAGAAGTGCTTTGCCGGCTCTGGGCCAGCTTGGGGAAGCCAGCCACTCACTGCGCTGTGAAGAAGCTGGGACTAATGTAATCGATTATTTGAAGAGGGAAAGGGAGAAGTCATGTGGAGTAGCATCATGACATGCTCCAGCCAGCTCTGTGTGACCCCAAAAATCAACTGTGAACACAAAAACTCACTTGCCCAAGTCCTGACACATAAAATCATGGAAAATAATGAATCCTTTTAAGCCACCAAATTTTGGCACAGTCCGTGTAACAATAGATAATTGAAACAGTAATGATGGGACCATAGCAATAAGAATCCCTGAGTTCCTCTGCTTTGTAGCTCAGTATGGTGAACACTGTCAGTTGTTTCCCAGTGCTCTCAATGTTCTCCTTTCTCTCACAATAATAGGAACCCCAGTTTTTTAGCTAGGGACATAGCAGCTCAAAAGAAAGATTACATTTTCCTTTGGTGTTATGTGTGGCCATGTGACCAAATTCCAACAAATGGGATAAGAGAATAAATAATTACTGCTTCCTTTTGGTTCTTAAAGTTAGGAGGCAAGCTCTCCTTCACCTTGTTCCTTCATCCTACTGCTTGGAAAATGAGTGATTTTGTACCACACAGAAAGTGTGGATGGAGCAACAAGATAAAAGTCTGGGTCCCGCATGACTGCATAGAACAGAACTGTCATCATTCTAGACCATCTGCTTGTTACATGAAAGAGAAAGTTGTACTTTGTTTAAACCCTCTGTCCTCTGTTGCATGTGTCTGCATTTGTATGCTAACTAATACATTCGGTTTCTGCTGGCCTACAGATCTTGGAAGCAGTGATACCAGGAGGAGAGACACAGGGCCATCAGCCCAGGGGCTTCCCCTAGTAGCTTCCATGAGGTCAAAGTGCTGCCAAGGAAGGGAATAATTGGAAGTAGGTGTGATTGGCTACTCAGCTCGGGGAGTTTGTCACTAGCAAGTGTAGTCCCCGCAGATAAAGAAGAGCTGTGTCTGCCAACTGAGTACATATGCCTTCCATGTGGGCTAAATTCAGGAAGTGGACTCTGGATCTTCTCCATTCAGGAGTGTGCCTTGTGACCTGAATTATGATTTTATCACAGCGTATAATACCTGGGTTGCAACTGCCCATTACCTGTTTGTGTTCCACTAGACTGAGCTCCAGGAAACCATATTCTATGGGCCCAGGGAAGGAGTTCTGTATAAGTTGCCTACCCCAAATCTGGTCTTCCTCCTTCCTTAATGAAACCTAGACTTCATTTAAAGTGACAATATGCCCAGTTGAAGAATTGTATTTCGTGAACTCCTGTGCAATATGAATACTATCTGATACAGTTTCTGCCACTGAGATGTAAGTAAAATTATAAATGGGAAATTTCTGTGAACGTTTTGGGTTTTTTTGGAATAAGTGCTACCCCATTCTTCCTCATGATTTCACTTCTTATTCCTCCTGCCTGGGAAATGGATGAGAGCCTGGAGGTGAAGCGACTATTTTGCGTCCATAAAAGTGAAAGCAAGGGGCTTCCCTGGTGGTGCAGTGGTTAAGGATCCACCTGCCAATGTAAGGAACACGGTTTTGAGCCTTGGTCTGGGAAGATCCCACATGCCTCGGAGCAACTAAACCTGTGAGCCACAACTACTAAAGCCCACGCGCCTAGAGGCCCTGCTCAGCAACAAGAGAAGCCACCGCAATGAGAAGCCCGCGCACCGCAACGAAGAGGAGCCCCCGCTCGAGGCAACTAGAGAAAGCCTGCATGCAGCAACGGAGACCCAATGCAGCCGTAAATAAACAAACAAACAAACAAATAAATAAATATTTCTTTTTTAAAAAGTGAAAGCAAGAAAGAGCCTGGGACATTTATATCATCGTGGAACCTAATTCCAAATTGTGCTCTTTTGTGAGGAAAAACCTGTATTTGGTTAGACACTGTAGTAGAGTTTCAGTTACAGTCAGCCAAATGAAATACCTTCCTCCTTAGCACTTTACTAACCCAAATCATTTGCAGCACTGAAGAATATCAATCATGGAGAAATGCTGTACTTAACATACATGGTGGCTGAGTACTGTTAATTTCACCCGTGTCTTGGAAGGAACCAGAAACCCTGATATAGAAGGCTCTGTGTTTGTGAGATATGACTTACCATATATATGTATGATTTATAACTGTACCCATTTCAGACCTTCACTGAGTCATCTTCTCCCCATTTGTATGTTCAATGGCTGAAATCACCAATCTGATTATATAATACAGACTTGTAAACTATTTAACCTTGAAAATGAATGTTTTGTTAATAATGAGTTTTGTTCATGATTCCATAAGAATATGATGAATCTGCTTTAAAAGTTATGCATTGCAGCAAATGGCCCATAGCAACACCCTTCATCTAGATACAGTGCATTCTCTATAATAAATGCTTTCTCTCTATCCATCTCTAAACACTCACTTTCCAGCGGGCTGCTGTACTTCAGATGGACAAAATGGAGTTATGACAGAAAAACCAGGGAAATGTGGGAGTCAGAAAATGTAGACTTGCGGGACAATGGGGATGAGGGAGAATGAAGAGAACAGTTGGGGGGGCAGAGTGACAGTGATGACAGGCTCTGAACAGGGGATGCTGCCACTTATGTCCAGACTCTGTGATAAAATGTTGAGCACACATGAGGCACAGAATGAACAGGCGACCTTTTCACGTGACCCTGTGAGTGAGTGTGGTAGAGGGGTCTGCACCCCTGTCTCCCCCAGCACCCAGTCCAGTGTTTCTCTATGCAGTTGTGCAAAGCCTCAGTTCACTCCTTGTCAAGGAAGACCTAATTCCTCCTTCGCTTTACAGAACATTTCAGCTCACTAATTTCTTTTATGCGCAGGCCCAGCGGCCATGGCTTACGGGCCCAGCCGCTCCGCGGCATGTGCGATCTTCCCGGACCGGGGCACGAACCCGTGTCCCCTGCATCGGCAGGCGGACTCTCAACCACTGCACCACCAGGGAAGCCCTGCTAATTTCTAAATATAAATTGTATGTTAGGATACATGTTGATTCTTGTGGACATTTGGTTCTTATAGCTTTGCTGGTCAATAGGTTCTTATAGCTTTGCTGGTCTTATAGCTTTACTGGAGATGAGGCTGGGCTTGGGGTCAGAAAACCTGGTTGGAATCCTCGTTAAGCCATGGACTTAGTTGTATAATTTTGTGCAATTCTTATCTGTAAGCATCAGTTTCCCCATCAAAAAACATAGAGGTAATAGCTATCTATCATATAGTTTGTTATGAGACTTTTATAAAACAGTGTACTTCTCCTCCCACAGTACTCCCCAGCAAAATTTAAGAGATGAAAGACAGAATCATCGACAGCGATATGGTCAAGACAACCTGGGTTAGCAGGGGTCTTACAGTTGAACTTACAATTCAGGCAAATAATATAAAAGTGCAAAGTAAGCCAAGTAAGGCTGTGATGATTTAGAGTGCTGTCACTAAAAGGCACAGACCTATTAAGCTCCAACTGATTGTTGCTATGCACAAATGTAGCCTTAGCTTTTCTGATATTTTGAGAGATGCCAAAATCTGGGTGTTTGTGTGTAATCCCTTGCTTTCAAAATGTTGGCAAGTATTTCACAAGGTTAAAAGATTTATTGGACCAAACAACACAATCTTGGATGTAGCTAGTGGGATACCAGTTTGTCATCTTTGGGTTCAGTAAATTTAGGGAAAGGCTTTAATTTTTCTGTTCTTTTCTTCTGGCTGAAGAATAGGTCCTCTTGGATGAAGAAACTCTTAACCAATGTCTGAGTCTCTTGTAGGCAACACAGCTTCCTCATTTGCCTTACAAGTAAACAGACAGGATCCATTAAAAAAAAAAAAAAAAAAAAGTCTTCTTGGCAGAGTTGAATGCAGACAGCTGCAAAAAAACAGGAGAACTCAGCAGAATCTAAAGGTGTTGAGGAAAAATTTCATTATCTCATTGGAACAATGAATGGGCCAAGGAAATATTGGCTTAGTGTGTGAAGTAAGGATGATTGGAGGTGACCAGGAAGTGGCCAAGAACACGAACATTTTAAAAGGTCATCTAAAATAGGCTTATTGGGGCCTCAGAAAAAAACTTGAATTTTTTACCCTATGTCCAGCATCTTTTAGTATGAGATCCTTAGGTTTAGGACCAATCATAATCAATACCATCAGGTCTTTGCGAATATGAAACATGCTTCATTGAAATCTTATTGCCTGAACATCTTAATCCTTATCTCTATTTTTTGTTTTATTATTAGGAGCATCATCTCGGGGGCAATGGGGGAGAGGGAAGAGTTTTCTCGTCTGCTTCTTTGTTCTGGTGAGGGAGGCCACATACTTATGCTAAGGTGGGATTTGGCAAATGCTTCTTAAAACATAGATTAAATCCATTAGAATCAACTCTTCAAAACTAAAAATTCCTCATGGTGTGGAATTGCTTTTTTCTGAGTAGGACTGGAGCAGTTATGGGGTGGAGAGTAGTCACTGCAAAGAAAAAAGGACCAGACCTATTAGGTGCTGACTCTGTCCTAGACCCTATGCTAGTCTATATTTTTTAGTAATTCCATTTCAGGTGTGTAGATTCTGGGACCCTTCCGACTCATGAGAAGAAACTCTGTAAGCTGCTTGTTTCTTTCTTCATACAAGGATAGGCCAAGGGATCAATAATAAAAAAGAAAAAATAGGAATTTCTGTTCTCTGGATAAGGACTTCTATATCTGTACATTTTCATAGAATTCTGCTTGAATTTTTTTTCCTCTTGTTAGTGTCACCTGTATTGATGGTTTTACTCTATGTCAGTATAATTTCCTTACAGGAGGCAGAGAGACTTGTGGTTAAACTCTGAAGTTGCACTTTCTGGATGAATCCTGATTTTCTAAACCTTAATATTCTAACTTGTAACATGGAAACACTAATAAGATACCTCATAAATTATTAATATTACACGAAGCGGTCCTTAATAAATAGTAGCTATTTTTTTTTCTTATATCAATCCTAGAAAGAAAAGTATTATCTAAGTTTGACAGATGTGGAACAAATTTAAGAAACTGCAATAACAAGAAAGTACAATAAGCTTAAAAGCCTTTATTTTTCTTCATAACCGGTGCCTCTCATGGGAAGTTATAGATTCTTGTTGCTTCTTTTAGCCCTAGGTAAGGAATAGTTTCCAAGACTGATGATAATTTTCCTCTTCATCATGATACCAGAACTGGGCTAATGTGTACTGGGTTTCTTGGTTGTATCCAGTGATTTGGCTTAAAAATGCATTACAAGATACAAATTTAATAGGTATGCATTCTCAGGTGCAGGATCAAAATTACTAAATAAAAACCTTCTGGGACTTCCCTGGTGGTCCAGAGGTTAAGACTTTGTGCTTCCACTGCAGGAGCACGGTTAGATCCCTGGTTGGGGAATCAAGATCCTGTGGCCAAAAAAAAAAACAAAAATGAAAAATCCTTCCATGTTGCTAGCACTGCTGGGTGGGATAGCAAGGATGAATGAATATAGTTTTAAATACCAGACTTTCAAAACTTTTATTTAATGCGGGAAGAAAACAACACTACTAGGTATACTTGTTCAAAGCTTTTAACATTGTTTTTTAAAAATTCTAGAAAACAATTTAAATTTAAAAATTAAATCTCTGTAGTAGACAGCCTGACTGGCAGCCAGCATCTCTACAAATGTAAAGAATAGAGAATTCTGATTGTTCTCCAAACTGACCCACTGTAACAAAGAGGAGGCTAGCCTAACCTTAAGCAAACATGGAGCTAAAAAAGGGAAGGGAAATGGACCAAGAGAGTGGCTGAGACCACATTTCCTTCTCAAGCTCAGCTAGTTACCATTGGATAAAGCATAATATCTCTCTGAGCTTTATTTTCTGTGCTTCAGAAATGTAGTAGTAATAAATGCCTGCTTTCTATCAGGGATGTTTTTCCAGATGAGATGATGCACATGAGACAGTGATTGTGAAACTTTTCAAATGTAGAGTTCAATTCAAATATGAAGAATTATTAATATTTTAGTTGCAGTTTGAAACAAGTGAAGAAGGCATGCTAACTTAAAGTTTTATTCTAATGGTATAAGAATCCATAGGTATTATTTAGGGGCATAAGTTGAATTACTACTTATATTTCATTATAAGATGTTTTCTTTTTTTGATTTTATAGTTGATTTACAATGTAGTGTTAATTTCTGTTGCATGGCAAAGTGATTCAGTTATACATATATATTCTTCTTCATATTGCATTATAAGATTTAATGCCTATTTCATTTTTATTTCAGATGCTTTAAACCTCCAAGGTATCTGAGCCTTCTTAAGGATGAAAGAGTAATCCTATGGGAAATATAATGCTTATAGATAGCTAGAAGAAATAGTATGAGGTAGGAAGGAACATCTTCAAATATTTGGCTTTTAAATTTCTTTAAATTTATAAAATTCTTACCCAAGCTAAGAATCTTGTTTACTAAGGCCTTTCCATAGAGCTTAATAGATATTTCATGTGATATCTTAGCAGAGTCAGTGATGGTTAGAACCAAAACTAAGGAGCGTTTGCCCTCTGGCTCTCAGCAAAGCCTCTCTAGTGTTCTTTAGTCTTCTGTGTCAACTTTCTTTGGCTGCCATATTAAAAAAGTTCTTCCTAGGAAGGTGAGATTGTTTCTTCCTAAAAGGATTAGGGAAATCATCATAGGAGGGGAGATTTCCCTTCAATCCTTAAAAGATAAAAAAGATTTAAAAGACAAATAGCAAAGCAGAGGAGGACACAGTAAATGTCAACTGCGAAGAGTAGATAACATAAGTATTCTGACATTCACAGGAGATTGTTACCATTGATTTCATTGTTCTTATTTCTCTTTACCTGTTTTAAACCTAAGAATTATACCTAATTTAGTATGTCTTAGTTGTACAATTTGCCTAGTCACATGGGCAATTGATATATGCTAAAACTTTCTTTTATGTAGCAGAATGCAAGTGTTCCTTGAATTAACTTAAAAAGCATATTTCTAATTGAGGCACCTCTTTTTCACCTTCTAAGAAGAATGAAAAAAAATCAGAGCGCACCAAAACCTCCAGGGATAGACAGATCAGATGGTAGGTGCTGGCCAGGCCCATGGAACTCTGAGCTGAGTACTGATTCACTCTGAACTATACTTGGTCCCTTCAAAACCAAACTCATAATACCCACAAATCTGTCAAGGGTGAAAAAACAAGGTTTGACGTTAAACTTTAACTTCTTAAAGTTTTAAGTTCTTTACTCAAAGGCAAAGAGGAATGGTGCCAGTCCTTTTCTGCCCTAAAGCCTGTTATTTGTAAAATGTTTGGACACTTCCAACAATAAACATGAATTGTGGACTCTAACACATTTACTGCCTTATTTATCTCTCCAGATCTCAAACAGACCCTTAAGAAATAAATACACATTTATGTAGAAGTGTTATCAGGGCCCACTTGTGCAACAGTTTACGTCTCATTGGAAAATATTTGCATCTTCTCTCATAGCTGTAACTGGAGAGACATTAGACCTTAATTACTCTTGAACTATTTCTAGCCATAGTCACCCTCATCTACAAAAAATTTAATACTTTCAAAAATACCTTTTTATTAACCTAAATTCCAAGACCTCACCGCCCAAAAAACCTCTCCCCGAGAGGCCTGTGCCTGATAACAGAAATCACACCACTTCCTATGGATAAGACATGTTTTCCTTTATGAAATAGATGTCACAGGAAGGTGTATTCTTTTATTTATTTGCTTCTTAGATTATTGATTGATCAGCTGCTTCCTAATGAGGCAGTTCTCTGAAAGTGGGTTTGCAGGGAGTAAGTGTGGACAGGTACAGGTCTGCAGCAAATAGTTGGCCTGGGGGAGGCTAGTGTAGCCTGGGGCTGACTGAGTTCACAAGGACCCTGCAGACAGGTGGAAGATGCCCCAAGGAAGATAGGAGAAAACTAAGAGCAGTTATGGGTGCAAAAGAGAAATCTCTACTTTCACAATTCTCTCCGGGATCACTTCTGAGTCTTTGGATGCCGTTTACAAATGTGTTCTTTAATTCTTTAGCAATAGTGTAAAATTAGCTAGCTTTCAATTGTATTTACAGTAACTACCTAAGAAGCCCAGCTAACCCAGAGCCACCTCTTTTGCCAAAGTTCACATTGTACTTTTGATATAAACACACAAAGATTGATGGGAATGCTCATTGACCTTCAGAGCTAGAACACAGAGGAGCCTTAAAAGTACTGTACATAGGAAGCTGAAACCTTTGTTAATGTAATTGAGAAGCTGATTTGTTACATTTTCTTTCAATTGCTGTTCCTGGCAGTGAATCAAATATGACCATATAAGGGACCACATTCTGCTATGGGACTAACCCACCCTCCCCTCCCCCGGCCCGCCAGCATGTGTTCACTCTCTTTTTCTGTCTCTCTTTGGGTAGGCTGCACTCATAAAGTGAGTTGCTGCTCTGTTGATATACTTTAGTTTGAGTTCCTCAGATGTTGAAAATTTTATTTGGAAAAGAAACATAAAAATAAGTCATAAGAGCAGCAACAGAGTTTTGAGAAAGAATTAGTTATTAAATAATTCCTAAATGAAAGTCCCTTGCAGATGACTGTGGGGACAAGATTTATTTATTTTTTATTGTGGCAGTTTTCATGTGATATTACCGTTTAAGTTTTTTCAAGTTCTAAGTTTTCTCTTTCAATAATCTTTTCTATTTTTCTTATGTATTTAACATCTTTTTAATGACACTGTCAAACCATGGTAGTTTTCCTACTTAAGATACATGTCTTAAGCCCACTCTTTCTTGCTAAATTCACTAAATTGTTGTTTTTATAATATAAAGTTCTCAAATAGACACTCAAGCACTTTTTCTGTTTTTATTGGCTTTTTCATCTCCCTTGGTTTCCAAAGACTTTATCTGAAGAAAGTTTGCAACTATGAAGAGTTTCGTGCTGTAACTTTGACTTGCTATTTCCTTTTTTGTCAACCTATCCAGCCCCAATAGACCCAGCTCCAGATTAGGTTCCTTTGGGCTACACTAGCCGCTCTCTCTTCTCTGAACTATAACACTAGAATTGAAACCTGTGATTTAAGATTTACTTATAATATGGCTTAAATTTCCTTGCATTTTTATCATGTGTGCAATATTCTTCAGCTCTAATAAGACCATGATTTAATTGTGGGTGGACATTGCCTTCTACTTTGATAACCCTCTAAGTTTTTGAATGGCACATGATACAACCTTGATGTATGTTGGTTAATGCCTTGGGAACAGTGAGGGACATTCCTTCTTGTCATTTTTCAGGTCCTTAGTTGGTCTGAAGAAATGTTTTCTATTTCATTCCCCCTAACCATTTTAAGCCCATTTAGGTCTTCATTCATTAAAATTGGATTCTATTTTAAAGATCACTGGAGCAAACATGTAGATGATAACCTACATCTTTTTTTTTTTGATCATGGTCACTTTTGTAAGATAATGCAGTTTCACTCTGCTTCCAGGCCTACTAAACCATGATTTGAAATATCTCAAAACAAAAGCTATACTATAGAGATCACTTGTCTATTCATTTTATATTTGGAATCACTCCACCGAGTTTTGTACAAATTAGTGATGAGAGATGTAGATAAGATACAAATTTCTAGAATAAACTCTTTATTAAACTTTTTCCTGACCTTTGTTTTTATTTTGTCTCTCTTTTAGCCTGAAAAAATAAGAAAGTAAAAGATTTCACACATTTACTGATGAATAAAGAAAAGATCATAATCAGTGGAGCAGAAATGCCTACTTCTATCATTGCTTTTGATTGGGAAGAAAGAATGATAGAAGTTTATTGTATCCCAGAACAACTTCATTTATCTGCATAAATATGAGAAATTAATTTCAATTTTTCCATAAATCCATATTTTAAGGCATAAAATATGGATAACAAATTATAATTACCTTGTAGTTTTAGTGTAATAATATTGTGGTGTTAACTGAAATGGGAGGTTAAATTCACTACTTCAATTCTATGCAAACAAAATTAAGGGGAACTCACAATTTACTAGCCTCTATGTGAGCTGAAAACCCACTTCCGTTGAGAGTTCTACCTGATCAATAACATTCTGTGGTCAACCTACAAATCAGCACATGGCTCCAACTCTTACGTTCACAATCTCTGTGACCTTGGATGAGTTGCACGCTCTCTGGAGTCTCAGATTCTTTATTTGTAAAGTGAGGTTGTGGAATTGATTTGTTTCCTAACAAGTTTTTGTTGTTGTTGTTGCTGAGCCCTCTAAAAAGTTAATGAAAGCAATGGTAAGCATATGTACACACAGACACTAATATTATACACAGACTGTATTGGGATTTAAGCTGCCTTAAAGCCAGTCCTTGAACCACAGTTACAGAACCAATGGACCAGAGGAGTTTTAAAGGCTGGTGTAACTCTAACATCCTATGACTCTCTGAACATATATATATATATATATATATATATATATAATTTTTTTTTTTTTTTTTTTTTTTTTGCGGTACTCTCACTGTTGTGGCCTCTCCCGTTGTGGAGCACAGGCTCCGGACGCGCAGGCTCAGCGGCCATGGCTCACGGGCCTAGCCGCTCCGCGGCATGTGTGATCTTCCCGGACCAGGGCGTGAACCTGTGTCCCCTGCATCGCCAGGCGGACTCTCAACCACGGCGCCACCAAGGCAGCCCCATATTTTTACTTTAAATCAGCTTAAATAGTATAATGAGAGAAAAAAAAAAAACAAAAACAAAGGAAGAAACATATATTTATAAGCAAAAAGATAATTCAAGTGCAACCTATATCTGGGTAAGAGGATCAATTTAGATACTAGATTGTGAGGTTGGAATGTGGTGAAAATAATGAATTCGATATGCAGAAGTGAATAAAATATATCAGCACTAACAATGAATTCTAACAGTAATGTTTCAAATGATAAATTGCTGTTTATTATAAGATGAATTAACTTATACATCTTCTAGAGGTACATGTTCTTTTCATGTCATTCAAAAATTCCATATAGAAAAATATACTGATTCAGAGAACAATTAAAACATAATGACTTTCAAATTAATACAGAAGACACTATTAATTTGAAATACATATTCTGAAGATGATTTTTAAATAACTAATTTTTACATTTATCATGCACACTGTTAATCTTCAGTTGAAATTATTTCACAATTAATTTTGACTTAATAAAACAACTTCCGTATTTCCGTTTAAACCATTTATCCTTGGGGTATGGTTTGAAGCTATTTGCTTATTATTTTGAGCCGTTATAACAACAGGATTATATGAATATAACTGGGAAGAATTAAAATGCAAACTAACACTTTAAATTATAATGTTAAATTCAACTTCAAGCAAGTATAATGGAAAAAATAATTTGTTTTTCAGAATGAAGTTGTTATTAAAGGGAATGTGTAGAGAGGAGATGGAAAGAAAGACAAAAGGAAAATTGTTTTTGCATATAAAACAAAAATTGCTGTTTCAAAGATAATTAAACTTTACTGAAAATAGAGTACAGAAAAATAAGTTTTAATGCAGTAAAATAACATTAGGTTTGAAACTATCACAAATCAACATTTTAAGATTCATTAGTGTTATATACTATAGTTATCCAATTTCATAACTGAGAGGGTAAAATAACCCTGGAGAATATTTGTAAGTACCATAATTTTCAGATTATTGATAGATATGTAGGAAATAAAAAGAGAGTAAATGGTCCTTTCATTTTTCAGAAATTAAATGGAAACACTCAAGTTCAAATTTCATGAGTTTAAACAAAAACAATCACTAAGACTTTATAGTCTAAATTAAATAAAAATCTGTTAAAAGTTAGATTGAACTACCGTTGTCCAGATTTCAATATAAAGACAAGGCAAAGTTAAAGAGTCTAAAATAAAGTGAATAGTACTATAAGTTCCAAACTTTTTGAAATACCTATATATCATGTTCCCTCATTTTTCAGAAAGGAAAAATGAGATTCACATAGGTTAGGTAACTCACACTGGCTCAATAAAGAAATATTAGAGTACAGTTTGGAACCCACGTGTTTTCATCCAAACTCTTTCCCCTATATTTTAGCCTGCACTGATAACCTTTGTTCTCTTGTAAAAGGGACTTAGCTACATCTTTCTCTAGATTGCTGTGTACATGAGCTTGCACTCATGCATGCATGCATGCTGAGTTAAGAAGAGACATTTCATATCCCAGAATAATTTCAATGTAAGCCCTACCTAAGTAGAGATAACTTGAGATTGCAGTAAGTTAAAGAACTATAGCTCCATATGATATATGTAACTTAATTCTATGCAAGAAAGTTTTTAAAAATATGAAAATGATGTAAAGTATGAATAGCCTCTGAATGTAAGTTCAGCATTTTCTTAGTTTTCGGAAGAAATATATTTTGTAGCTCCATAGCAAAAGTAAAATAAACCACCAGACACGAATCCCAGACAGCCAAATCAGATAATTTAGAAACAAACAATAACCTCTTCCTGTCCCCAGATCACCTCTACTTGGGCCAGTTTCCTCACTGCAAAAACGTATTTGTTATTCAGAAAACACTCTATTAACTGAGCTACTTGTAGAGAAGATTTTTTTACGTATACGTGAACTTTAAACATGGAATAATTTTATTTTCATAAAATATGCTTCAAAATGAAGGTCTTTTAAATAGTAGTCATGAACATGATTCTCTATTTGGAAGGAGGAAAAATTCACGGGGATGTGCAAAAGACCACTTTTGACATGTTTTCTTCAAGAAGCAGCCCCTCAACGATTGCCTGTCACAGGGCACGGTCTACATGGACAGCAAGCTCTCCTGCTGCAGACAGGGAGCAGGCTGAAGGTCCAGAGAGGACTCGGGGAGCCCAGCCTCCAGATGGGCTTCCACACAAACTGCCTTCTCTCATGTACTTCTTTGCCAGAACAGCATTCTAATTTGCAGGTAGAGGGTTTTCATTTTTTTGTGGTTTTTCAACAAATAAGGAGCTATATCAGTGAGTTTACTATCTTTTGGTTATTAAAAATCATATTTGGTCACCAAGATTAATTTATTAATGTTAACTACCTACATTGTAGAATATATGTTGTAACTATTAAGGATTTTTAGCATGTACTTACCTATTTCTTAGGAAAAATATGTCTGTATAGCGTTTTATAGTGTGCAAAGGAATTTTATAGGCATTATCTCCTTTAAAAGCAAAGCTCTTTGTTGAAATATTCTCTGCTAGATAACTGAAGACATTGAGGTTCAGAGAATTGAAGAAGATTACTAAGATCACAAAGCATTACATTTCAGAGAAGTGACAAACCTGTCTTAAAACTAAGTACAGTATTGCTGTTTGTTTTTCTACATGTATTTGGGTGATATTAACAACTATTTGAAATTGGTGCTTAGGCAATCTCTGTCTATGAGATGCACAGGTATGCATGTTCTGGTTCACTCTACCTCCATGCTTACCTTTTATCAATCAGGTCATTATTGTTTTTTTTATTTTTTAGAAATTCTTAGTGGTAATTATCCTTTAACAAATAAACAAATATACTTCCACCAGAATTCAGAAATTTGACCAAGCTAGGTGCAAATAATCTGACTCAATTAATGTGAATATCACATAGTAATTCTCCCCTCAGCTTAAATTTTGTTGCATAATTTATAGATTTTCCCCCTTTTCTATATTTTCTCACATGTTGTGGGAATTTAGATAATATGTTTTTCTTACTATGCATAATTTCAGTAATTTAAATGCCATTTAGGAACTTGAATAACTGTAATAATGGTTTGTTGGTAAATTATAAAAAATTTCACAAAAATCGAACAGTTTTTTGACGCTCAAAATTCTTAAAATTATTCTTTCCTTTGATAAATTATTCATAACTCTGTAATGTTTCAGCAAGAACAGTACATCTTTATTTTATTTATTTATTTTTGCGGTACGCGGGCCTGTCACTGTTGTGGCCTCTCCCGTTGTGGAGCACAGGCTCCAGACGCGCAGGCTCAGCGGCCATGGCTCACGGGCCCAGCCGCTCCGCAGCATGTGGGATCTTCCCGGACTGGGGAACGAACCCGCGTCTCCTGCATCGGCAGGCGGACTCTCAACCACTGCGCCACCAGGGAAGCCCAACAGTACATCTTTAAATCATTGTTGTTATTAGGAAATGTGTAAGATTTGTGAAGATCAAAATAAATCTGACAAGTAAAAACATTTCATCTATTCTATATCATCCAGGTTGGTCTGATTTAAATCTTATTTAAAGGAAACAATTCCATTGTGTAGTTCTGCTAAAACTGTCTTAATAAATTAAGGAAGAATTAATTTCAGAATTTAAATGTGAATTCTATGAATAATTTTGTATTTACCACATTTTTTTCCTCTTTGCCTAGCACATGGTCCAACTTTAAATATTTTTCAACAGAAATATTTTGTGTCTATATCTATCTTACTTTTAAATAAGGAGTAGATGATTATTTACCTAAACTTTCTGGTACATAAGGATTAAAACATAAAGATATTTGAAATAGGATAGGCACTAAGGCATTGATTTTATCAGAACCATTTAGTAAATATAATAATGGAAATATTGAGAATGTGAATTTATCCTCAAAATTCCAACCATTAAAAAACACTCCTTGCCAAGGCACTTGGAGCCACCCTGAGACTACAGATCAGAGAAACTTTGACTTTCAAGAATATATACTTTATATAATACTCCCTAATTTCACTTTGAGTAAGATTTTAAGGTGTATTTTCTTTAAGATATATATATATATATATATATATATATATATATATATATATATATAAAGGCACTGTATTCTGGTAATTCTTATAGACCTAGAAGCTATCAGTTAACTGTTTAATCCAAAGTAATTTTTTGTCAATAAAAAGACCTGTTTTTAGAACTGCACAGACCATGTCAGTGAATTGCTTGAACAAATCTCTCTCTCTCTCTCTCTCTCTCTCTCTCCATATATATATATATATATATATATACACACACACACACACACACACACTCATACATACATACATTATTTTTCAGTAATTAAATCAGATTCAAATCTTTAGCCATAAATTTAGTAGGGAAGGAGTGGAGTTTCTTATGATATTTAATGTATTCCTTAGCAGGGGTTATAATGTTGGGAAATTAGTGCTATTTTTATTTTGGTTTCCCCAGAAAAATTGATGCTTTTCCCCCAGAAGCTTTTTATAGTTCTGTTAAGAATGCCAAAGCCAATTCACATTCATGAGGCTTAAACAGACAGCAGCACATCTATTAATAAGGACTTTTAAAGTTTCTTCATTTCTAAAATAAAAACTCAAATTTCTCAAATTAAATCAAAAGATTTAATATGTATGCCAGGAAAATTAATTTAATTTGGAAAAATGTGACAGAATCTCCTTTTCTTTTTGGAAGAGCAATAGTGCAAGAAATTGTTTTTCAAATTTACTGAACTACTCTGAACCTCTATTTTCTCTTCTGTAAAATGGAACTCATAATATTTAGCTTGCAAAGATTACAGTAAGAGCTAGAGATAATATATGTAAAGCTCCTCCCTAGTGCAAGACCTGGTGCATAGTAGTGACTCAAATAAGTAGCAGCTAAAAAAACTGCTTTTATTGAATGCATATTGATTACTGGTCTAAATAAATAGGAACTGATATCAACACAGATTAAAAGAAGTAGAAGCAGTGGGATTCTATGAATGAAGAATTGAATATATACTCATACCATATTTCATCGATGCTAGGGATGTTTTCTGACTTTATGAGGAGGTGTCAAGGGAAGATTTTCACACAACTGTGTATGACTTCAACTTGGCCAATGGCATTGTAAGATAGCATGAATTATAAGATGCATCCTGGTTTTATGATCTTAAAATGTGAAAAATCAATGAAAATAAATGATAGCTGGCTTCTCCCATAGGAAGAAAAATAAAATACACTAGGCAGGTCACGAAATACACTACCTACCTTACTACATACAATGGTAAAAAATGGTTAATGTTGGATTTTATTTTATTCCCCTTTTAAACATATTTCTTTCACAAATCTGACTCAGGTGTTATTTGGAAAAAAATGGAATATTTAAAATTTTGAGGATGTTCTTCATGTGACAGAACAAGGACTACACAAAATAAGGTCCTTACTTTTTTGTTCCATAGTAATTTTTGAGATGTAAGCAATACTGAAGTCCTTTAATGCTGAAAGAATAAAATTTTAGATTTTAAGTTAAAGCTAAACTTAGCTATTTTATGAATAGATTTTCTAATATTATTGTTTTATTAAGCATATGTAAGAGATTCAGAAGTTCTTTTCTTTTCCTACTTATTGGGGAAAATTATTTATTGGGGAGAGAAAAAGAAGCTGTTAGTCTGGTTCTACAAAAATAACATAGATTTGATTAGTCCAATCTGCCTCATATGGGAAACTGTCTCAGGTACGAGAATTGAAGAATTGTGGCTACTTAGACTGATAATTTTATTGATCTATTATCTGATCACATTTCACTTGTAAGAGTCCATCCTTAATCTCATTTGCTGAAAAAATTTACTTTGATGAGTACCACACTACTGAATTTCACATGACCTTAAAAATTACTGTTGTTGAGTTTACGTAAGATAAAAATCTAAATGTCCTCTGTACTCTTAATCATCTGTCTATTAAAGAAAAAGCCATTTAAGTTGGACAAAACACCTAGACAGTGCATACCATGCCAGGCACTACTCCAAGTACTTTATTTATACTAACTCATTTAATCCTCATAACATCCTATGAGAGAGATACAATACTGTGCCCGTTTTACAATAAGGAAACTGAAGCAGAGACATGAAGTAGTTGGCAAATGGTGCAGCCTGGAATCAGACTGAGAGTGTCTGGCTCTGGAACATGTGCTCTTCAATACTATGGTAAACTACTTCTCATATCACAGCATAATTATGGGCAGTTGATTTAATTCAGAATAAAAAGTTTGTTTTCTCATAGTTGTTTAAACTTACGAATTCTAAACTGCTCACAAATAACTGATGACAGATCTCTGCATTTTATAAAGTTAAAGTATTCTATTTGTTTGAAATAGATCATCTATAAGATGAAATTTGACCTCATCTGATCAGGTAATATAATATTCTACCATTTAAATAAAACGTTGCTTTTAAAAAGTAGGTTGAGTGATATACATACTCTTTAGCTTGTTATAGTGACTCTGACACCAGAGAATAGAGTGCCACATGCATTTACACTCATGGCCATTTACCATGTTTTCTCTTTATTCATTAAATAGTTAACTTAAATGTAAGTTAGAAAAACTTCAACTACAAAAATCACATATTTATAAAAATATAGCATATGGTTTTATAGACAAATAGGAAGTTTCTCAACATCATTTAAGTTTGTAAATCTGAATATGGGGATATGTTTAATTTTAAAACTGAAAATACAGTGTTAAAAGAGAATAAATGAAATCTTTTTTTATGTTATAGGAACATGTTCATGGACAAATAATTCAATAAAACTATTTTGTTTCTCCAAGTCTACTCCAAATATAGGTGACTGAATAAGAAAGAAGTATGTCGATTTTTCAAACAGCATCTGGCATCTTAACTTCTGGAACTTAAAAGCAAGAATTCTGTTCTACTCTTTGTGTTGCAAAAGGCTTAGTACAGTTCCTTATATACTCTAGGCACTTATTTACCAAAGGAGAATATTTGCATATTTCCAGTGCTATATTAAATGATATTCATAGTAATGAAGCCAAATGCACAGTAATTGTCTGAAATACTTTGTTAACAATCAGATTACATTCTTTTTCACTTTAACGTTAAGTGCATTAAATTTCGTATGAAGATAGATAATATTTGTATAATAAATATCAAACCTTTTACTTTACCATTGTGAGTAACCAAAACACTGCATTATTGAATCTTATTAGAAAACAGTTGAGTGTATTTTGTCTTCATGAACAATTAGTTGGATTGAATTTAATTGTCTGAGAATCAGTCCTTGCTTCATTAAAATGTACACACAGTCATGGACACTACCTACATGATCTCACCATATGTCACGTACATTACTGTACAAGCTGAAATGTTGATTATAAATTTAAAGTGACTGGTAAAGAAGAATGTACTGATGATTCTTATGCACCTTATATATTTTATAATATATAATTGCATATATATAATCGTATTGAGGTTTTGGGTGCTCTAATTCATTAATAAAGACATATATAGAAATGTTTATTTTTTGTTATCACACAGAGTAGTAATAAGAATAATAAGAATTAGTGGTAAATTGTTCTTAAGAGAACATATTATTTGAAGATGATTCACTTCAAACTGCCAGCCAATTTAATGTCAGACACCTGTCAAATGGAGCAGACTGGCTCGGTTTTTTCATGTGAATCATGAAATATTTTCTCTGAAGTCCACTTTCAGTTTAAAAACAAAGATGGAATTTTGAACATTAGATTGAAAATAAGTATGTAATGATATTGTTAGGTGCCTACTTCACCTAATTTTTATGGCTTTGCATTTGTCACCTAACCACCACCAGGGAACCAGTGCCAGGCATACAAAGAAGAGTCTCACCCTCTCTGCAAAAACCTCAGATAAATTTCAAACATTGTCTTCTCCACTTAAAAATGAGGAGCTAGGTGTGTGAAACTGGACTCAAGATGTATACAAGGGCTAAATATCTTTAAAGGTGTAAGTCTAGTGTATTAACTTAGGACCCTACTATGCACTGAAAATAGGATAGAAGCAATGGGAACCAAAAGGGGGGTGGGTCTTGAGAGAGGAAAATGATGATTCTCTGCATCTCTTGCCAAATATTACACTAGTTTTACTATCAAGGAGTAAAGAGGATAACTGAATATTTCATCAATTTCAATATAACAAAATGTAAAAATCTACTATGTGCAAATAAGTGTACTAAATATTTCAGGTAAAGTACAAAGCATTAGATTGAAAATAAGTATGTGGTGATATTGTTACAAGTCCATTATCCCATAAATTTTATAGTTATGTCTTTGTCACCAGCCAGTACCAGAGCTGTTAGGCATACACAGGGGAAGGGAGAGTCTCATCCACTTGACAGAAAACTTCGTGTGAATTCCCAAAGCTCATCCAAAGAATATAGTTATTGAAAAATATTCATCTTTGTGTTTTTCTTTTTGACACCTGACCCTTTTCCTAGTCAGTTAGAAGCAGCCATGTTGCTCCAAGAAGAATTCAAATTGTTACAGCAGAAATGCTTAAAGGAAGTTGACGTTTAGCTTGTGTTTCCACAATTGGTCTTTGAAATCTAGAGCAACACAAGTCTGGAGAATGGGACTTTCTCAAGAGGAAAAAAAAAATGGTCTTCTAAATCTCAAAGGTCTCCTTAAGAGGTGGACTCAAACAGAAAGAGTTCCTAGGAATAGATGAAGGAAACTCAAAGACCCAGGGAAAGACTCCAACAGACAGGAAGAGGAAGTGAGAGGCTTCTGTGATTCAGAAGAAGGAAGAGGAAGAGTAGGAAAATCAGATGACAGTGTCCCAGTTTTGAAGGAAGTGGGATGGGCAGCAGAACATCCAAACAAGTAAGGAGAGGTCCAAGAAAACTGTGGCTTTTATGATGCTGTAACGTCTACAAGCATCTCAGAGAAGTTTGGATTCAGCATGGTGCCAGCTGGACGGTGGCTTAGAAGGCAGGTGGTGAGCCCTGGCTCTCCTGAAGGGGCAAGGTGACCACATACAGAAGCCAGACTGGGAAAGCAGCTGGGCCTAAGAAGGATAGGCTCAGCCAGCAAGGAATGGAAGATACAAAGTCAGACAAGTCCCAGCACCCTGTAATACTGGAGAAGAGAGAACAGATGCATTTATGAGCCAGAGACTTAAACATGAGGTGATAGCAGTGGGTTCTTATGACCAGGATGGCAAGGGACTGGCAAGGCCAGTGAGGACCGGGAGAAAGAAGACCCCTTCCCACTGCCACTGCCTGCACATTAGCATCTTTCTCTTCCTATCTGTCATTGATTAGTGGAAGTGGAAAGGAAGAACAGTCCTTGATGGAAACTGAATGAGGTAATTCAAAATAAGGCTCTTTGAAACTGAAAGCTGTAGATATATTATTTTCATGTGCCAAGTTTGCTCCCCATTCTATCACTCACCAGCCTTCCTTCCTCAACTCCCCACACTCTGTGAAGTCATGAAAAAGTCTTTGTGCAGAAGATATCATCAGGAAGTCAAGACTCCTTACAGAGAACTAAGCATTTTTGTGTGTATTATTTTGTAGCTATACTGGATAACGGCATCTGAAGAACGATCTATACAAAGGATGTATTTATTTTTTCTTAGTTTAGTACAGCACAGTTTCCCTTTCTTTCCCATTTGCTGATTCTTAAGCTGTTCTAGTCTTACCTTTGTGCAAAAACCAGGATATTGAGATTTAATAGACATGCAAAGGTGGGAATATTGGTGGAGGGGTAGAAATTGTTTGAGTAGATAGGATTCTAGAACTTGGTAAACTAAGTTACTTAGTTTTTATTGTCTTTATTGATGAAAATTTTGAAATTTCAACACAGCAGCAGAATAAATAGGCATCTGACCTTGTGCTTAACAATATGGCACATTTCACCTATTTCCATAAATTCTGTCAATACTTCTAAGTTATGATTTTTTTAAACCTCTGGAAAACTAGAGAGGAGGTGATGATGCCCTCCAACTCTTCATGTTTATGACCATCATTTTCCACCAGAATACTGCAACTTCCTAAAAAATGTTCTCTCTGCCTCCAGGATTATCCATCTCCAGCTCTTTTCTCCATATTGCAGTGAGGGTGAGTTTTCTTATACACCAATCTGAATTATGCTGCTCTCCTGCTTAAACAAGAATCAAGACTACACAATTTAACATGGTGTACAAGACCATTAATGACGTGGACCTTGTTTGCTTCAGCCTCATGGTCAGCCCCCACGCCATACTCTCTTACCATCAGGTCTGTGCATATGCTGTTACCTCCTGTTTGGAATACTCTTCTCTTCCTGCCTTTGGCATTTTCTGATTCCGCATGCTTAGCTAATTATTAAACCACTTTTAGATCATAGCTTAGACCTTTTTCCAAGATGCCTTTGTCCACTCTTAAATTCAAGCTAGGTGCCCCTCTTAGGTGCTCCAATGGCTCCCTGTACTTCCTCTACCATGACATTCGACATACAATATTGTAACTCTCTATCTACCTGTATCTAGTTCCCATCCAACTGTAAACTCAGAGAATATAGGATTGCTGTCTAATGTATTCACTGCTTATCTTCACAATCTGGTTAAATGACTGGCATACCACACAATAATGCTTTGTAACTAGTTGCTGAAGAATAAAATGACTCATAAAAAAGATAAATAAATTTTAAAAATGACTCCTAAAGTAAGAGTTTTCAACTTTGCAAAATAACCCACAACTTTTTGTTGTTGTTTTCAGGGTTTTTTTCCCTTCTGTTAACATAGATAACTGAGAGTCAGCTACTTTATGTTGATGTAAACTATTAATAAAAAGTTTGTAGTTGAAATGGATAATTTGGTCCTAACCTTTTTCCTCCCTCCCTTCCCCCTTCCTTCCTTCCTTCTTTCCTTTCTTCCTTCCTTCCCTCTTTAGTTCTTCCCTCCCTTCCCTCTTTTTCTCTTTCCTTCTCTTTTTGTCTCTCTCTCCTCTCATTCTCCCCTCTCCTCTTTCTCTCCCTGCTTTTTAAGTGTTAAGACACCTAACTGATTGACAGCTAAACAGAAACTTAGAGCTCAGTGATTTTTTTTCTAAACTATGTAGCCTCAAATTAGAAAATGGGCATCTTTCTTAAAAGCAAAAAACAAGCCTGTGAGCATAATTTACGTTTTATATGCTTGGATAGTGCGTGATTATTTCTCTAACATTTAGCATTGTCATCAATGTAGATAATCACCGTGTTTTGTATCATTAGCATTATTGTTTCGCTCACTAATCAAGGGAAACATTTTAAGCTACTGTTTAGAGAAGTTCTCCATTTCACTTTTGTAAGTTATATTTACTCCTTGGAAAATATGAGGAACTTTTATATTTTTTTCTTTTTTTTTTTTTTCCAAATTCCAATGAAAAGCTTTTTTTAAAACTCTTTGCCCTGACTTTTCTTGTGGTTATGCATGTTTCAGAAAAAGTTAAAATGCACATAATACTCAGGTCATAAGATACTTTTATTGGTTAAAGTGATGAGTTCTAAAGACTGCTATGTGAAAATCTCTTTCTACCCCCAATTATATTAAATATAGGACTTAACCATTTTAAGTAAATTTTGGATACTATTTTTACCCTATAGAGAACAAGCAGAGCTGCTTATCTCTGTTTTGACGAGAATATGGTACGATTATATTAACTCTACATAAAACTTTTGGTGTTTCTCATGAATTTTAAAGCCCTTAGTATGATAGATGTCCATTGATTATCTTGCTACCATATATTTTAAAAATCAGTTTTTAATTTACCAAGTTAAAGCTGCACAAAAACCATCAAATCAGTGTGCACATAATTGATACGCTACTCAGCAACCCTGATATGTCTTTGAATAGTAAACCATGAAGAAAACAAAGCAACTATTTCTTAATAGGAATACAGTTTAGTGGGGAGATACTTTAAAATATAAGCTTTTCTGAGGGAGGGGGTTAGTAAAAGACTAATGGCAAAAAGTTTTAAACCACTCCTTTCGATAAATATTTATAACAACAACAAAAACCTCTCACAGGTAAGTAAATTTCATAGAAAAAGAGATGTTAAGCTTTATATATAATTGACAAGAGGAAAACATTTAAATAGATTTCATTTAGAATAAGTTATGTTTGCTAAATTGGATATATTAGGATTTGATATATTAAGAGCAATTTCAAAAGATTATGAAAATAAGCTACAGTGTATGCCTGCCTTAACAACTATTTACAATGCCATTTAAATATTTTGCTCAAATATATCTAAATGTTGACCGTTATACTGATGTCACACTGCAGTTAACAATTTAATTTTCTTTAAAGCAATGGACAGGGTAAGCTTTCTTAGCTGCTTAATTCACATTTCTCTGAAAGTCTTTTGTCAGTTAAAGCTTTCAACCAGCTAAAAGTAATCCTTTCCCCTTCTCTCCGTGAGTGGAAAGAAAGCAAACAAACACGTGTTTAACAGTAAGGTCAGCATGACATAAAGCAACAAGAGCCAGTAAACTGAAAATGAGGTTGACATTTTGGGACTAATCCAGCAGTCCTGTAATACTCTTCCAAACTCCACAGCTGCACAGGGCTGTGGACAAGCCTAGGCGCAGCCTCCAGGCAAGTGCCCGGAGCAATGCCTTGGAATGTGACCAACTCCAAGAAGAGGAGTAGATCCCTTTGTATTTGTCTTTGCTCTGGCTATAGGATACTTAGGTAATGTACATGTTAAATCACTGCTACTATGAACTGCTGCTATTTAACTTATCATCAATGTCCTCCAAATACTCAAATCTTCTCTAATGACAGGGAGGAATTATTAAAGAAAATTAATAATTATTAAAGTAATTAATTAAAGAAATTAATTATTAAAATAATTAAAGAACACTACTCTTGACTTTTTTTTTTTTCAAATTTTTAAGCCACCCTGTTTCATGCCTAACTCTGGAGGTACAGGTTTTATTGGCCCCAAGTAACTGAAGGTCTGTAGGGACTTTTCCTGAACTTATATGGGGATGTGATCCAACCTGAATGCAATTATCTTGGCCCAGTTCACATTCTTGATTCATACTATGGATGTAGACCAAGCCAGGCTGGATTGGATTCCATAATATGAAGTAAGTAGTCATTTATTTTACTGCTTTTTATTCAATTTTTGGATTTGATAAGGACCAGGGAGTATGGAATAATGGTACATTAAATAGATAATGGATGCTAGATGGAGACAGAGACTGTCTTTCCACTAAACATTGAGTAAGGAAAATACAGCGAAACCACAGAAATCAAGCAATTTTCTCTTCATTAAAATCATTACATGATTTAGTCTAGTGTGGATAAGCAATTTAGGACTTGGCAAACTTGTAAGATTTTCTGCCTATGTATTTCCTGTAAAATTTGAGATGTGAAAATTCCCCCTATCCAATGGGCATTTAAAAGGCATACTTTGAGGAAAAGATAGTTACGCCCTTTCTTGGGTTGTCTGCTTGTCCATTTAACTTTATCAGTAGAGACATGGTTGTTGAATTCTTGAGTATAAAAATGAGGTATCTTTAAATTTAAAAACAAATTTTTAAAAAAAAATTTTGAGTGCTTATACATAATGCTCTGGAGATTGTAAAGATACTTAAAAGGATTCATATTCTATCCTGAAATCTGGTGTGTAAAGGGTAAATGTACATGAGAGAAATTGCTCAGGTATTCACAGAAAAAACTCCAGAAATTTAATAGCTATCTCACCAAAGGAATGCAAGGTCAAGGCAGATATAAAGATCTCTCCTGGGAATTTTATACCATAGTCTTAAGGATAGAAAGTTATTTTGGGATTTGATGACTTTATCATGATTTCTAGGCCCATTGTTCCTTTTTGAAGAGTTAGTACCATAGTAAAAATAATCTAACCATGTAGTATATAGCATAGATTTTTGGAAGGGCTGTGTTTTAGTCAAGCTCTCTATATTTTAAAGAAATACTTTTTTAAAAAGGTCAAAATCAGTACTATTACTCTTAATATTATAATCAAAGGGCGATAGGCTCTTTAGATTTTTGATTAAGCAGGCCTCACTCAAAAGAGTATATTTTTTTCAGAGGAAGAAATTAATTGAAGACTTTTGAGCTCTAATTTCAAATCAAATATATTAAATATTCATATGTACATACAGATAGCAATAAAGCAACTTCATTTTCTAGATTCCTTGGCTTCACTATAGAATATACCAGATTAATTTGATAAAATCATAACCAGAAGTATGGCTTAATGAAAACATAATAATAGCAGTTACTATTTCTGAACACCTGCACACTTTTTCATTTTCATTTCCATTAACCACAAAACAATTAGCAAGGCAGGTTTAATCAGAGAGGTTAATGACTTGCTCAAGCTCATCCAGGTACTAAATGGCAGAGAAATGGAGTGCAGGCCTGTTTCAGCTCTCTACACGGTACTCATTGTCAAATATATCACTGTAGCTGTAGATAATTTAGAAGTTACAGGTTGACCCGGTATGGCTATTTGAAAGGCATTGTTTTTGTAGAAAACATATTGACCACTGTATTTGCATATTATCTGTGTTTGCAACAAATTATTTTAATGTTAAATGTGAAAAATAATAGTACTGCCCAATATAAAATTGCCATGTTTTTTAATAAAAACACAATTGTTACGTAACAACTGACACTGGAGGTATAATTGCTTCAGACTCAAATGGCTTCTCAAACCTTTTTAAGAGAAATATTTTTATTAACTCAATAATCTATTTCAGTACCCTTCAAGTATTTTCTGATATATAACCTGTCTTCTTATGATTTACTTTCACTTTAAAGCCACCAGAAAGAACATGACCTATAAAATTAAGATAAAGGTTATGGCTACTACATAGCAATGGAGACATTAGTTGGCAGGAATTTGTAGAGAAAAAGATTTAGAGGCTAGATATTTTCCATTTGGTGATGTCATGTTCTTTCCAAAAGCTTTCTTTCATTTTTTAAACCTTAACCTGAAATATTAAATCCTAGTATTTAGACATCTAGGTTTTCTTGTGCTAACAGCAGGCACTCAATAAATATTTATTGAATGAAATCAGAGATGAGAAACTTTTGTATACTGAGGTTTAAAATACAAAACAATTTAGGGCTACTTAAATATAAGAAACAATTGTGTTTGTGGAATTTTTCTTAGGGAGGGAACTAATACGCCATTCCGTTTTAAAATTTAGAACAAGGAGCATAAATTGTGTTCTTAATAAATAAATAATGTACTTATATTCTCCTATGTTATAGTCAGTACAAGGAGAGAGCTCACAAAGTAGGAAGGAAAGTTGGAAAATTTTAAGAGATGAAGTTAGGGAGCATGGGAAGAGAACATGATAAAGCCATGTGTACAGAAATATGCCCTGATGTAACAAAAGAAAGAGAGATCCATGGCGATACCAAACCCAGAGAACACGTCATTCAACTCCCAGCCGAGGAACGCTATTGTCCTATCTCAAAGTGGCTCTCAGACTAGTAGTAGAGTAACAATACAGAATAACCCAGTATTGTGATCCAGATGTGCAAAAAATACATGCAGATTCTTAGGAGGAAACAAGTCACTATCTGGAAGATGCAGGGAACACGCGACAGAAGTAATGTTTGGCTGAGTCTTGAAGGTTGAGATAGGACTGGTATCAAAGGGGGGAAATTAAGGCAGAAGATTGGTGGTAAAAAGATTTGTGTGGCTAGAACATAAGATGAATGTATTACAGAGGAAAATAAAGAGAGTAAAGTTACAGAAATTGATGCTTCAACACCATTTCAGAGTGACTACCATGTGCCTGCATTAATAAGAAGAGTGGACCAATTAAAATATAAAATATAATCTCTGAGGATGGAGCCCAGGAAAGGGTATTGTTAAAAATCTCCCCTGGAGACCGTAATGTGCAGCTATAGTTGAGAAGCACTGCAGTAGGTGACTGGAAGTCAGTGAACATTTTCACGTGAGGTAATGGCAAAATTAGATCTTTTTAGGAAAATAACTTTGGCTTGGAGAATGGAGACAGAATGAGTCTGTGTGTTTAAGACTTTGAAGGACTAAAGAGCAGTCCACAGTCTATTATAATACATATGTAGTCACAGAAAAAGACATGTAGATAGACATACTAAGGAACAGATCATTTTTATACTAATGTTAAGACTATTGGGAATTCTTGGGTTAAACTCTTATTGAAAGTTATAACCAAGCATTATAAAATTTGTATATTATCTATTTGCCACATGGACCTAAAGAACCCAAGCCAAGGGCCCTGGTTGGAACTTGTTTTAATCCCTATTTCACATCCCTTATGAGGAGTCACTGTTTACACATACTCTATAGTTAATTCATTTTGAAAATTGAAGAAGTTATTGGCAAGAAACAGTTATGGTAAGATTATCATGCCAATTTTTTTGATCAGATGAAATCACTATTTTGTTTTGGGGGTCATATTACTATTCATTAAGATTATTCTATATTACTTTCCCTTGGTAAACTGCAAGTATTTATCAGTTGAAGGGAATGGGTAATTTAAAAATGCATTAAGAAATCAGACTCTTCAGTAAATGTTTTCTATATTGTTTTCAGAGTTTCTTTGATTTTCTCATTAACAACTATTAATCTGCATAAGGTAGAATATTTTATTTGTAAGGTAACATCCAATTTTAAAGAAATTTCAAAAAAGAATTGTCTACTAGTTTCTCCAAGCTGTTAAAAATTATATATATATATATGCTTAAAATTGGTATAAATTATTTTATCCAGGAAAAAAAAGTTATAGGTTTTGATTTTTACCAGTGGTTCTTCCTGTTTTATGTATGTGTGTGTGTATTTTATTTTTTTTAATGGATCTCCAGTGACACCTCAGAAAAGAACTCTTGTTTGTCTCCTAAAGGGTTATTTTCAGCTCATATAACAAAGTGAATGGTGGGTTTTCTAGTTATTGTAATTGGCTGTATTATTTTCAGCCAGTTTCTAGTGTTTCCTGAAATATCTCTTAGATTGGATCAGAGACACTCAAAATTTTTTAACTGTGATTTGTCCAATATGTCCTACTGAGTGGAGAAAGAGAGTAATATTTCTCTCTTTTTTTTACTTCCCTCCTTTTTTTTTCTTCCCACCTTTCCTCCCTCGCTGCTTGCCTGCCTTCCTTTCTTCTTTGAGTTGAGAAGTGAATAAGAAGCTCTCACCGAAAGGAACATTCTACTGGAAAGTTATTATTACACCAATATTAACGGTGAGACTCAGTAAGGTTAAGTGACTTTCCACACGCCCTAGATGTAAGGAGTGGAGTTAGGCCACAGACTCTCTGACTTCCAACTTCCTATTTCGATACAGAATACCTTATTACAGGACAATTCCCAAAAAAAGATTAGTGAAATACTACAAAACCCATAATGCTCTTGTCATAATGCTATGGCTCTCCTTAATAACTTTCTTAGAGATTTGTGTTTCCAATCTGGGAAACAGTCTTAACATATAAGCTGGTTATCCTAGTTTGAGGAGCATCAATCTATTTCAAGAATTTTAAACTCTTTTTCTGTATATTTTTTGCATTAAAAACACTTCGGAGAATCTGATTAAGGTTATAAATTTCCTTCTCATGAAAATGTATACACACTCATATAGACAGAATTTTGCATACCATTTTAAGGTTTCATTTTTGTAAATATAATTAGGGAACCAAAGGGAGCTATATAGAAAGAACATATAATAACTTTTTATTTTTATGTATAAGATTTTTTTTTCTCTATGGTAGAAGATTTGTTATATGTGAAAGTTAAAAATCTCACCTAAATGGTATGAAATGATATGAATAAGATTAACTTTAACAATCAACCTAATACTTTTTCAATCTTGTAAACTCTAAAAGAAAATATGGGTACACGAAAACACTAAAAATTCAAATTATGCTTTATAGAGGAAATCAATTAAACCTCACAACTTTTATCTGAAATTTACACAGTACGATATGTTATAAATGTAAGGCTTTGAGAAGAACATTGTAAAAACTCGAGACCTCATAATCCTGACCAAAACAAAAACAGACAAAATTTAATTTTTTAAAGATAAAAACGGCATTCACTTTTTATGAAAGAGAAGAGGTTTCACCATCCCTGCCAAGATCTTGGGTAATTGTGCAGCAATAACCTCAGACATCATTTCTGGAAATTCAACACTCAGTGCCCGGGACTGGATAAATGTATTCAAGCAGTACAGATGAAGTTGTTTGACAAGCTGTTGGTTTAACAAATGGATAAGAAACATGTAAGAAAAATAATATATTCATATACTATACAAACATGGCAGCTTATTTTTTTAATAATAGAAATACTTAAGATGTTTTTTTCTTACCGAACTGAAAACATCTCCCTCCACTTTCTAGCATAATATGTAAAATATTACATACTCATGACAAAATATCCTAATATATAGAAAGATTTAAAGAAATGAAAGTATTCTGTAATCCCACAGGATAACCAGTGTGAACATTTTGGTATATTTCAAGGGTTTTTTTTTAATACATACTCAGGTATACACATAATATACACACATGCATATATATTTCCATAAATGAAATTATTTTATAGTCTATTCCTTAATCCAGCTTTTTCATATAACAACATATAGACAATATATAGACTCTTCTATTTCAGTACAAACAACCCAGCATAATCCATTTTAATCTAATTTTAATTTTGTCAAAGTAATTCATGTACATAATTTTGAAAGTCAGCTAGTACTGGAAGACCTATACCAACAAAAGCAACAGCAGCAACAACACAGATATAACCACTTTAAACTTCTTTAGCCTGTGTCATTTGATATTTATCTGTGTATTTCTAATAAATTTTATTTTCCAAAGTTTACATTATTAAGTTTCTATTAAATGAGTATTTAGCTCTCTTGTACTATATACCCCCCTCCTCAACTACACACACTTTCTCTTCTCTCCATTCTCTATATAGTTATATCTCAATTTTTGGCTAAATCGATATCTAACATTTATATTACAAAGATTTTTGTTTCCTACTGGATTACATT
Source organism: Phocoena sinus (assembly GCF_008692025.1). Taxonomy (NCBI): domain Eukaryota; kingdom Metazoa; phylum Chordata; class Mammalia; order Artiodactyla; family Phocoenidae; genus Phocoena; species Phocoena sinus. The sequence continues at coordinate 32,902,642 of NC_045770.1, read as the reverse complement.
TTCTTTGTTATATGACTTACTTTAATTTTGCTAGGGCTAATCACCTTATGTTTCTGTTCCTTTGTTTTTTCTATATCACAAAGCCATAGGCAAATTTTCTAACAGAATTGTAAAGACTCACTTCAATATGTTCATGCAATTGGTAATAGCGCAGTTCCATTTTTTTCTTGGTATTAGTGTCCTGAAATCCTCTTCATTAGTTAGTGTGCTGGGACAGCCCTTTGCATCTCTCTTGGGTTGAATCTTCTACTTTGGCTTACTCCAGTGTTTTGTTTTAAGAAATCCTGCAGGTGCCCTTGAGAAAGTTTGTATTTGAGGTAATCTCTATGAGATCTTGCAAGTCTGAAAATACTTTTATGATGCCATCATATTTGTTTGATGGTTTGGCTGGTAAAAAAACTTGTTGAAGATTTTTCTTTCCTTGAAAATTCTGAAGGTATTGCTCCATTGTTTTCTGGGTTCCAGTACTGCTATTGAGAAGTCTAACATCATTCTGAATCCTGATGATTTGATGTGACTTATTTCTTTTTTCATTGGTATATTTTATGATACCCTCTTTATTCCAGGTATGCTGAAATTTTACAATGTGCCTTGGTTCAGTTGTGCTGTGCCTGTATACTGGGCCCTTACACTCAGAAAACTCATATCCTTCAGTTCTAGCAACTTTTCTTTTATGATTTCTCACATAATTTCCTCACCTTGATTTTCTCTCTTCTTTCTTCTGGAAATTACTACTAACTGGAGAATGGAACCCCATGGATTAATCCCCTAAATTTGCTATCTCTCTACTTTTTCATATCTTTATCTCTTTTGTTATATTTTTCTGGGTTTTCCTGAGATTTATATTTCCTGAGTTTTATATTTATATTGAATTTTTAATTTCTGCTCTTCTTTAATTATCCAAAAGTGTTTTCTTGCTAAATGTTCCTTTTAAAATGTTTTCTATTCTTGTTTCATGGATGCAACATCATTCTTATTTCTCTGAATATCTTAATTTTTTGAAGCTTTCTTCTATTTTCTGCACTCTTGCTTTTTCCTTTAAGTTATATTTTTTCCTGTTTATTTTGCTCTCTGCCTTACATTTTAGAGGCTTTATCTAAATCGCTAATAATCTTGGCTGTCAGTTCATATTCAGCAGTGAGGCCTCAAATTTGACCTGGTGAGTAGAGAGTTTTTTTATGCTTTGTTGTTATTTTAGTGTGGTTTCTGAACACAGTAGTGATAAAAGCTTGTATGCAATATGTCTCGACTAACCCCATATATCTTATTTTATTTACCCAGTTTTGGTGTCAGGTATTTCTAGGGTTTTTTTCCTCTTGTATAGGGAATGATGCATACATATCTTAAATACTTGTCTAATTATTTATTTAAGATAAGTCCTAAAAAGTGGGAATTTGAAAAGCACACAAACTTTAACTACTGCTACATGCTGCCAGATTGTCCATTAGCATTGTTACTGACTTATAACTCCATCCAAAATAGTATGAGTCTTATTCTCCACAACCATATCTTTGCTTTTCCTGTATACATAAAATCTTTTCTAGCTTAAGACAAAAACATTTGAGAGCATATTCAGAAAAATATATCACAATTCCTATCAACCATTAAATTACTCTCAAATTATACAAATACTAGTAAAAGGGTATTTGGGTGATCTACATTGAAAATGTAAAAAGCATAATATAAATTCTGAGCAGTATGATGCAGGTTTTTAAAATGTAAGTACAAATATAAATTTGAAGAAAACAAATGAAGTAAAATTTATATTTCACATTTAAGAAGTTATAGATGTAATTCAGAAAATAATCATTAATATTCTAGAAAACAATATACTTACATCATGCAAGTTATCAAGAAGTTTCGTAAGTTGGTAGAAACGCTGTGAGCTAGGGACAACTCCTTTTTGCCTCAAACCAATTGCCTTGATGAGCTCTCTAATGTAGCTTGATCTCATCTCTTCAAACTGGCTTTGACTTCTTAGTCCTTCCAAAGGAACTTCAAGAAGATAATTACAATTGGCAGTTATGTTTAAAAAAGATGACACTAGCAGTTTATAATATAAATTTCTGAGCTGTATAATGATTTATTTTGATTTGCAACTCTAGATACAAACATCTTAAATAGGAAAAGTTTTAGAACATGTAAACTTCTAGTTCTTTTGAAGAATATGATACGAACAACTAGGTAAGTTAAAGAACATTTCAGCTTACCTATTTTAGAGCTATTAGCATTTGCTCAAAAGAGCACCTGACATTATTCTACATTCCTGTCTAAAATACTTAGTTTGATTTAGTTTACTACTACATGTATGCTGGATCTTTTTTGTCTTTGTCTCCTTCCTGCTGATATGAGAGAAAGCCATTGATATTTGAATTTTCTCTTATATTCAGCCACTTGGTTTTACTCTATTTTATTTATTCATTTATTTATATTTTTAAATCTAACAGCTTTTGTTTGATTTTTTTTTCGGTATAAGACAATACTATATTCAAATAATAGCTTCATTTTCTCTTTTCCAACAGTTGTAGCTCTCATTTCTGCTTCATGGTTCAATGCATTGTTTAAGACTTCCAGAACAATATTAAAAAATAATAGTAATGGTAAATACCCCTGTTTTGTTGCTGATTTTACTGAGAATGCCTCTCATTCCTATTATGATGTTAACTGGTAATTTATATATCTAGCTCTGAAATCTTTAATTCATACATCCAAATGTTGGGCACAACTTCCTTCTCTTATGACTAGTTCTCTTGTTTTCACTACATAGTCAGTTTACCTATTGCTTTTCTCCTAAATCTTTTCGGCCCTTCTGTTGTCACTTGTCTGAGATGTCCTGGTTGATTTCTTTAGCAACTCTATTACCAGAACTCCCAATTTCCTTGTTTCCTTTTACTTTGGTCTCACTTGTCCTACAAACAAATCTTCAAACTGAAGTGAAGTTTCTGACTTTTTCTGCAACTACATCCAGATTGCTGAAAGAAAAATCACATAATCTCTGGATTTATGATCTTGACCCTTAGCAGTATTTCTATAGAGAAGTGTACTTCATTTGAGCAAAGCCAACCATATGTGTCCGGCAAAGGGAAATAAATAATCATTTTTCAAAAACTCCTACTTTATTCCCTCTACCTGAATCAGACCTTGGCTTCCACTTCCCTTGGAAAAAAGACGGCCGCAGATAACAAACCGATAGAAACCAAAAGTTAATTCTTTGGTTTTGAGTTTTCAAGAGCTCACACCCTGAGTATAAAAGGGATTTAGAAAGGTAATCTTGGCAATATGAGATTTTTGCTCCAACTGAAAACTTAACTGTTGTACATACATTTGCATGTATATGCTATGTGTATCTATGGTCTTGTCCCTTTACTTCATATGGCAGCTATTTTTTTAATTTACCATTTTAACCTTTTATTACTTAAAAAAAAAATTTTTTTTTTGGCTGCACCATATGGCATGTGGGATCTTAGTTCCATGCCCCCTGCATTGGAAGCTCAGAGTCTTAACCACTGGACCACCAGGGAAATCCCTACAGCAGTTCTTTTAAACATCCATAACTCTTTTTACACTTCCCAACCAATCCTCAAATCTCTATCACTCTTAAACATGACTGTAAAATTATTTTTTCTTCTGATTACTGAAGTACTGTCTTTTCATTGGGCTTTAAAGAGTTGGAAAACTAGTAACCCAAAGCCCTCAGTCTATCCATCTAAATGTTTAGGACCAGACTTGAACCAATTATCCTCTTTACAAGAGAAGCGGGCCTAATTCCACACTGCCTCATTCTTTTAGTATCAACACTAACAACATGCTCCTAGGATATGATAATCTAATCACTAGGCTCTCATCCTATGCTCCGGGGATATCTCTGAAAATTATCCTCCTCTCCTACTCTCTTCCCTAGATTTCAGATCTATGATGAACCAGCTCTCCAAAAAATTTCTATTTCCTTTGAGGTCTTTACATTAATTCATTGTTTTCTTAATTATTACACCCAGCATTACATGATTGGAGAATTTTCTCTCAGATTCTTATTGATTCCACATGTGGGTTTTTAGGATTTCTTGTAAATATATTAGTGGTAAGTGGGAGAGAGTGAGTGAAGGGCAGTTAGCCAGATGCTATTTTAGATAAGAATACTTTAAAAAAAGAATCCTTTTTTTTGGTTTAGCTAATTTAAAAATAACGTGTATTCATTGGAAAAATTTTAGAAAATACAGAAAATACATGGAAAATTACAAGTCACCTGAGATCCTACAATCCAATATTTCAAGACATTTCCTAATATTATATTGAGAACATTTACTTATATCATTCAAAATTCTTCAAAAATGAATGTTTTAATTCACACATAAAATTTCATATCACAAAAATGTGTAGGACATACAATTTATTTAATTGTTTTATCATTTGACATTTGGAATATTTTACTAATCTAAACAATACTTATGATGAATGTCTTATTTTTTATGGATATATTCTTAGAAGTAGAATTATTAGAGTAAAAGGTATTACCTGTCTTAACACAGATAATATACATTTCTAAACTACTTCTTACTAGTTAACTGTTGTGTGCTTTGTACTGAGTATTTTCATTTTAGGTAATCTTTGCTTTTTATAGAGAAAAATAAAATACCATCTCATTTTCACTTCTCTAATTATTAGTGAGGTTGAACAATTTTCTTAAGCTTTTTAGTGACTTTTTTTCTGTTTTGTATTTGTTTATAGTGATCTAAGCTGTATTTTAAATATTCTTCTCAGTCTGTGGTTTAAAGCCTAGTTTTAAAATATTTAATCAGTTTTGTAACTTTATTAGGGCAAAAAGTACTGCCCAGGCAATCCAAATTTTGCCATGCTCCAGGCAAACACTTTCAATTACTTCAACTATTTCTTTTGATCTTTCCTTCCATAGCTTTAAATAACATCCATATAAAGCTGATCCTTGAGTTTTTATTTATTTTTTTTAATTTTTTTTTTATTTTTGCGGTACGCGGGCCTCTCACTGTTGTGGCCTCTCCCATTGCAGAGCACTCCGGACGCGCAGGCTCAGCGGCCATGGCTCACAGGCACAGCTGCTCCGCGGCATGTGGGATCCTCCCAGACCGGGGCACGAACCCGTGTCCCCTGCATCGGCAGGCGGACTCTCAACCACTGCGCCACCAGGGAAGCCCTGAGTTTTTATTTTTAACTTTTGACTTTCCAGTATGGAAAATGGGGCTGTAGTTCTATTTCCATATTTCAGATCTACTATTACCCCCACACTCACACATGCAGAACTTCCTATTCCTCCTCTTCCTAATATCATTTTCCTAATATTGGTTAGATCAATATTCAGTGTTTACTACTTTAGCTATGCAAAATACTACTACAGTCAAGTCATATAGCATTTACTATGATTTCTTTTCTTTTCTAATATAATATTTTGTTTTACTGAGAGTAAGTAACCATATTGATGGGTGTGAAGTGGTATCTAATTGTGTTTTTTATTTGTGTTTCTCTAATGACTAGTGATGCTGAGCATTTTAATGGCTGTTTGTAAACCTTCTTTTGAGAAATGTCTATCAAGACCTTTATTTATTTTTAAATTGGTTTATTTTTTTATTGTTGAATTGTAGAGGTTCTTTATGTCATCTGGATATTAATACTTTTACCTTAGCAGATATATGATTTTCAATATTTTCACCAATTCAATGGATTGCCTTTTCTTTGTGTTGTGTCCTTTGATAAACAGAGGTTCTAAATTTTGATAAAGTCTATTTATCTTTTTCTTTTGTTGCCTGTGTTTTGGGTGTTATATCCAAGAAATCACTGCAAAATCCAATGTCACAAAACTTTCCCTCTATGTTTTCTTCCAAGGGTTTCATAGTTTTAGCTCTTAGATTTAGTTCTTTGATTTATTTCAAGTTAATTAAAATTTTTGTGGAAATATAGTTGATGTACAATATGTTAATTTCAGGTGTACTACATAATGATTTGACATTTGCATACATTATGAAATGATCACCACCATCAGTATAGAAAACATCTGTCCCCATACAAAGTTATTACTTACAAAGTTATTATATTACTGGCAATATTGCTTATGCTGTATATTACACGCCCTGGCTTATTTATTTTGTAATTGGATGTTTGTACCTCTTAATCCCCTTCACCTATTTTGCTCCCTATTCCCTCCCCTCTGGCAACCACCTATTTGTTCTCAGTATCTATGAGTCTGTTTTCATTTTGTTTTGTTTGTTTTGTTTTTTAGATTCCACATGTAAGTGAGATCACATAATATTTGTCTTTCTCTGAATTATTTCACTTAGCACAATACCCTCTAGATCCATCCATGTCGCTGCAAATGGCAAGATTTCTTCTTTATGGCCGAGTAATATTCCATTATATATTGCCCTATATATATATATATATATTTATAATTATGGACATATATATATGGACACTTAGATTGCTTCCATATCTTAGCTATTATAAATAGTGCTGCAATGAACAGTGGTATGCATATATCTTTTCAAATTAGTGTTTTTGTTTTCTTCAGGTATATACCCAGAAGTGAAATTGCTGGACCATATGACAGTTCTATTTTTAATTTTTTGAAGAACTTACATACTATTTATCATAGTGGCTGTACCAACTTAAAATCCTACCAATGGTGCACAAGGGTTCCCTGTTCTCCACATTCTCGCCAACATTTGTTATTTGTTGCTTTTTTAATGATAAGCCATTCTGACAGGTGTGAAGTAGTATCTCATTGTGGTTTTGACTTGTATTTCCTTGATGATTAGGGACATTGAGCATCTTTTCATGTATCTGTTGGCCATCTGAATATCTTCTTTGGAAAAATGTCTCTTCAGGTCCTCTGCCCATTTTTAAATCAGGTTGTTTGTTTTTTGATATTGAGTTGTATGAGTTCTTTGTACATTTTGGATACTAACTCCTTATCAAATATAGAATTTGCAAATATCTTCTCCCATTCAGTAAGATACTTTTTCATTTTGCTGAAAGTTTCCTTCACCTTGCAAAGCTCTTTAGTTTGATGTAGTCCCATTTGTTTACTTTTGCCTTTGTTGGCCTTGCCTGAGGAGATAGATCCAAAGAATATTACTAAGACCAATGTCAAAGAGCATACTGCCAAACATAGGCAATAAAACATACTGTAGGAATTTTATGGTGTCAGTTCTTACATTTAAGTCTTTAAGCCATTTGGAATTTACTTTTGTACATGGTGTGAGAAAGTAGTCCAGTTTAATTCTTTTGCATGTAGCTGTCCACTTTTCTCAACACCATTTATTAAAGAGGCTGTATCTTCATTGTATATTCTTTCCTCCTTTGTCTTAGATTAGTTGATTTTACAAGTATGGGTTTATTTCTAGGATCTCAATTGTGTTTCATTGATCTATGTGTCTGTTTTTGTGCCAGTACCATAGTTTTGATTACTGTAGCTTTGTAGTATAGTTTGAAATCAGGGCTCTTGATAGCTCTAGCTTCATTCTTCTCTTTCAAGATTGCTTTGGCTATTCAGGGTCTTATGTGTTTCCATACAAATTTTACAATTATTTTTTCTAGTTCTGTGGAAAATGCCTGTAGTATTTTGATAGGGTTTGCATTGAATCTATAGATAGCCTTGGGCAGTATGATCATCTTAACAACATTAATTCTTCCAATCCATGAGCATGGTCTATCTTTCCATTTGTTTGTGTCATTTTCAATTTCTTTCACCAATGTCTTGCAGTTTTTCGATTACTCGTCTTTTATCTCTTTGGTTAGATTTATTCCTAGGTATTTTATTCTTTTTGATGCAATTATAAATGGAATTGTTTATTAATTTATCCTTCTGATAATTTATTATAAGTGTATGGACGTGCAACATATTTCTGTATATTAATTTTCTCTCCTACAACTTTACTGAAATCATTTATTAGTTTAAATAGTTTTTGGTAGCATCTTTAGGATTTTCTACATATAGTATCATGTCATCTGCAAACAGCGGCAGTTTTACTTCTTCTTTTTCAATATGGATGGTATTTATTGCTTTTTCTTTTCTGACACTGTGGCTAGAACTTCCAATACTATGTTGAATAAAGTGATGAAGTGGGCATCTTTGTCTTGTTCCTGATCTCAGAGAAAATGCTTTCAGATTTCACCACTGAGTATGACATTGGCTGAGAGTTTGTCATATATGGCCTTTATTATGTTGAGATCTGTTCCCGCCACACCCATTTTGTTAAGAGTTTTTATCATAAATGGATATTGAATTTTGTCAGAAGCTTTTTCTGCATCTATTGAGATGATCATATGGATTTTATTCTTCAATTTGTTAATTTGCTTCATTATATTGATTGATTTGCAGATACTGAAGCTTCCTTGCATCCCTGGGATAAATCCCACCTCATCATGGTGCATTATCCTTTTAATGTATTATTGAATTCAGTTTGCTAATATTTTGCTGAGAGTTTTTTGCATCTATGTTCATCATTGGCCTGCAATTTTCTTTTTTTGTGGTATCTTTGGTTTTGGTATCAGGGTGATGCTGGCCTCATAGAATGCTGGCCTATTTATTTTTTTTAATACTCGAGAATGATACGGGTAAAATTTGCCTGTGAAGCCATCTGGTCCTCAACTTTTGTTTGTTGGGAGTTTTTGGATTATTGATTCAATTTCATTAACGGTAATCATTCTGTCCATATTTTCTATTTCTTCCTAATTCACTCTTAGAGACTGTACATTTCTTTTTTGTTTTTAGGTTTTTTAAAATTTATCTTTATTTTTTTATTGGAGTATAGTTGCTTTACAATATTGTGTGTTTATACTGTACAGCAAAGTGAATCAGCTGCAGGTATACATATATCCCCACTTTTTGGATTTCCTTCTCATTTAGGTCACCACAGAGCACTGAGTAGAGTTGCCTGTGCTATACAGTAGGTTCTCATTAGTTATCTATTTTACACATAGTATCAATAGTGTACATATGTCAATCCCAGAGATTGCACATTTCTAGCAATGTATCCATTTCTTCTAGGTTGTCCATTTTATTGGCATATTTGTACTAATTGGTACATATTGCACTAACCTCTTACAATCTTTGTATTTCTGTGGTGACAGTTGTAACTTCTTTTTCAATTCTGATTTTATTTTTATGGGCCCTCTTCCTTTTTTTCTTGGTGATTCTGGCTAAAGCTTTATTAATTTTGTTTATCTTTTTAAAGAACCAGCTTTTAGCTTAATTGATCTTTTCTACTGTTTTTCATCTCTGTTTCATTTATTTCTGTTCTGATCTTCTTTCTTTCTTCTACTAAGTTTGGGTTTTGTTTGCTCTTCTTTTTCTAGTTCCTTTAGGTGTAGATTAGATTGTTCATTTGTTTTTTTTTGTTGTTGTTGTTTCTTGAGGTAGGCCTGTATTGCTATAAATTTCCCTCTTGGAACTGCTTTGGCTGTGTCCCATAGATTCCGGAACAATTTTTTTTCCATTTTCATTTGTCTCAAGGTATGTTTTTATTTTTTCGCAATTTCTTCAGTGACCATTGGTTGTTTAGAAGCATATTGTTTAGACTCCCTGTAATTTTTTCCAGTTTTTTTCCTTGTAGATGATTTCTAGTCTCATACCATTGTGTTCAGAATAGACATTTAATGTGATTTCATTTTTCTTAAATTTATTGAGACTTGTTTTGTGGCCTAGCATGCGATCTATCCTGGACAATGTTTCATGTGGACCTGAAAAGTATGTGTACTCTCCTGTTTTTTTAATGGAATGTTCTGTAGATATCTATTAAGTCCATCTAGTCTAATGTTTCATTTAAGGTGCATGTTTCCTATTGACTTTCTGTCTGGATTTTCTGTACATTGATGTAAGTGGGGTGTTAAAGTCCCCTAGTATTATTGTATTACCATCAATTTCTCCCTTTTGTTTGTTATTATTTGCTTCATGTATTTAGGTGGTATTTTATACCTTTTTAATGTGTGTATCCCTTAACTACTTACTGTATACAGATGATTTATTAGTCTTTTAACTGTTTACTAGCTTTACAAGTGGTGATCTACGACCTTTACTGTATGTCTGTCTTTACTGGTAAGAATTTTCCTTTCATAGTTTCATATTTCTAGTTGTGGCCTTTCCTTTCTGCTTAGCAGAGTCTCTTTAACATTTTTTGTCAAACTGGTTTAGTGGTACTGAACTCTTCTAGTTTTTGCTTGTCTGTGAAATTCTTTTCTTTCCTTAAATCTGAATGATATCCTTGCTAGGTAGAGTATTCTTGGTTGTAGGATTTTTCCTTTCATCACTTTGAATGTATCATGCCACTCTCTTCTTGCTTGCAAAGTTTCTGCTGAAAAGTTAGCAGATGGTCTTAAGGAAGTTCCCTTGTACATAACTAGCTGGTTATTTTTCTTGCTGCTCTTAAGATTCTGTCTTTATCTTTAATTTTTGTCATTTTAAGTATCAATGTGTCTTGGTGTGGACCTCTTTGGGTCCTTCTTATTTATAGTTTTTTCTGTGCTTCTTGATCTGGATGTCTGTTTCCTTCCTCAGGTTAATGAATTTTTCCAGCTATTATTTCTTAAGGTCTGACCCCTTTCTCTCTCTTCTCTCTTTCTGGGACTGTGTAATACAAATGTTAGTATGCTTGATATTGCCCCAGAGGTCTCTTAAACTATCCTCATTTTTAAAGTTAATTTTTCTTTTTCTGTTCAGCTTGGAGGATATACACTACTTCATCTTCCAGATCACTGATCCATTCCTCTGTATCATCTAATGTATTCTTTCTTTCTAGTGTATTTTTAAATTCAGTTATAGTATTCTTCAGCTCTGATTGGTTCATTGTATTTTTAACTCTTTTTTGGAATTCTCACTGTGTTCATGAACATCTTTACAATCATTACCTTGAACTCTTTTTTTTTTGGCGGGGGGAGGGCGGGTAGATTGCTTATCTCCAATACATTTGGTTCTTTTACAGAGATTTTGTTTTGTTTTTCTGTTTGGAACATATTCCTCTTTATTCTCATTTTGCCCAACTCTCTGTGTTGTTTCTATGTGTTATGTAGGTTGGTTACATTTCCCAATCTTGGAGAACTGGCCTTATGAATGAGACGTTCTAGGGACCCAGCAGTATGTTCCCCTCTGGCCATCAGAGCTATATTCTCTAGTATGTGGATGGTGTGTGCCCTTCTGTTGTGGTGGGACTGACAACTGTGGGTGCACTGGTAGGGAGGGCTGCTTCTCTGTGAGTGCCTGCCTCATGTGGTGGCTACAGGCCCACTGGCAGGCAGGGCTGGATCCGGGTGTAGCTGGGCAACCCAGGGTGGCTTGGGGTTGGTACCTGCTTTCTGGAGGGAAGGTAAGCCCCCTGTGCTAATCCAGAGAGGATTCCAAAATGATGTTTGCCAGCACCTGTGTTATCATGGTAGAATGAGCTCCCCAAAATGTCTACCACCAGCATCTTTGCTCCTAGGGGTAGTCCCAGTTGCCTTCTGCCTTCCTGGGGGGCTCTCCAAGATCAGCAAGTGGGTCCGACCCAGGCTCCTTTCAGACTACTGACATTATGCTAGGACTTGGGAGTATGTGAGATTTTGCATATGCTCTTTAAAAGCAGCACCTCTGTTTCTTATAGCTTTCCAGCTCTCTCAAATGTAAGCCCCGCTGGTTTTCAAAGCTAGATATTCTGGGGGTTCATCTTCTTGGTGCAGGACCCAGGGCTGGGGAGGCTGATATAGGACTCAGACCCCTTGCTTCTTGGAATGGACCTCTACAATTGTGATATTCTTCTATTTGTGGGTTGCTGACCCAGGGATGTGGGTCCTGACTGTACTATGTTTCCACTTCTCCTACCTGAGTCGTTGTGCTTCATTATTTAGGCTTCCTTATTTATCTCTTTTGTTATGGAAAATCTTTTCTGATAGTCTTCAGGTTGTTCTCATAGATAGGTTCTCTGAAAATAGCTGTAATTTTGGTGTGTCTGTGGGGAGGAGGTGAGTTCACGGTATTCTACTCCATTATCTTGGCCACCTCTCTCCAAAATGACAAGTTAATTTTTGTATATAGTGTAAGGTAAGGGTACAAATTAATTTTTTTTGAATGAAATTTTCCATATACCATTTGCTGAAAAGACTGACTATTCCCTTAATGTTTACATCTTTATTTCTTTTTCTAATGTTTTGCTATTCTCTTTCTAGATTTGGGTGTTGGGCTGCCTTCTGAACTGTGATTTTTCTTTTTTTTGTTGTTGTTTTTTTGCTCAACTTTTGAGAGGTTTTTCAACTCTGTCAGCCAATGGCAGTACTCACTTTTAAATTAAATATCAATATATATATATGGGCTCCTGGTGGTGCAGTGGTTGGGAGTCCGCCTGCCGATGCAGGGGACACACGTTCGTGCCCCAGTCCAGGAGGATCCCAAATGCTGTGGAGCGGCTAGGCCTGTGAGCCATGGCCGCTGAGCCTGCACATCCAGAGCCTGTGCTCCGCAGCGGCAGAGGCCACAACGGTGAGAGGCCCACATAACGCAAAAAAAAAAAAAATATATATATATATATATTTTTTTTTAATTTCCAAGAGCTCTTTTCTTTCTTTGTGTTATTCCTTTTTCATGTATCCAGTCATTGTTTTATGGTTGGAATATGCTCTTTTATCTTTCTAAAGAAGGATGGCTTTTAAATTATTTTGAAGTTTTCATCTCCCTACATGGTTTCTGTTTCCTCCAAGTTTTTTTTTTTTTTAATTTTGTCTTTGTTTTTGATATCAAACGCCTTCCCCAGATGCCTTGGTTGTTTATTTATATTCAAGAATGGAAAATGTAAAAGCTGATTGATAGTTCTGTTTGAATGGGTAGTGCTTATTGACTATTGCTTATTGTTTTCTTTCCAGCTAAACAAATTCTTTAGAGAAGAATCTTTCATTTTCCTATCTGGAGAATATAAACTTGGATGACGGTGTTCCAGAAGATAGGTGGGTTTGGAGGATAGTGTCTCAACATTTTGTATGTACTTAATTTGTTTACACTATCGAACCCTTCACCCTCATCAGTGCCTGCAGTTCACCAATCCAGCTGCCTTCTGTTATATCCACTTCAGGGAATAAACCTACAATCTCTGCCTTAGTTGCAGAAGAGCAATTGCATGGTTGGATGATATTTGGAAACAAATTTTCAACAGAATTTGGTGTTTTAAATTCTACTTGCATTCTCATTTCAAAAAACAACATCATTGTTGTCACTAATTGCAAAACATGTTAGAGGTTCAGTGATGCAAATCAAGGTGCTTTTTGACTTTTCTTACTTCAGGCTTCGAATCCACCTTCTCAGGTATGCTAAATTAGTTCTACTTGCTGGCTTGCAGAATTTTATTGCTATTGATTTTTCTTTCATTTTCTTTCCCTTTTATTTTATTTCTTTAAAAAATCCCTTGACTAATATTTTTATGTAGTTTTATTAGGAACGATGGTAAAAGTGTGTGTTCAAACTGCCATATTTTCCTGGATATCTATTTTAACTTTTAATGGCAAATGGGAGGTTTAAATTCTTATCAAATCATTGAACTTTTTCTTTGCCAACTTTCCTATTGCATTTATTTTTTAAAAGGTATTCCTTATTTGAGATTTCTAAATCATTTATATTCCTTTTAGCTAATTTTTAACAATTAAGGTGCTTATATGTGCCATTTATTTTAGGGTACAATTTGAGCTAAATATCCAAACTAAGTTTCCCACAAATATAAAGCTACTTTTCTCAACAATATTTATTTGTTCCATGCTCAAAGATCTGTGATGTTTCCACTGCAGCAATTAAGTTCTAGTATATACTAGTCTGACTTGACTAATTCAGTGTATGTATTTCTCTTCCACACTCTATTATTTTAGCTTTCTAATTCTCTCTCTGCCCCCAGATTTTTGTAATGCTTATCTATTTTTTTAAGACTTAAGGATGAATTTTCAATAACTTTGCAAGTCTCTCCTAAAAATATCTCATTAAAATTTGTGCAAATTTTATTACACAATTATATATAATAACATATATATATTATGTATAGTATTATTCACTAAATATATGATTTTCCCTTTTCTTGAGTTGCAAGTGGCCAAAACCTTGCCTTCTATGGTATGTGAGTGGAAGTCATATGTATCTCCCTTCCTTCCCTTACCACTCCTTTCCTTACCACTGCTCTAGTGATTATGGAAGCATGCGTCAAGATGTAGCCTCCATTTGCCTGGAACACCTGAGTGATGACAATGAGCCTCCCTGTTGATCTGCATTGGAAATATAGTAAGAAGAATAAATACTTAATTTTTTTTTTGATAAGCTACTGAGATTTGGGGTTGTTTGGTTCCCAGCATAATGTAGCCTAGCCATAATTACAGAATTATGTTAATGATATCAACTAATTTGGGAGATCAAGGACTATCTATGATATATCTGCTATTGGATTCATTACTGTCAAGAAAAGAATGACAGGCATTAACTGCTGTATTATTACATTTATTCCAGTTGACTCTCTTGGCCAGTCCCATATCAATTCCTTAACCCCTTTTATGCTTTTCATCAAATTAGGCTTGCAGGTCTATGCTCCAGATAGGGTTTCCAAGGGTGGGGGATAAGGTTATGGATCCTTAGATCCTGTATTAATCTGTATCTGTGCATAGATTTCATGAGGTAAACTTTCTTCTTAAGGGTTCAGTTTTTCTGCTTTTCCTCTTGATATGCTCCCCAGCCCCACCATTCGAGATTTATGCCATTAGAAGGAAGTCTCTGCACAATCATTGATGAGAAACTATTGGCTCACTTTCTACCTAAGGCCTTAGCTTTCTGTGGTTTCCTTTCAAATCACTATGCGTGAAGGAAGGGCCAGTTCAGACATTCAAAGGCTGAGTCTACCTGTGCATGGAAATGGCACAGAAAAGGGTAAAAGTTAGAAGCAATTTAAAAAAAATTTCCCTCCCAGACCCTTGGAGATCCACTGAGCAGAGGTGCATGTATTCTTTGTGTATTAAAGAATCAATGGATATCTACCCATCCTTCCTGGTTACCAATGCTGTTCTATAGTACAATATTTCCTTTTTCTTCAGGGTATGCAACTAGGGTGCATTTTCCAGCCTCTCCTGCAGTTAAGGTGAGCCATAGAATGTGGGTGGCAGACAGTTCAAGGTCTCATCTGTAAACCTTTTCTTATGCAGTGCTCATCTTCTAGTCAGATCCAATGGAGGACTCCAAGGTGATGAAAAGGGTAGAGCCCCTGGATGTAAGGAGCCTGGGTTTTCTTGCCAACCCACTGGACTGACTGTGAGTAATAAATAAACTGCTATTGTATTATGCTACTGATCTTTGCAGTTATGTGTTATAACTGTTAGCCTATCCTGACATAAAGAGAATAGTTACAAATAAAATTGTGGGTTTTATAGAGTAAATCCTCTGTGAGGTGGGGATATAGGGAAGCATAGTTTGTGTTTATGCAATATTAATTAGTTTATAATATCTAATTGGATGGATATGAAAAAGTCAATTAATTATGTTTTACCTAAAAAGGATAGAAACTGGCTTAATTGATGGGCTATTTTAACATTAGGTGATAGGTAAAACCTGAGAAATATGAAGTAATGTTATTATAGTCTATGGATGTTTCTCTTTTGCAGTTACTATCTAAGATTCATAGCTCATGTGTAATCATATGATCATATTGTTGTTTGAAACTTTCCGAATGAATTAAAAATTAAGAAAGTAAATATCTTGTATTAAGTTACTTATGCTCACTCACTTGTATTAAGAAGTAGCAATACTTTCATACAGAGGAACTCTTCTTGGCTAACTTGAAGCTTCACAAACTCCTGTGGGATCTGCCACATGGTAAGGCATAATGAATAGAATGATGATTCCTTCATCCGCTGTCTTGCACCACACACAACACAAAAAGAAAAAGCAACAGGAAAAGAAAAAAACACAGAGTAGCTTAGCCAGTTTATGTAATGTATCAGAGATTATGAGATTTAGTAATTACCTGACTTATTGAAAATGACTTTTTATAAACAAACTCAATATTTGGAATTTTAAATGTCTTCTAAATTTAGTCACAATACTGGATTTTTGAAGTTAGAAAATTATATTAAATACACATTAACTAAGATTAATGCTGTTTCTCACTTTTATTATCACATTTTAAAAACCTAAACCAAGAAAGGAGAGCAAAGTTGTGGGAGTTGAAAGAAAAAGTTGTGGTGCTGAGGAACACTCAGGAAATACTTTATTTACTGATTTTTTTCCTGTGAAAAACACAAATAAAATTTTGTGTGCAATCCAATGGGAGAGTGAATTCAATTCACAGAAATTGAATAGTATAGAATAGTTCAGTGCACTCAGTTTAGAGTATCCAGTATAAAATAGTTACACTGTGAACTATTCTAGAGGAAATGTATGGTGATATAGAAAAGACAACATTAACAAGCATTAAATAATTGACAAGACAAACACAAATTCTGAATGTTGAGGAAATTTACTTAAGGCATTTTCTCAACTCTGTACTGTTTTGTAATATTTGTGCTAGTCAAAAAGTGAACAGGAATAGCGGAAAAAAAAAACTAGATTTTGACTCAGAAGAGCTAAGATTCTTTGGCAAATTATGCAATCTCCTCTGCTTCAGTTTCCTGGACTGTGAAATAAAGGGTGCTGATTCCTTACCAACTTCAAGGGATTGTAGGAAAAAATGGAATAAAATATATGAAAGTTACCTGTAATCTGTAAAGACTTATCCAAATATAAATTATCATGTTATATAATTCTGAGTCAGTATGCACCATTAGGACAGTATAAATATTTTCATGAAAAGACTCTTACTCAGTTTAAGGTTACATGTAGAAAGTTAATTACAGTAATTCCAATATAATGAAGCAAATTGAATTCAATATTTATTTTTCAATGTTTTAAATAAATTACCAGTCTAAGTTTTCCTCTAGGAAGAGAGATAATATTTTTACTTTTTGAAGGTAAGTCAATACTTTCATGCAAAAATATTCCTCATTTAATTCATTATCTTCATTACTACCAATGCAAAA
Source organism: Phocoena sinus (assembly GCF_008692025.1). Classification (NCBI taxonomy): domain Eukaryota; kingdom Metazoa; phylum Chordata; class Mammalia; order Artiodactyla; family Phocoenidae; genus Phocoena; species Phocoena sinus. The sequence goes on along the minus strand of NC_045770.1, from coordinate 32,885,620 downwards.
ATTTTAATTGGATAAACTAAATATTTACTTTTGTCTTTAAGTATATTTCTTGATACATTTTTGAAGTTTAAAAAATTTTGATTTGTGACAACTATTGAAGTAAAAGAAAAAAGCTCCAAATGTCAAATCACTGATAAAATAATACAATTTTATTAATGTTGTCATTTAAAGCTATATCCTGAGGTAGTTCTAAGAAACCTTTCAGGAAAATTCTATTATTTAGGACACTAGATGGTATGATCATCTGTTGAAATGTAATTTTCAAGATTATCCTACGTATATACTTTTGATAACAATAACAACAAATATCAAGTTACTACTTACTCATTTAGTATTAGATCAGGTGCAAAATACAGCATCTGTCCACTGACATGCTTATAAGATCTCCATCCTAGTCCAAATACCATTAAGCTCATCCAAGAATACTGGATGAGAGTTATCTGGTCATCAATATGTAAGTTTCGAAAACCTACAAAATAAATTTACATATAAAATGATCACAAAAATCACTTTGTCAAAAACCTTAAAAATAAATAAAAATTTGAAAATAGATGTAAGTAGGGTAATGTAATATAATGTTTTCAATCTCAATATATTTACACAAAAAAGCAGGAAATAATAATAGAGTCCGAAACACTAAAAAGAAGAAGAGACTCTGGAATTTATTAAAATTAGTCACTGTGATTTAGCATTTCTGGGAATTCACTAATTAAATCAAACATCTATCATTCATTCACGCAACACTCATTTATTGAGAGCCAATTGTGTGCCAGGCACTGTGGTAAAATGTTGTGGTTATGAAGATGAGTAAGACACAAACGTTGCCCTTAAAACAAGCTTGCAACTCAACAGGAGAGATAAGCACATAAGTATTGCGATAGAGAAGGTAAGCGGGACTACCAGGCAAAAGGAAGATCAGGAAAATTGCCCCCAAACAGAAATAATGCCTGAACAGATTAGAGTCAGTTGGTTGAGGAATCTTAATTCTTTGGGATTTAAACATAAATTGGTTTTATTTTGTAAAACCACTGCTCTCAATTATGCTACATCTAGTTTTTCTTTAACAATCCTTAATTAAATTTTGGGTAGATTCCATAGTTTTCTGGTCACTTTTGCTTTCTGAAACTTAATCCAGGCTCATTTTAAACTCCCATATGGCTTAAGAGGTTTAGAGTCTGTGGGTATGGGTGTGTGTGTGTGTGTGTGTGTGTGTGTGTGGTGTGAATGCTCTGGTCTTTCACACCTTCACAACCTCCCTCTTTTAGACCTTTCTCTGGTGTTGGTGGCAGAGGAAGGATGGCAGGGAAAAGGCAAGTGTATCTTCACTTACACAGTCAAAGTTTTCTCTCCATCTCTTTCTAATTCTCTTTTTGCCCTCTTGGGGGAAGATGACCAGCTCAGCACTGATGGGCTTAAAGGAGGGAGGAGTAAAGGGGTGCTTGGAGGCATGGGCTGGGGTCAGATCGTTGATAGTCTTGTATTCCTATTAAGGAGCAATGGGAGTGATATAGCCTGATTTATATTATGCACAGCTCATTGGTAGCCATGTGGAGGATGGATTCGAGGGAAAGGGTCTGAGGTTAGGGAGAGAAATTGGGAGCTATGGCCAAAGTCCAGGTGAGAGATGATAAAAGCCTGAAATAAGTCAACAGGTAGGAGTAGAGAAGATAGAGTGCGTCAGAGAAATGTTTAAAGAGTAAAATCAAAGAAATCTGGCAAGTGATAGTACATAGGTAGGAGAAAGAGGGAGTCAAATAGATCTTTCAGTTTTTTTACTTGAATGGTGGGTGATGATAACAGCATTACTGAGACAAAATAAAGGAGGAGAAACAGGTTAGAGAAAAAATAGTAAGTTTTGGACCTGTTTGAGGGACTGATGGAATATCCACATACATATGAATTAGAGGTATGAGGAGTTATTGGAGCAAAAGATATAAAATTTAAATTATGTGTACCTGAAACAATAAAAGTGAATGAAATATTTCATTAAAGGTATAAAGAAAAACAAGTGTATTGGTAGGAACCTCAACCACTTTCTGTACAGCTTTTTAAATAGTGTCTATTCCTTCAAAAACTCTCACTGAAGTCCACTTACAAATGGCCTATTTCAAAAGTAAAACCAAAGCAAAACTTAATTCCTTAGATCTCAAGGGCAAAATAAATTTATTTCCTGATTCAGTTAACTATCTCAAGGCAGGTAGCAGAAAAGCCTATCTATCTTCTCTCCATACGTTCTAGATAGTCCCGACTTCATGCGAATAGTAGGAAGACTGCTATTCCCTTCCTAGAAATTCTTAGTCTCAAACGAACCAAAAACAACCCTAGCACATATTCATAAATAGTGGCACCATAGCAGATATTTGCCCCTTTTTGGGGGGAGGGTGACTTTTCAGTGTTTCACTTTCTCCCCTGCCTCCTTCTCTCCCTCCCTTTTTTCCTCTATGCAAATAGAGTTTCCCATTGATTGTAGTTTAGTGAGCGCAAGTCCCCCACTTTCCCATCAAGGAAGTTGGCTAAGGCCTCTTCCCCTGGGCTTGTGATCTAGGTTTGATCTGTGGAACACCTACTACCTGGACTTTGAAGCAAAAAATAGTAAAACAAAGATTAACATATGGTTAGGCTTTACTTGTGATGGTGGTAGTGCCTAATGACAGTGGGATCCAGTGGGGACATTTATGATTTGTTTATTGGCCCTCCAGAGATGCCTTGGTTTCTGCCTGCTTTCCAGACTTGTCCTCTAGTTTCTATTCAGTGAATCCCTGATGTCTTTTCAGAAAATTAGTTTTTTCTTTTCTTTTTTTTTTTTGTGAAGCTCAACTTTTTTCATGGGGGGGTTGTAGTTGTTTTACAATGTTGTGTTAGTTTCTACTGTACAGCGAAGTGGAGTTCCCTGTGTGCTATACAGCAGGTTCTTATTAGTTAAGTATTTTATACATATTAGTATATATATATGTCAATCCCAATCTCCCAATTCATCCTTGTTTTGTTTTTAATAGCCAGAGGCATTTTGTTTTTGTTTTTTAAAATTAATAGAGTTGGTGCTTATTGCTTACATCCTGATTTATTCAGGTGTAGAAAGACTCCCTAAATAACTAGCCAAGAAAAATTTGGCATGCAATTTTCATAATTCTTTTTATTTTCATATGCCATATATACATCTTGAAGTTCATGTTTATATATTTTACCTCTCTGGTTTTTTAAAAAATTATGAGTCAGTCAATACAATAGATCTAATACAGAAATGCCACTTGTAAACTGAATATTTTATAGTAATAGTAATTAGTTCTTCCACCAAGTTTAGGATCATTTGATAAGAAATAAATAAACTTTCCTAATTTTTGCAAAGCAAGACCCCCGCAAGGGAGGCACATATAGACTTGGTCTATTTTTAGTATATTATAATATAAAAGGCAAATCTTGCTGAAATAACTTAAAACTTATGAAATTACCAATATTTATAGCAGAAAGTATATCCTTTCTATTTAACAGAATGGAAAACAACTCAGAAAATAGCTTTATTTACTCCCCCTTTTAGAGGGCTTATCTGAGATAAATGTACAATGTTAAATTGACTTGAACATACTTGGTACAGAAGTGCAATTTTTTTTTTACCATTAACTGTAATATCATTCATTACTTTATACTGAAACAAAGACGGGAACACTGAGATCAAATTCCCATTGATGATAATGATCAGGTAAACTCAGTACATTTGAGATGAGGATCAAAATGAAAACCTTCACACAGAGAAGTGATGGATGACCCGTAATTGTGTTCAACAAGTAGTAAAGAAAAATGCCCTTTCCTTTAAAGTGACTTGACTTGATAATTTCTGTCACAAGCTGTCCAATCCTTAATGCCTAAGAAAAAACTGAAAAGAAAGTGTACAGTAACACATCTATATGACCTCCTAGGTTCTCCTGGCTTAATTACAGAGTTTCAATAAAATATACAGGCTGTGCTCCTCTAAAAACTGTCTCATACTGAAATAGTTAATCTACAACAAGGGCAGAGCACTAACTACCTCAGCACCTTATGACACAAAGCATGAACTTTAAGGAACACAAAATAGCTTCAGCACAATAAATGTAATCACCAACATATGTACGATGACATTATGAATAAGGACATGATGGGTAATGATTTAAGGTAGCATAGTTCTTTCATACCAATTCCAAAATTTAAATTTCTATAAATATTCTTTAAGCACCTGTTTGGGATGAAGCATTATGTTTTCAACTCGGCATAAAGACTAGAAAGATGCTGTTTCTGCCTTTAACACTTGTAGTCTGTGAGACAGACAGATAAGTAGAACATAATTACCACTGAAGCGTGAGAGTGGTGTGGTTGACAAAGGCAAGGGTGAAGCGCTGGGAGAGAAAAGGGGCCTTTGGCTTCAGTCTGGGAAGGCGCAGGAAAATCTTTCTAGGGGAAGGTTGATTAGCATCCTGAAGGCTAGTTAGGGACTAGCTGGGGAAGATGTAGGAGAAAAGAAGGGCCTCCAGGTAGGGAAAACAATATGGATGAAGAAAGGCAGGAAATGGAGCAAAGAGCTTTGTGGGAACTGAAGCTTAAGGTGCTTGAAGTGGGAGAGTGAGAGAAAATGTGCAAACTCAGGAGGCAGATCACAGAAGGGCCTGGGGTACTAAGGCTAAGAACTCTGGCTTTGTTCTGGAAAGGGAAGGGAATAACATAATTGATTATAATTGTTTTTGAAAGATGATTCTGGTGGCAGAATTGAGTATGGTTTGGGGGTAGTGTGAAACTGTGGTAATAGTGTCAGTCAGGGGTCTACGACCGAAATCTAGGAAAAAATGACGAGGACCTAAACTAGCTCAAGGCAGTAGCAGTGTAAATATCATGGATAATGAACCATATCTATAATAAGCAGAGGTGACAGAATTTGATAACTAATTAGACAGGAGGTGAAGGAGAAAAGTAAGCCAAGGATTATAATCAAGATTCTGTCTGCAGTGCCATTTCAAGATACAGAAAAAGGCCTTAGGCTCACGGAGCAGAAGGTCATATTGGCTTGGAAGTTCATTCAGGTGGAAATGTGTAATAAGCAGTAGAAATATATGGTCCAGTAGTTCCGTAGAGGGTCTGGGTTGGTACCATGTAATTAGGAGTCATCGGAATATAGTGGTAGTTGAAAACAAGGCCATGAGTGAGCACATCCAGCCTTGCAGACTGAGAAACTACTGGAATATAAGATGAAACCAGGAAATGCTAAATTCATGGTGTGAGTGGCAGAACAAATCCACAAAGGAAACAGGAGATATGTAAATTGAGAGAAACGTATCTGTCTGGAAGGCAAGTGACGAACGCCAAAGGAAGAGTTCGTCAAGACATGGTTACTTTGGCAATGGCCCCAGAGGCATGTGAAACATGTTAAGGGCTGAAAGTATTCATTTGATTTGATAAGTAAAACATTTTGGTGACATTGGCAATAGAAATGTCAGTGGAATAGGATATCAGAAAAATCATTGTTTAAAGTCTTCATAAAGGTATTATCAAAGCCTGACTGTACTCTTAGAAGGCTAATCTCATTTCTTTTCTATCACTTTGTTGGGGAAAGTAATTTAATTTATTCATTTGATTTGGGGCGAGAGAAAAACATCTTTTGTCACACATGCAATGGCTATCATTGACTCAAAAGATATTTTGGCATGCTTCAAAGGCAGAAAACCAGACAAAGGACTGTCCAAGTCCTCTGATATTGATGATTGCAAGTAGTCTGGCTAGCTGAGACCAAGAAGTAAGGTATGTTTAAAAATGTCAAAGCATTGACCTGAATAGATTTTTTTCACCAACTAAATAGAAGAATCAAGACAACATTTATAAAAAGGAAATATTTCTCCCAAACCTCTCTGTCACATCAATTCTGCTACAATGTATTAATACACAGGATGAAGAATATTTAAAGATGAAATTGGACTGGGGATGAGTACTTAATGATTTAACTTCCAAAGCCTACCCTGACTCAACCCATAATGTATGCCTCTAAATTTACTTTCTGCCACTCTCCCCAATATAACTTTATTGTCAGTGGTTTCTTAATACTTGGTTGATGAAACCCCCAGGAGGCCAGTAGTGTTTGAGAAACCATATGTACAAATGTATCTTTTCTCAATCAACAGCTATTAAAAGTTTTAATTACTATGCCGTGGGGGAAGGTATGATGACATTTTTTTATGTTACTAAGGGACCTTCACACCTGAAAAGATTGAGAACCATTCTTATGCTGGTCTAATTCATTGTTTGCCAAGCATACCTCATGACTTCCTTATTTTACACCACCAGCCACACTATTCCTTCTATCCAGAATGCTTTCTTGTCTTAATCACGATTTATCAGAGTCTCATTTCTCCTTCATGGTGTACTTTAACTGAAACCTTGTCTCTGAAACTTTCTCTTGTCCCTGAAGCCAAAAATGTTCTTCTGTCCCCATTTTTAAAAATCTGTACCTTATGCCACTTTCACATACTTCTATAGTTGACCTTTGAACAACATGGGTTTGAAGTGGGTCCACTCACCCAGGATTTTTTTCAATACTACAGTACTACATGATCCTCAGTTGGCTGAATCTGCGGATGCAGAACTGGGCTCACTGTGAAGTTACATGTGGACTTTTGACTGCTCGGAGGATCAGTGTCCCTAGCTCCCACATTGTACTAGGGTCAACTGTATAGTTGTTTGGGTGTCTTATATGCTGTTGGATTGAATGTTCCTTAACAGGGGGAATATGTCTTGTTCATTTTTTAAATTTTGTAAATATTGTGTTGCTTCAAGTTTCAAATAAGAAAACATTACCCATTGAAATTATAGCTAAATGTCAATGTGAAATCATTCATGTATAGGTACAATATGTCAGAGGCAATGTATCCTAAGAGACCGCTTGTAAATGTACTCTCATGAGGCTAAAGTATCTTGCAAGTCTCCATTAAATAGAAACAAAGATATCTCTGAAATACTATGGGAACAATGTTAAATACAATGCAATTATTGTAACAGGTCCAAGATAAAAGAAGAGCATAGACAAAGATGAAATGAGAATCCCTGACCAGGCAACATAAATCCTCTCAGGGACCTGCAGATACATGCCTTGAGGCCCTCATGCATGCTGTCACCTTGGTAATGATTATCATTCTGCAGCTGATCTTTTTTTCTCCTGAGAAATTTTTAATATTATCTTTTTTCTTGGCAAAGTTAAAGGGCATTGGTTTATTTGGATAAACACATATAATCTACAAGTTTTAGTTCTTGAGCAAACACTTATTATATACAGTATTTTAACTTCAAATCCCTACAGGTCTGCTATTCAAATGAGCATAACCAGAGAACATACGATCCTGTGAAGAAGTGTTGTCCCTGTTTAGTTTAGGACCATGATTCCTTTCACCCAGATCTTCAAGGCAGATTGTTCTCCTTTTATGCCTCAGAGGGCCTGAAATCTGATCATAAGGTGACTTCCCAACTACACTTTCCTATTGTGAAAGAATTACCTGATCCACCTACATGTTTTCCTAGCAGCATCTTTTTTTTTCACTGTAAATAAGTAAACTGACTACTAATAAGCTTCATTTAACCAAGGCCATCTTTCACAGACCAGTAACATGTGAGTGAATGGATAAAATAAGTTCCTCTTATGTACAAAACTGATGACCAGATGCTAGGATGTGCTGCACCAAAATGCATTCACACCATGCGCTCAGCCTTCTGGCTTCTCTTTCTAACACCACTGTTTAATTGTTAAGTCTTGCACACAGGAAGTATGCAATAGACACTTACTGAGTGAATCAAGTAAATAAAAACTACTCTGATTTAAAGTCAACTGACAGCTTTTGAGTAGTTAATGATATACCAGCTTACTTTATATATATATATGTGTCCTTCAGAGTCCTTTCACAGAGGTTGATATAGTCACTCTAGTTCACTGATTATTTTAATCATTCATTCGAGTTATTCCCAGAATTCAGACCATGAAAATATGGTTTGAAAGACCATGGGCCACACTATACTTTAATAATCCTAATGTTTCCCTTATTATACAGTTAGTGAAAACAGTACATGTAATACTGGTGATGCCATCATTCTTGTTTACTTACACACAAATTACATTTTGTAACATTAAAAATGTTGCCACCAAATACAATGTAAAAATTTTCTCTCACTCTTTTTGAGGGTGTGTGGGGATCAAAAATCTAGAGAGATAATAGTGTTTCAACTTAAGAAGCTCGCTTAGCTTTTTCCCAAAGTGAATAAATTATAGTTGGAATTATGACTGGTTATTTTCTAACTTTGCCAATGACAGTAGAATCTTTTTAAACAATAGAGAACGTACAAAATGCAAACAAAAGAAATATGAACTATATCAACAAACATCAAAGAAATAACCTTTTCCAAATCATAGAAAAACAGAAAAGTTTAAACACATAAACACTATATATATAATATATATATATATATATATATTTTTTTTTTTTTTTTTTTTTTCAGTACACGGGCCTCTCACTGTTGTGGCCTCTCGTGTTGCAGAGCACAGGCTCCAGACACGCAGGCTCAGCAGCCATGGCTCATGGGCCCAGCCACTCCGCGGCATGTGGGATCTTCCCAGACCGGGACACGAACCCGTGTCCCCTGCATCGGCAGGTGGACTCTCAACCACTGCACCACCAGGGAAGCCCCAAACACTCATATTTTTAAATAGAAAATGTTCGCCAATGTTATTGTAATATTTTAATTTAATAAAGGTCTATCAAATTTGATAACTACTTTACAGTAACTTAAAAAAAAAACATTCAGAACTTTTCTAGTGGAAAAAAATATTACCTGTCCAAGGCTTTTCAGCAAGAATGAAGCTAATAAGAACCTGGGCACTGTGATTTTTGATTTTACTTTATCTTCACTAGAATAGTGAATCTAATTAACTTTTCTCAACATGTATTTTTTAAAAGATTCAACAAACAGGAATCTATTTTTCTTTCTGTCTCATGTAACCTTGAATTTTCAATAACAATTCATCTATAGTATTTCAAACCTTTCAGGTAGAATAATAACTGAGAAATAATATTAATGCAAATTGGGAAATGAATTCTTTTTTAAAAAGACTATTAAATTTACTTGGAGACTAAAATGACATATTATGTTTAATTCTTGATCAGATATTGGAAAAATAAACTGGTCTAAAGGAGTATAAGGATATTATTGGTGTGAATAGAACGTAACTTTGGAAAAGGACACAAAGATCAAATATGTTCTATTTCTAATTATGGGATTAATGCCTCCACAAGTAATTACTACCCATGTATTCTCTTGGCTTTGCACTCTAAGATTTAGCCAGGTGAGAACTGCACCCCTGTAAACTCTTTCAACTGCTTGGCTCCTATGGAGCTGTGCTGAGGAGCAAACGTAGCTTATAAATAAAGTGACTGAAATCCTTTCATGATGATATAAGCCAAATTCTCACTGTGTAGGTATTAATTCGAGAAAATAGTGACTGGAGGTTTCTCTATGTCCAAATTATTTGTTTATGTTTAGGAATTTTATTTCTTAATTGACTTTAGATACTCTGCTATACTCAATACTATTTTGATTTGTTATATGAATAGGTACATTCAGTTTTATTTTCAACCATGTGAGGTTGGTTAAATTAGGATTTGGAATGAACTAGACATTTCTAAGAAGATGGTCAGTTTGCCTTTTTTCTGAACTACTATATTATCTATGGTTTAACATATTGATTTATGCTAATCCGTAACTATTTCATTATGTAAGTCTTGATTCATCAACAAGACTCAAAATGTTATCTATGTCTTTTGTATTTCCAGAGCACACAGTAGGGTCCTAGACAAGTAACATATAATATAGAGTCCTAGATAAATATTTTGAACTGCTGAAACACATACTAAAACACCCTGTTTACACTATATTTAACTTATTGCACAGACTGTTTTATTTAACCACCCACTGGTAAAAAGCCATAGTAAAGTTTTTATTACATGCTATTATATACAAATAATTATTACCTGGCAGTAACTTAGACCACTTGACTACTGAAAGAAGTTGTCTCTCGCCTAGCTGATTCAGACTTGTCAGCAAAGAACTGGAGGTATCAGGTTTGGTGTTGTCGTGTCCTGCATAGACCACATCTGGTTCAATGCTCATGAGCAAGTTGATCAGTGGGGGGACCAACTGTAAGTCTTGATTTGGTGAAAAAGTGATTCTCTGGCTTAGGGCTTGGCTTTCATTTGGAATGCCCACCGGCTGTGAGAGAGCAACGGCATCTAGTGCTCTCATAACTCTAACTTTATTGAACTTTTTAAACTTTCGACCTACAGAGAAGAAAAAAAAAAAAAAGAAAGGAAGGTAATATAAATACATAGAAACTAAATATTCCAGCAGAGAATGATTTTTCTTAAAATTATAGCATTATAGGCTTTGGCATCTATCTGATAAAATGAGATACAATAGGTAAAAATGTTAGGTCTCAGACTTGGATTAAAGAATTAATTACACCAGCGTTCACTGGGCTGATGGGTGTGGGTAATTACACCAGTATCCCATGCAAGGTTATGGAGCTTCGCAGTAACATGTAGAAAAGACAAATGGCTTTTAGCAGAAACCAAGCTCAGTGTTGGTCAATATTCTGACAGGACTGCCTTCCCAAAGTTAATGCTACAGACTACATAATTAAAACATAGTGTTTAGTAGATGTTGAATCTCCTTTTGAGTTTTATTCTTTTAAGAATATGTTAAAAGATATGCATATACATATGCAAACCCCACAAAATCTTGTGCACCATTTCAGCGGACTCATGATCATTTGAAATTCCTTGAAATCAATACATGGACTATTATAAGATATAAGGACCCAAAGTTAAGAATCTAATTTCTAAATTAAGGAAGGAGAGAGTCTACATCTTGTGCTGGTCAGGCCACATTGGTATTTCTGGACAATTTCTAGAATTTCTATTTTGCTGAATTGTCGTGTGTTAGGAAGAAAAACAGTCTGACACAGGGAGATGAGTAGAAATCTGCCTCATGAGGACTGGTTGAAGGAGACTAAGATGTAAAACTGGGCCACTGCTGGTTTCCAGGTGCATTGGGGTGATCAGAGGGCAGGCTGGACTACAGCTCCCACCTGCTCTATGACAGGCATGGGCTACTTAACAGTATCAAGTGTCTGTGCTGTTTAAGCCAGGAAAAAAGGCTAAGGAAGGCTTGATAATGGTTTGCAATCATCTGAGCAGAGGCTGCAGTTTGCTGTATCTAATCCTTTTTCTGGCTCATAGACATGTTTTGTTTGGCTCACACAGTTCTTTCCAGAGTTATGAAAGCATCTCTGAATTAGCTGGGTGGCGACAATCTGTTAAAGCCAAGCTACAGCTGCTGCTTTTGAATGGGGCACAGACACTCCAACACATCCCAGTTCCTACCACAAACTGGTAGTAGGCCATTGGTCAATTTTCTTAAATCAGGTCACTCTGCCCAATTAAGTTACCTGCCTGGTCTCTGCAAGCATTTGCCTTTGTGATTTATGAGCTCAAGTATTGTCATAAAGAAAAAGGATTACACTTGTTCTATAAACCACCCCCCTCCAAAGTTGTGTTAGAATGGATAGGTGACAGAGAAACAAATGCCATGGGGTCAATATATAGAAAGCATCCAGAAATGTTTAAGGAGATGTTTCAAACAAGTTTCCTGGGGAAGGAATGAGTTACCAGAGGGAAGGGAAGTAATATTTGTGGAGTATCTACTATATGCCAGGAATTTTATATATGTATCATTTATGCCTCACAACAAGTAGGTATTATTAATTCCATTTGTAAATTGGGAAAATGAAGAGTCAAGAAGATGGCATGCCCAATGTTAGAGTGATAGAGCTTGGGTTATGTGGACTCTGAAGTCCAAACTTTTTCTCACACAATCTCTCTGGTGTTTCAGGCAGGGACTTCATGGTCATTTGGTGGGATTCTGGAAAAGAGGTCTAGGCAAGAGATTGTGGGAAAGAACACAAAGGTTGATTCCTTCCAATCCTAAAATACTGTGGTTAGCAGAAAATAAGACATACATCCTATCAGCCCCTTCCCTCCCCAATAATAACCAAAATGGTTTTCTTTTTCATTTACTTTAACCCCTTTTCTCTTTTTTATGCCCTTTCAGTTCTGGTTTTATCAGGATTTGATTACACTATGAAACCATGGAATCTTACTGAAAACTAATGCAAATGTTTTACATTTTGTTCAGTGTAAAAAGTCTTACACCAAAAATCAATTCCAATTTCCTAACATGCTGATTATATATAATGCAGTTTGAATTAATATAGAAATGTTCACATTTCTGCTTGTGATCCAGTCTTTTCATGAGTCTCAGTGATAAAAAGGGGGGACATGTGATAAAAGCAAAGTTGAAGGATGAATTACAATTGAACTAGATCATTTACATATCTATCTTATGTAATTTAACTTGCAGCTCAAGGGTTTGAAATAAACACTAGCATTTCCATTTTAAAGATGAGGAATAGGTTTATAGAAGCTAAGTAATTGGCCAAGTTTATAGAGATAATAAATGCCAAAGCAGAGATATTAATCAAGGGTTAATCTATTTTATTCTTTCTTTTACTTACTCATAAAACACTGATTGAGTGGTTTCATGTACCAGGCACCGTTTAAGGTCCTGAAACTACAGCTCTGAATAATCAAACAAGGTATCTGCTTTCATGGGACTTATATTCTGGTGGGAAGACAGAGAGGGCCCACAAACAAATAAAGAGTAAGATAATACCACACAATAGTATGCACTATGAGTGAAACGTGTAATGTAACAGAGAGTGACTTGAGGGAACAGGACATTAAATAGAACAGTCAGGGAAAGACTATGGTCTTTCCACTAGACCACACTGCTGCCCCTTCACATAGGCTTTATTTCTCTAAATCTGCAGGCTAATGACTTTTCTGGAGCTAATCAAGCAGTGTATGTCAAGGGAGAACTTTGCACACCAGGAGAATTAACTTAAAGAATTGAATAAGTGTAAAGTATTATTAAGAGATGTTTTCCTAAAGTGCTAAATTGTTACAATCTTGCCACCTCTACCCTCCACCCCCTACAATGAATATGTTTGGTCTTCCCAAAATAAATCTTAAGAGATGTAATAACTCTTCCATTTATCTACATTTTATGAACATGTGGCATGTGGGAAAAATGAACTTTGGGTTGGTCATATCTGGGTGTGAATCCTATCATTTAGAAGCATTATATCTGGGGTGGATTATTTTATTTATCTAAGTATCAGTTTACTCACCTATTAAACAGGGCATTTACCTCACAATATCACCATTAGCCTAGGTAAAAATAATGTGTAAAAGTATGTGGTGCTTGGCATATAGCAGACACTCACTAATGTTAGCTGTGACTTCAGAAAGAATTGAGAGAGGAAGGGAAACTATAACTTCATTTAGTTTGCATTTTCTGATATTAAAAAGTGTTCCTAATCACCTATTTTCTCCTCCCTCCAAAACCCAAGCAAACAAACAAACGACAAAGGCTTCTATGGTCAAATATGTTTAAGCAATGCTGTATTAGAAAAGTTAAAGTGATATCCTTACCTTACTTAGTACTGTATCTCAGAACCTTCAATACGTTGTATGGATTATGGATCTCTAAGAGAATAATATTAATATATAGTGTTTCCCAAGTATATCTGTCTTTTTCACTTGATGAAAAACCTGCTAGTATCTCATGAGATTAACAGTTTGGAAAACACTACTTTAGAATATTTTTCTCTATGAGGTTTGCATTTGAGATCAAGCCTATGATTTGGACCTCATTAGTTCCATTGTCAAGCAACGCAGTCACTGATTTTTCTCCTAGCAAGTTAAATAAAATAACTAGCTGTTATTAAAAATACAGTTAACCTTAGCTCCTCTTGACATTATATAAAATAGGAACTGTAAAGACACATGTACGTCTGCACCAATCTTAATTTTAAATTGCCTTTGTTTCATCATAGAGTAAAATATAAAAAGTATTGTTTTCCTTTAATTCTACCACAACTGGCAACTTTAAGTTAAGGTCCAGAGCCCCAAAGAGGATGAAATTAGATTAAAATTTAGATATATAATTTTTGTAACCACATACACATTTGTAGATACAAATCAGAGTCCCCAAGGGAAGATAATGTTAAGAGAAGAAGAGGGTTAATGAAAAAGTTCCCCTGTTCTTGACAGTGATCGTCAGAGAAGATACCACCTCTTTGTCAGCTTTGTATATTCTCTCCAGTGTCCGGCAGTGCCTCAATAAATCTCTGCTGAATGAATGAAAGAATACATTATTATGTCTTTCTGCAGTTATTCTCTATTGCTGCATTTGTTTCCTTCAGAGCACACAGCCTCCTCCTCTGCTAGGCTAATTGACCCATGAGGATAGGGGCCAGGTCTCTTTTATTTACCAATGTAGATCTGAAGCTTTCCAAACCATCTATCATACAGTGGAGTACTAATAAATATTTGTTCAGCTATTGAAGTTATTATTTTGACTTAACCTAGATCTTGAAAAAGGAATATCACAGGAAGAGTACTAAAAAGATAATGTGAACAGCAATGTGATTTTTTTTTTTGATTTGCTGGATTTTATATAAGGTAGTCTTTCAGAGAAATGATTCCTAGTCTTCATGTATAAAAATCACTATTAAATAATATAACAAACAAATCTATAGAATTTTATATAATTGTTGATTGATTAACTAGATAATGGCAAAAAGTACTCAGAATTCAGTAAAAATTTAGAATGACTCTGTATTGCAATGTTACTCATGTACTTCTGAAAAATAACAGTACCTGGTGGTTTGGTAACCTAAGTAGAAACTAGGTGTGTGGGCCCAGTAACCACCTCCCACCCACTATTCTCCTACCCGACTGCATCTATCTTCAGAAGCTTTCATTGTTTTGTGGTAAGGAGGGAAGACAGGTTCAAATGCTAGGGATGGGCATGGGGGTATAAGAAAGAAGATGGGGAGAAGGACTTAATAGTTGTCTTTCATTCATACATTTATAAGAAAGAAGAAGATGGGGAGAAGGACTTAATAGTTGTCTTTCATTCAATCTGATGGACATCATTTTGAGGATGGAATCAGATGCAGAGGAACTGATTTTTTGAGGCTTAGGAAAAGAGGAGATCCATCTGGAGAACATTTTCTTTGTAATCAATGTATAATTGGTAACCCTATACTCTGCTTCCCTCCTGTTACAATGAATGAACTGCGTATGCTCTTACCATTTCAACACTAAATCTTATTCCTTCTCACCTACTCAATGACTTTTCTCTGAAATCGTCTGCCCTCTTGTCTGCATGATAGTCCTCTTATGCACAATCCATCCCATGAAGAGAAATTACTCTCTCTATTTCCTCTCCTCCCATTCTCCCTTGAACCCATTCCAGTCAGGTTTTTCTACTACTCCCTACTCCAATAAAATTGTTCTTGGCAAGGGCACCAATGATTTCCACTGGTCAAAATACAATGGACAATACTCAGTACTTATCTTAATCAAACCATCAGTGGTACTTGACACAGTTCATCATTTCCTTCATCTATTCTCTTGGCTTCCACATAACTCACTCTTGTGGCCACTCCTTTAGTCTCTCGGGCTTGCTTTTTACATCTTCTTGACTTCTAAGTCTTGGAGTTCCAGAGCTCAGTCCTCAGACTTCTCTTAGATAGCTACACTCTCCTTATAGGTGTTAGCATCTACTCTTATATCTTTAATGTCACATAGATATGGAATGATTACAAATTTATAACTCCTGCCTCAACTTTTTCTGGGAACTCTAGACTTAACTATCTAATTGTCTATTCAGTATCTCCACTTGTATGTCTAATAACATCCCCCAAAACTTAATATGTTCAAAACAAAACTTTGATACACTTGTCCCAGAACTGCAGCTTCCATTTTTTAACTCCATTTACACACTTGATCTGGACAAAAACTCTGCTGTCATCCTTGATACTTCACTTATTCTCTCATTTCATATCCAATTCATCAGCAAATCCTGGTGGATGCCATGAAATTATAACCCCAATCCAATCATTTCTCCCCATTTCCACTCTTCCACCATAATTTAAGCCACCATCATCAGAGCTGTATTTTTTTTTTTTTTTTTTTTTTTGCGGTACGCGGGCCTCTCACTGTCGTGGCCTCTCCCGTTGCGGAGCACAGGCTCCGGACGCGCAGGCTCAATGGCCATGGCTCAGGGGCCCAGCCACTCCACGGCATGTGGGATCTTCCCGGCCCGGGGCACGAACCCGTGTCCCCTGCATCGGCAGGCGGACTCTCAACCACTGCGCCACCAGGGAAGCCCCAGAGCTGTATTATTGCTACATGTGCTGGCTGATTTCCCAGCTTTCATCCTTGTACTTCCACAGTCTATTCACTACCCAGCTGAGTGAGACTTTAAAAACTACACATTATTTTACTCCTGGCTCAAGACTCTCAGTGACCAGTCAGCCTACTTAGAATGAAGTCCAAATTCTTTATCAAGCTCTACAAGGCCCAACATAATCTTGCACAGACAGTCTCTCTTACAGTCTCCCCAGCTCCATCCATACTGATGCCCATGTTCTTGGAACTTGTTGGATATGTTCCTACCTCAGGTCTTTACCCTGTTTCCCTTGCCTGAAATTATCTTTCCCTAAATATTTGCAAGATTTGTTCTTCATTTCACTTCAGTTTATGCCCAAATACCACTTTATCACATAGGCTGTTCTTTCTCATCCTATAATTAGATATTTGTAACATATATACCCAGAATACACAAAGAATTCCTATAAATCAGAAAGAAAAGACATGAATAGACATTTTATAGAGGAAGAAAAATAGAAATAGGCAAGAAAAATACAATTGATCTCATTAGTAACAAGAGAAATGCAAATTAAAACCACCATGAAATACAACCTATCCAGAATGGCAAAGACACACAAAAAGGAACTTTCATACAGAGTTGATATGGGGTGTGAACTGGTAAAACTACTTTGAAAACAATTTGGCATTATCTAGTAAAGCCAAGATGAACATATATTATAATCAGGGCATACCTTAACTACAGAAGCTCTTGCACATGAACACCAGGAGACATGTGCAAGAATGTTTATAGCTAAACTGTATGTAGTAGCCTTCAAAGTCGAAACAAACAAGAATATTGTTAAGGGACACATAGAAAATCAGAAAACCTACAGAATTATACAAGGGAATGGAGGACCCTAAATTCAAGCTAGAAGTTTCCTGGAAAAACTGAAAGAATATGACATTCAAACGACATGCAAAGAAAGGATAAAGTATTGCATAATTATTCTTACAGTATATATGACTGAATCTGAATGCATGATGTTCCTATGAGTAGGAATTTATCAGACAAGTGTTAAGTGTTAAAAGGTTCTTGAGAGAGAAGAGACATATTAGACATATTAGAAATGACAGCTTAAATATAGCCTAATAATAAAAATTCTGAACTATTTTAGCAAAAAACTGGAGAGGAGAGGGAAAACAGTTTCTGAACTTCTTTAGTATGTGTTAATAAAATAATTGGTGAAATGATCGGTCATAGTTACTGTTTAATTCTGATATAATAAAAGAGAAATATAGATTTAATTATGACATCAGGATGGGAATGTAAGCACTAGCAAAATGGAAAAGCAGAGTAAAACTTCCAATTTAACAAGGAGGACTGAATGGGGAAAGTGAAATGAAAAGAAATATGACCAAGCCAGCAAAGTAAGAAAAGGGAAAAGAGGTAATAATGAGGAAGTATCACACACACTGAACAGAAAATGTGTTGGAAGAAATAAAAATTTTATATATTGATTATATCAACAAATATTAATGGACTAAATGGACTAAATTTCATCATCTAAAACCATCAAAGAAGGTCAGCTTGGGTTACAAAATTCTGTTTGTAGTTTTTACAAGAAACACAATAAAAACATAGGAAAATAAGCTGAAAATTAAAAGATGAGAAAGGTGAACCAGGAAAATACAAAATGTGGCAAGCAGAAGTAAAAATGTAATAACAGATAAAACAGAATTCAAGTCCAAAGATATTAAAATGAGACAAAGTAGGGATATTAAGAAAGGATAAAAGGTACTCTGCCCTTAAAGATGATATAAGTATATGCCTTTAATAGCAAACAATATAATAGTCAAATAATTAAAACAGAAAAATCCTCAAAAAAGAAAAACTTGATAAAAACACAAAGTGGGAATACCCATATATTTCTTTCAAATTTTGTATGTAAATAGGATAATTAATAAGCACAGATATAGAGAATTTAAAAAATAAAATATATACAAGGGATCTTTAATAAGTTGTTAAAAAATGAAAGCTTACTATATTCTTAAATATCATATCATTAAAAATATCAAAATTAACTAATTAACTTGGCACATCACACTTTTCTAATTAAGTTCTTGATCAAAGAGGAAATCAATGTAAAAGTTATTAATTGTCTAGACATTAACAAAAAGAAGACAACACTTCAAATCAAAAACCCTGGGGACTTCCCTGGTGGCCCAGTGGTTGAGAATGCATCTTGCAATGCAGGGGACGCTGCATTCCATCCCTTGTCGGGGAACTAATGCCACAGGGCAACTAAGCCCACATACCACAACTAGACAGCCTGCATGCTGCAACTACAGAGCCCAAGTGCTCTGGAGCCCACATGCCACAATTAGAGAGAAGCCCATGCACCACAAAGAAGCAAAGAGCCCACGCGCCACAGTGAAAAATCCTGCATGCCGTAACTAAGACATGACACAGCCAATAAATAAATAAATATTTAAAAAAACATGGAATGCAGTCAAATATAAAAAATATACACATAGGAGTATATAATTTTGTTGTGGAAAAAGACGGAAAGCAAATGAGCTAAATAAGCATTTAGTTAAGACATTAATAATAAAGAAAAGGTCAAGTAAACCATAAATAAAAGGAGAAAAATGTATCATACGATGTATCATAAAGGAGATATAATTACATATACTAAAATAATTAGAAGAATAAGAAAAAAACATTAAGTGCAACTCTCCTGAAATAAATTTGATAATTCAGGTAATGGAGAGTTTTATGATAGAATATAAATTACCAAAATTGGCTCTGATACCAGTTTCACAGCCCAAGTCTTATCTTCTTTATCAACAAAAAATTTCTGATACCATTTTAAAGTAGAGGAAAAACTCAAAACCTTCCCTGTAGATTTTATGAAGCAACCTTAACCTTAAAGACATCATATTAGAAATAAAGATTAAACTGAATTATGATTATATAGCTAAAAATTCTAAATAAGCCATCAGCAAGTTGAATTCTGCAGAATTAAAAACAGAACCCTATACTATGTCTCAGTAGAGCTTGTTCTAAGAAAAGGATGGTTAAACATTGAATATATACCACAATAATTCATCATATCAGATCAAAGGGGAAAAAAATCACATGATTTTTATCAGTAGATGATAAAAAGGCTGTGAAAGGCAGAACAATAGCTCCTCAAAGATGTCCCTGTTATAATCTCAGGAACCTGTAAATATGTTACATTGGATATCAAAGGAAAATTAAAATTGCAGATGGAATTAAAGTTCCTAATCAGCTGACATTACACATAAGAGTATCCTGGATTACCGTGGTGGGCCTAATGGAATCACAAGGGTACTTGTGGAAAGAGGGAAGCAGAAGATTCAGAGTAAGAGAAATGGCACATTGACAAAGACTTGACTGTTGTTCACTTTGAACATCGATGGGAACTATGAACCAAAGAATTTGGGCAGCCTCTAAAGCTGGAAAATGCCAGGATATGGATTTTCCCCTGGAGCCTCCAAAAGGATGAAGTCCTGCTGACACCTTGATTTTAGTCCATTGGGACCCATTTCAGATTTTTGACTTCCAGAATTGTAAGATCATAAATTTATGTTGTTTTAAGACACTAAATTTGTGTAATTTGTTACAGCAGCAATAGGAAACTAATGTAAAGGCTTTTTGTTAATTCCTCAGTCAGGAATTCCCTGGTGGTCCAGTGGTCAGGAATACATGCTTCCACTGCAGGGGGCACAGGTTCTATCCCTGGTCAGGGAACTAAGATCCTGCAAGCCACATTAGGAGTCATCATTACTTTAACAAACCTCAAGTAAAATAAAGAGATAACATATAAAGACTATTTATCAAAACCCAACAGCAAACATTATATTAATAATGAAATACTTTATTTTCAGATAAAATGACTATATATCTAGAAACTCAAAGGATTACTAATAACCTATCAATGTATTGAGATAATTTAGTTACATGGCTAGAAAGAACATAAGTTTATAAAAATCACTAGATTTACCACTCCTAATAATTACCACTTGAAAATAGAAGATATTCTACCACAACATATATGAAAGTTATAAAATACTCAAGAATATATTGAAGAAAAGCATGGACCTGTATTAAACTGTAAGATGCTGTCACAGGACACAAAACAAAATTTGAATTAAGGAAAAGACACATGTTCCTGAATTGGAAACCTTAAAGTGTCAATCCTGCTCAAATTAATACATAACTTTTATACTGTTTCAATCAGAATCCAATGTTTTTTGGAATTAGAAGTGATAGTTTTTACTGTTCATTGAGAAGAATAAATGCGTGTTAGAGTAGCCAAGAGAATTTTGTTAAAGAGCAACTGTGATTTTAATATATGCCATGCTATGTATTAAAATTTATAATAATACTACCATAACCCAAACATGATATTAAGCCAAACTATTGAATTATTAATAGTTTCTTGGAATGGATATATGGATCACAGAATAGAATGCAGAACCCAGGAACATTTAAAAAATCCATGTAGTACACCTTAATGTATATTAAAAGTGGTGGGTAAGAGGGCACTTCACTTGGCACACGTGAAGTCTACAGGGAAAGCAAAGAACATAAGTCCTTAAGTCCATTTTCATAATAGAAAGGTAAAATGACTGCATGGAATAAGGACCACATGGTCCTTATTCCAACTGAATAAGGACCATGTGGTCACACCAACTACTTTTACCCCAATGACCTGATATTCTAAATTTGAAGACCAGACAAGAGGTAGAAGAGAGAGAAGTAATGGAAAACTGGGAATTATTTTGGAGTTATTGATCGTATTTGACTGAGCAGAGACAAATGTACACTTACCATAAACATCTTCAAACCTGCTTCCCTGTTTTATTTTTCTTCTTTATATTTGTCATCTTCTATCAGGCTACAGTATTTTATGTTATATAATTATTTTGGTAATTATCTCTGTGCCTCAACGAAAATGTAAGCTCCTTGATGATAGCACAGTCCCTTGTATATAGTTATACTCAATCATTCTGTTGAATAAGTTAATAATTGCACAGCAACAAAAAAAACTTGTTTGCCACAAAGGCTTGAACAATAATCTGGCTTCCTGCAATATTACTTCCATCTTCTTGAATAATAGGAATAAATCTAAGTGGCATTTCCCTTCAGTAAAAGACATAATCTAGTGCAGAAGTCTAGTATATTTCATAGTAGAATGTCTGGGTTCACAAATGCCTGCAAACCAGCTGTGGACACCTTTCAAAGTTACATTTACGTCCCCAACCACTGTTTCCCTCTTTCCATACCAAATCAAATAGCTGAGATTTCATGTCTTCTAGCTCAAATTATAAAGGGAAAATCAAACAAGGAAGGAAGATGAGGGGAACCAGCTAACAATTACTAAGTCCAATAGCAGGCCAAGATAGAATTATATAGACTTAAATGTGTAGTAAGTAGTAGGCATATTGTACAGAATTTAAGCAAAAATATTTTTAGAAATGATAAAAAGGGAATGTAAAATCAAAATCAGACGAATACAAATTAAAGTAAGAATTGTTGTAGGAAATGGCCTGAAGCAATCCTTTCAACTGTATTTCAAAGATAAAGTGGCATCTAAGTTTCAAGAAATCAAAGAAGAGAAACACAACATTAGATAAAAGATGAAATAAATTACAAAAAAGAATAAGATAAAATGGAGGTGGCAGAGAAAAAAATTTTTAAATAAAGAAAATTAATATACAAAAATATGTTGCATTTCTACACACTAACAAGAAACTATCAGAAACAGAAATTAAGGAAACAATCTGATTTACCATAGCATCAAAAAGAATAAAATACCAAAAAAAAAAAAAAAAAAGAATAAAATACCTAGGAATAACCTACCTAAGGAAGTAAAAGACCTGTACTCAGAAAACTATAAAACACTGATGAACGAAATTGATGATGACACAAACAGATGGAAAGATATACCATGTTCTTGGGTTAGAAGCATTAATATTGTTAAAAGGACCATATTACCCAAGGTAATCTACACATTCAATGCAATCCCTATCAAAATGCCAATGGCATTTTTCACAGAACTAGAAGATATTTTAAAAATTTGTATGGAAACACAAAAGACCCCAAACAGCCAGAACAATCTTGAGAAAGAACAGAGCTGGAAGAATCATGCTCCCTGAGTTTAGACTATACTACAAATCTACAATAATCAAAACAGCATGGTACTGGCACAAAAATAGACACAGAGATCAATGGAATAGAATAGAGAGCCCAGAAATAAACCCATGCACTTTGGTCAGTTAATCTATGACAAGGAGGCAAGAATATAAAATGGAGAAAAAGACACTCCTCTTCAATAAGTGGTGCCGGGAAAAACTGGACACCTACATCTAAAAGAATTAAATTAGAACATTCTCTAACACCATATAGAAAAATAACTCAAAATGGATTAAAGACCTAAATGTTAGACCAGAAACCCTAAAACTCATGCGAAAACATAGGCAGAACACTCTTGGACAAAAATCACAGCAATATGTTTTTGGATCTGTCTCCTAAAGCAAAGGAAATAAAAGCAAAAATAAACAAATGGGACCTAATTAAACTTAAAAGCTTTGTATGGCAAAGGAAACCATAAACAAAATGAAATGACAACCAACTGAATAGGAGAAAATATGTGCAAATGATTGACTGATAAGGGGTTAATATCCAACATATATAAACAGCTCATACAACTCACCATCAAAACAAACAACCCCATTAAAAAATGGGCAGAATAACTGAATAGACATTTTTCCAAAGAGGAAACACAAATGTACAATAGGCTCATAAAAAGATGCTCAACATCGTTAATCATTGTAGTAATACAAATCAAAACCACAGTGAGGTATCATCTCAAATCTGTCAGAATGGCTATCAACAAAACAGAACACAAGTAACAAATTCTGGCAAGGATGTGGAGAAAAGGGAACCCTTGTACACTGTTGGTGGGGATGTAATTGGTGCAGCCACTGTGGAAAACAGTATGAACTTCTCTCAAAAAACTAAAAAATAGAACTACCATATGACCCAGCAATTCCACTCCTGAGTATATATCTGAAAAAAAACCCCAACAAAACACTAATTTGAAAGGATACTTGCACCCCCAATGTTCATAGTCAGCATTATTTATAATTGCCAAGATATGAAAGCAACTTAAGTGCACCATCAACAAATGAATGGATAAAAAAGATGTGGTATATATATACAATGGAATATTACTCAGCCATAAAAAATGGAATATTGCCATTTGCAGCAAACATGCATGGACTTGGATGGTATCATGCTAAATGAAATAAGTCAGAGAAAGACAAATACTGTATGACATCACTTATATGTGGAATCTAAAGAATACAACAAAATACAACAAACTAGTGAATATGACAAAAAAGGAAGCTGACTGACAGGTATGGAGAACAAAACTGGTGGTTACCAGTAGGGAGAGGGAAGGGTGGAGGAGCAACATAGGGGTAGGAGATTAAGAGGTACAAACTAGCATGTATAAAATAAACTATAAGAGATTCAAGATGGCGAAAGAGAGGAGGACATGGAGTTTCACCTCTCTCCATGGATGCATCAAGAATACACCTATAGATGCAACAGTTCTCACAGAACGCCGGCTGAACACTAGCAGAAGACCTTGGACACTGGAAAGGACTATAAGATCCATGCATAACTGGGTAGGATGGAAAAAAGAAGAGAGAAGGAGGGGGAGAGGAAGCGGGATGGGACCTGCACCCAGGCCAGGGGAACTGAAGCAGAGAAGAGATTCCCGAATTCTGGGAAGCCCCCTCTCTGAAGGGGAAATTGAGTGGGACAGAAGGGAAGCATTTGAGGCTTTTGGAAGAGGGTGAAGCAGCCAATCTGTGGCAGATGGGACAGAGTGAGAAATATACAGATGGTCTGTACCATGGCCCTATGTGCCCCAGACTGGGATGTGTGTTCACAGGTGTGCAAGGGGGCTGGGAGCTGGAGTGTGGGGATTAGACAACAGGCCTGGAGCAAGAACTACTGTTGGCTGTGGGGAGATGGACTGAGGGGATGGGAGGGAGGAAATCCACATCAGGGAATGTCTATGGAGGAAGACCAGACTGCCATGGAAGCAGGGCACTACTGCTGAGTCACAGGCAAGGGGAGGAATAACTATTGTAACCTCTCTCTCCCCACACACTACTGGCGCCAGCTGCCGAGCAATAAAAAAGCACCCTCATAGCTGGCCATCATGCGCCGGATGCAAGGCAATTAAAAAAAAAAAGCATGGCCAGGGCTTGCCCTCACGTGCTTTATGCCGGGCACCAGAAAAGGCCCTCACTTGGGCGAAACCTCTTGCGCCTGTGGCCACCAGCTTCCCTGCACATTTGGTGCCTCAGGGGCTCCCGTGATCCAAGCATCAAACCACCTCTGCTCCCTGTCCTCACTGAGACAGACCCAAGAGAGCTCTAAGGCAGCCTCAGGACCAGACTCCTGTGGGTGGACCACACGCAGAGGTGGGAATAAAACCAAAGCGGAGCTCCAGGGATGGGGCGACTAAGGAATAAGATCGAAAAACTTTCCATCAGCTATACAAGCTGCAGATTAAATCCTCATGATCAGATAGGTAGACCCTGCGTCTATGGAATATCTGAGCAGACAATGAGTGTTTCCACAAATGAAAACGGTCTAAGCTCTGGCAGCTGTGGACTTTGGGGGCAAGCACACGACAGGAATTGGGCCAGATCAGAGTCTAGTGATGCCCACAGGGCCCACAGCAGGTCTAGAGACCAGCCCAGAGGCGGAGGAGGGCCTCTTGGGGAGGCAGAGGTCAGCTGTGTGCAAGGACACTTACAGTGGAGACCCCCAGGGAAACATAATTATTACTATTAATTTTATTATATTTTGATTCATTCTGTTGTTGGTTCTAGATTTTTTCTTTCTTTGTATTTTTTTCTTTTCTTTAATTTGTTTTGTTTGTTGTTTTAGTATTTAGTCTTTTATGACCTCCGTGTTTTGTACCATATTTTTAAGTTTTGGATATATTTCTATATTTACTTTGCTTTTTGTTCTGTGTTCTTTTCCCTTATTTTTTTCTTCTTCTTTAATATATTTTTAATTTTTCTATCTTTCCATTTCTACTTTGCTTTTCTGTTGTCCTGTGTTTTTTCCCTTTTTAATTTGTTTTATTATTATTTTTCTTTAGTCATGTTTATTGGCTTGTTCTATTTCCTTGCTTTATTCTTCAGTTGGCACTTTGCTTTGGTTTGTTTTTTAGGTTATGTGTTTTTGTTAGTTTTAATCTAATTGTTTGATTTGGTTTTTGAGTTCTTCTACTTCTCTGGTTGTTTCATGCTTTCTGTTTTATTTGGTTTGGTTTTTGTTTCTCTTATGTGTGTGTTTCCTTATTTTCGTTTTTATTTGATTTTGTTTTTACCATTTCTTTGGGGTTTTCTTTATTTTTTCTTTTTCTTTAATATATTTTCTATTGTCTTATTTTAATTTCTATTTTCTATGTTGCTTTTCTGTTGTTCTGTCTTCCTTCCCCGTACTCTTTCCTGTTTTTCTTTAGATTTCTTATCATTTTTGTTGGTTTTGCTTTCTTTGCTTCATTCTCCACTTGGCACTCTGCTTTGGTTTTTTTTTTGGTTTATGTTTTTGTCAGTTTTCTTTTTAATTGTTTGATTTCATTCTTGGGTTCTTTTGCTTGTCTGGTTGTTCTCTTGCATTTCTACTTATTTGGTTCTGTTTTCATTTCTTTTGTGTGCATGTGTATTTCCTTGCTCTTGTTTTTGTTTGCTTGATTTTACTTTTTACCATTTGTCTAGGTTTTGTTAGTCTTTTCTTTCCTTTTAATCCCCTTTATTGCTGGGATGAGAGACTTCTGGGGTCTTGGTTCCTCGACCAGAAGTTGGGGCCTGAGGTTCTGGGGTGGGAGCACCAAGTCCAGGACTCTGGGCCACTAGAGAATTCCTAGCCCCAGTGAAGATTAATCACCAAAAGCTCTCACAGAGGCTTCTATCTGAATCCAAGACCGAGCTCCACCCAACTGTCAGCAGCTCCCAGCACTGGATGCCTTACACGAAACAACGAACAAGACAGGGACACAAACCCATCCAATAGCACACAGACTACCTAAAGTCATACTAAGCTCACAGGACACCCCAAAACATACCACCTGACACAGCTCTGCTTATCCAGAGGGGCACAAACTCAGCTCCACCCACCAGAATGCAGGCACAGTCTCTTCCATCAGAAAGCCTACACAAGCCACTGAACCAACCTCACCACCAGGGGCAGAGAACAGAAGCAAGAGAAACTACAACCCTGCAGCCTAAAGAAAGGAGACCTCAAGTGTGTAAATTAGTCAAAATGAGAAGACAGAGAAAATATCTTGCAGGCAAAGGAGCAAGATAAAAACCCACAAGATCAAATAAATGAAGAGTAAATAGGCCAACTACCTGAAAAAGTATTCAGAGTAATGATAGTAAACATGATCCAAAATCTCAATAATAGAATAGAGGAAATATTAGAAACATTTAACAAGGACCGAGAAGAACTAAAGAGCAAACAAACAGTAATGAACAACACAATAACTGAAATGAAAAATATTCTAAGAAGGAATCAATAGCAGAATAACTGAGGCAGAAGAACGGATAGGTAAGCTGGAAGATAGAATGGTGGAAATAACTGCAGCAGAGCAGAAAAAAGAAAAAGGATGAAAAGAATGGAGGACAGTCTCAGAGACCTCCGGGACGACATTAAGTGCACCAACGTTCAACTTACAGGGGTGCCAGAAAAAGAAGAAAAAAAGAAAGGGTCTGAGAAAATATTTGAAGAGATTATAGTTGAAAACTTCCCCAACATGGGAAAGGAAATAGTCAATCTAGTCCAGTAGGAGCAGAGAGCCCCATACAGGATAAACCCAAGGAGAAACATGCTGAGACAGATATTAATCAAACTAACAAAAATTAAACAGAAAAAAAAAATATTAAAAGCAGCAAGGGAAAAAGAAACAAATAATATACAAGGGAATCCCCATAATGTTAACAGCTGATCTTTAAGCAGAAACTCTATAGGCAAGAAGGGAGTGGTAAGATATATTTAAAGTGATGAAAGGGAAAAAACTACAACCAAGATTACTCTACCCAGCAAGGATATCATTCAGATTTGACAGAGAAATCAAAAGCTTTAGAGACAAGCAAAAGTTAAGAGAATTCAGCACCACCAAACCAGCTTTACAACAAATGCTAAAGGAACTTCTCTAGGCAGGAAACACAAGAGAAGGAAAAGACCTACAAAAAGAAACCTAAAATAATTAAGAAAATGGTAACAGGAACATACATATCGATAATAACCTTGAATGTAGACAGATTAAATGCCCCAACCAAAAGACATAGACTGGCTGAATGCATACAAAAACAAGACCTGTATATATGCTGTCTACAAGAGACCCACTTCAGACCTAGGAACACATACAGACTGAAAGTGAGGGGATGGAAAAAGATATTCCATGCAAATGGAAATCAAAAGAAAGCTGGAGGAACAATACTCATATCAGACAAAATAGACTAGAATAAAGACTACTACAAGAGACAAGGAAGGACACTATATAATGATCAAGGGATCAATCCAAGAAGAAGGTATAACAATTGTAAATATCTGTGCACCCAACATAGGAGAACCTCAATACATAAGGCAAATACTAACAGCCATAAAAGGAGAAATTGACAATAAGACAAAAATAGGAGGAGACTTTGACACCCCACTTACACCAATGGACAGATCCCCCAAACAGAAAATAAATAGGAAAACAAATTTTAAATGACACATTAGACCAGATGGACCTAACTGCTATTTATAGGATATCCCATCCAAAAACAACAGAATACACTTTCTTATCAAATGCACATGGAACATTCTACAGGATAGGTCACATCTTGGGTCACAAATCAAGCCTCAGTAAATTTAAGAAAATTGAAAACATATCAAGCATCTTTTCTGACTACAATACTATGAGACTAGATATCGATTACAGGAAAAAAAATTGTAAAGAAAACAAACACATGGAGGCTAAAATATACATTACTAAACAACCAAGAGATCACTGAAGAAATCAAAGAGGAAATCAAAAAATACCTAGAAAAAAATGACAATGAATATATGACCTAAAACCTACAGGATGCAGCAAAAG
Organism: Phocoena sinus; assembly: GCF_008692025.1. Classification (NCBI taxonomy): domain Eukaryota; kingdom Metazoa; phylum Chordata; class Mammalia; order Artiodactyla; family Phocoenidae; genus Phocoena; species Phocoena sinus. Next base: position 32,857,077 of record NC_045770.1, on the reverse strand, counting down.
CAGTTCTAAGAGGGAAGTTTATAGCAATACAATCCTACCTCAAGCAACAAGAAAAATCTTGAATAAAAACCTAACCTTACACCTAAAGCAATTAGAAAAGAAGAACAAAAAACCCCCCAAAGTTAGGCAGAAGGAAAGAAATCATAAAGATCAGATCAGAAAGAAATGAAAAAAAATGAAGGAATGATAGCAAGATCAATAAAACTAAAAGCTGGTTCTTTGAGAAGATAAACAAATTGATAAATTGTTAGCCAGACTCATCAGGAGAAAAAGGGAGAAGACTCAAATTAACAGAATTAGAAATGAAAAAGGAGAAGTAACAACTGACATGGCAGAAAAACAAAGGATCAGACAGACTACTACAAGCAACTCTATGCCAATAAAATGGACAACCTGGAAGAAATGGACAAATTCTTAGAAAAGTACAACCTTCCAAGACTGAACCAGGAAGAAATAGATAATATGAACAGACCAATCACAGGCACTGAAATTGAAACTGATAAAAAATCTTCCAACAAACAAAGCCCAGGGCCAGATGGCTTCACAGGGAAATTCTATCGAACATTTACAGAAGAGCTAACACCTACCTTCTCAAATGCTTCCAAAATATAGAAGAGGGAGGAATATTCCAAATGCATTCCACCAGGCCACCATCACCCTGATACCAAAACCAGACAAAGTTGTCACAAACAAAGAAAACTGCTGGTCAATATCACTGATGAACATAGATGCAAAATCCTCAACAAAATACTAGCAAACAGAATCCAACAGCACATTAAAAGGATCATACACCATGATCAAGTGGGCTTTATCGCAGGAATGCAAGGATTCTTCAATATACAAAAACCAATCAATGTGATACACCAGATTATCAAACTGAAGAATAAAAACCAAATGATAATCTCAAGACATGCAGAAAAATCTTTGGCAAAAACTCAACACCCATTTATGATAAAAACTCTACAGAAAGTGGGCATAGAGGGAACCTACTCAACATAACAAAATCCATATATGACAAACCACAGCCAACATCATTCTCAATGGTGAAAAACTGAAACAATTTCCTCTAAGATCAGGAATAAGACAAGGGTTCCTACTCTCACCACTATCATTCAACATAGTTTTGGCAAGTTTAGCTATGGCAACCAGAGCAGTAAAAGAAATAAAAGGAATCCAAATTGGAAAAGAAGAAGTAAAACTGTCACTGTTTGCAGAGGACGTGATACTATACATAGAAAATCCTAAGGATGCCATCAGAAAACTATCTAGAGTTAATCAATGAATTTTGTAAAGTAGCAGGATACAAAATTAATGCACAGAAATCTCTTCCATTCCTACACACTAACAATGAACAATCTGAAAGAGAAATTAAGGAGACACTCCCATTTACCATTGCAACAAAAAGAATAAATACCTAGGAATAAACCTACATAAGGAGGAAATGACTTGTATGCAGAAAACTGTAAGACACTGATGAAAGAAATCAAAGATGCTACATACAGATGGAGAGATATACCATGTTCTTGGATTGAAGAATCATCATTGTGAAAATGACTATACTACCCAAAGCAATCTACAGATTCAATGCAATCCCTATCAAATTACCAATGGCATTTTCATAGAAGTAGAACAAAAATTTACAATTTGTATGGAAACACAAAAAAACCAAATAGCCAAAGCAATCTTGAGAAAGAAAAATGAGCTGGATGAATCAGGCTCCACTGACTTCAGGACTATACTACAAAGCTACAGTAATCAAGACAGTATGGTACTGGCACAAACACAGAAATATAGATTAATGGAACAGGATAGAAAGCCCAGAGATAAACCCACGCACATATGGTGACCTAATCTTTGATAAAGGAGGCAAGAATATACAATGGAGAAAAGACATCCTCTTCAATAACTGGTGATGGGAAAACCAGACAGCTACATATACAAGAATGAAATTAGAACACTTCCCAACACCATACACAAAAATAAACTCAAAATGGATTAAGACCTAAATGTTAAGGCCAGACACTATAAAACTCTTAGAGGAAAACATAGGCAGAATACTCTATGACATAAATCACAGCAAGATCCTTTTTGATGCACCTCCTAGAGTAATGGAAATAAAAAACAAAAATAAACAAATGAGACCTAATGAAACTCAAAAGCTTTTGCACAGCAAAGGAAACCATAAACAAGACAAAAAGACAACCCTCAGAATGGTAGAAAACATTTGTAAACGAAGCAACTGACAAAGGATTAATCACCAAAATATACAAGCAGCTCATGCAGCTCAATATCAAAAAAAAAAAAAAAACCAACCCAATCCAAAAATGGGCGGAAGACATAAACAGACATTTCTCCAAAGAAGACATACTGATTGCCAACAAACACATGAAACGGTGCTCAACATCACTAACGATTAGAGAAATGCAAATCAAAACCACAATGAGGTATCTCCTCACACTGGTCAGAATGGCCATCATCAAAAATCTAGAAACAATAAATGCTGGAGAGGGTGTGGAGAAAAGGGAACCCTCTTGCACTGTTGGTGGGAATGTAAACTGATACAGCCACTATGGAGAACAGTATGGAGGTTCCTTAAAAAAATAAAAATAGAACTACCGTATGACCCAGCAATCCCACTACTAGGCATACACCCTGAGAAAACCACAATTCAAAAACAGATATATACCACAATGTTCATTGCAACTCTATTTACAATAGCCAGAACATGGAAGCAACCCAAATGTCCATTGACAGACGAATGGATAGTGAAGTTGTGGCATATATATACAATGGAATATTACTCAGCCATAAAATGAAACAAAACTGAGTTATTTGTAATGAGGTAGATGGACACAGACTATGTCATACAGAGTGAAGTAAGTCAGAAAAAGAAAAACAAATACTGTATGCTAACACACATATATGCAATTGATAAAAAACAGTACAGATGAACCTAGTGGCAGGGCAGGAATAAAGATGCAGACGTCAAGAATGGATTTGAGGACACAGTGGGGGAAGGGGAAGCTGGCACGAAGTGAGAGAGTAGCATTGACATATGTACACTATCAGATGTAAAATGGATGGCTAGTGTGAAGCTGCTGCATAGCACAGGGAGATCAGCTCAATGCTTTATGATGACCTAGATGGGTGGGATAGGGAGAGTGGGAATGAGGCTCAGGAGGGAGGGTATATGGGGATATATGTATACATAGCTGATTCACTTTGTTGCACAGCAGAAAATAACACAACATTGTAAAACTATTATACTCTAATAAAAATATTAAAAAACTATAAGGTTATATTGCACAACATGGGTAATATAGCCAATTTTTATATTAATTGTAAATGGAGTATAAGCTTTAAAAATTGTGAATAACTACACTGTACACCTGTAACTTACATAGTATTGTACATCAACTATACTTAGATTACAAAAAAATAAAAAAAAATAAAGTCATTGTAGATTTTAAAACCTTATCAGAAGAATAAGAAAGGAGAACTGCTAGTGTGAATACTAAACCATGGACATGAAGTTTGGACTGACATTTTGAGAAAAATTGTCAAATGAAGTTTAAAAGGATTAAAATGTGAGTAAAGAAATGATTGGTGTGGACGACAGAAAAAACAGAGAGCCAACATACAGATTATTATTAGGGACCATGAAAAAGAGAAAGAAGACATGAAACAGAAAAAAAGTATTTGAAAGTAATATTAAGAGAATACTTTGCTAACATATAAGAAGACTTGAATTTTCAGATCAAAAGGGGCTTACTTTGTTTCAAGAAAATTAATAGGTTAAGCGAGAGCTAAATTTTGATGAAGTTACTGAAAATCAAGGATTAAGAAACACATTCAGGCAAAAGAAGCAGGTCTCAACAAAGGACAATAAATTGGAATGTCAGATTTACTTTCAGTTAAATTAGAAGCCTACAGACAATGGCATTATATATCCAGGAATGGGATTGATGGATCACCTAGTGGCTTTAAGTTTTTTAAAAAACCTCCATACTGTTTTCCATAGTGACTGTACCAATTTACATTCCAGCCAACAGAGTAAGAGGGTTCCCTTTCCTCCACACCCTCTTCACCATTTATTATTTGTAGACTTTTTGATGATAGCCTTCTGACCAGTATGAGGTGATATCTCTTTGTGGCTCTGATGTGCATTTCTCTAATAATTAGCAATGTTGAGCATCTTTTTATGTGCTTGCTGGCCATCGTGGAGAAATGTCGACTTAGGTCTTCTGCCCATTTTTTGATTGGATTGCTTTTTTTGATATTGAGTTATATGAGCTGCTTGTATATTTTGGATATTAAGCTCTTGTCAGAAGATAAAAACCCTAATCTGAAAAAAATCCATGCATCTCAATGTTCATAGCAGCACTATTTACAACAGCCAAAACATGGAAGCAGACTAAATGTCCTTCAACAGATGAATGGATAAAGAAGATGTGGTATATACACACACACACACACACACACACACACACACACACACACACACAATGGAATACTACTCAGCCCTAAAAAGAATGAAATATTGCCATTTGCAGCAATGTGGATGGACCTAGAGAATATCATACTAATTGAAGTAAGTCGGAGAAAGACAAATATTATATGATATCACTTAAATGTGGAATCTAAAAAATAATACAAAATGAATCTAAATACAAAACAGAAGCAGACCTACAGGCACAGAAAACAAACGTATGGTTATCAAAGGGGAAAGGGAGGGAGAGAGGGATAAATTAGCAGTATGAGATTAACAGACACAAACTACTGTACATAAAATAAATAAGCAACAAGGAGTTACTGTGTAGCACAGGGAACTATATTCATCATCTTGTAATAACCTATAATGGAAGATAATCTGAAAAAATACATATAACTGAATCACTTTGCTATATCACCTGAAACTAACACGATATTGTAAATCAACTACACTTCAATAAAAAAAAGACAACGACATTATACACAGATTTGAGGGAGAAGGGCCATATACACATTTCCCATGCTTTAATAGGATTTTCATGAGGCCAAGGGAAGTAGTACACACAGTAAGCATCTCACTTCCACCTCCCTTTTTCACCTCACTTCTCCTACCTCCTTCTCTTCATCTTAAGCCACACAAATTCTCCTCTTTGCCTTTGATGGTTAAAATCAGCAAATATCTTTTGTAACCCAGCATGGGTTACAGCTCCTGGGGTCCCAGCTCTATCCCAAGCAGCTTATCAAAACACTTCTAAAAATCAAAATAAATAGAACATTCTCCTCTAAAGGAAAAAAACCAAAACAAAGAATCTTCAATTAATGAATATTTTCAATCATTCAGAAAATTTTTCTCCCATGTGAAAACATATACCATTTCTTTCAGATTATGTTCCCATGGGAAACATGGTTTGAGAACATAAGTATATACAATAACTATTTAATAGCTATTATGTTAACTAAATACCTCTAGTAGCTATGACTGTGTAAATTAATTTCAATTCCAAGATACCCGCACTGATTTTTCAATGCTTCTTGAAAAGAAATAATGAAACACTTTTAGAAGATACAAGAATCTCTTTTGCATTAGTTAAACCTTTAGTCTGCCAATGATAGAGTTTGTATTAAGTGATGTTATGAATAAAGGATATTTTAAGCTATCACTAAGAAACCTTTATATGCCAGCCACTGTGCTGTATGCTTTAGATGTATCATTTTATGTACCCTCATAATAACTCTCATTATGTGGTCATAATAGAAAAGAAAATAAAGATGTATAAAAGATGTCTGTGCCTGAGGTCCAGCAGCTATTAGTGGGGAAGTTAAAATCAAACCCCATTTGTTCTGACTCTATACTCTTACTCTTCGTTACAATGCTATACGATCTCTTAGAGGTGTTTTGCAAATCCTTTTCTAACTGTTGATAAAATTAAAAATTTTAAGGTGGAGTTAATATATTTGATTAGAATTGGCATAAAATTTTATATAAACTTCTCCTATTGGAAATGTAGAAAATTAAATAACATAAATATTCTCCAGAACACCTAAAAATGATGGACAAAACATAACCAACATTATTTTAAATGTATATCTAAGCTCCTCAAAAAGTCAGCAAAACATCAAGGAATCCAAAATGAAGAACATTTTTATTCACTGACAAAGGGACATGAAAAGGAAGCATGCCTGTTTCATCCTTGGCTCAGTATGTGAAAAATTCTCCTTTGATCATTTTTAATCATAGGGCTCCCTCACCCAGATATGAAGCTTGAAATTATTCTACCTGCAAGGTATGGGAAACCTAGAGGCAAAAAGTGAATATGAAAAGTGGTCCTTCGCTGATGAAATCCCTACGGTAACTGGAAGAATAAAATGAAAATTCTTTCTGGAGAGAAACTCCCTCAATTAAGGCCACACAGGTTTTTACAAAAAATTAAACTCTGCCAAACATGAGTTTATAACCACATTAAAATCACAAAGGACACAATGAGTGAGAAGTAGCAGAAAGAATGAACAGTGTTCTGGATTTGACTCATACTGGCTTGTGAAAACATTGTTAAGTGTTCAGGAATTTTGAGAGTCAGTTGTTTAAACTATTGGCAGCCTGAAATTTACTATAGGCGAGTATTTACACTAGAATCATTGGAAAACCCTATAAATGATCAGGGATATTTTTAAACCACCACACCAGAATGGCATAACCAGATTATGAGTTATGAGACCTTGAAATTATTAAATACAAATATTTGCAATAGGTATTTTATAATTATTAAAGATATATGATAAGGGATGAAAACATAAGAAATGGAAAAGCTAGTAAAAAGAAAAAGACAAATTTATAAAAGAACCAAGTAGAATGTTTAAAAAAACTACCATCACTAAAATGAAAGAATGGTGAACTGGAAGACAGAACTGATGAAATTACACAGAATATAGCATAGAAAGATAATGATACAGGAAATGTTAGAAAGGATAAAGAGATATGGAAGATAAATGCGCTAGTCTAATATACATCTAACAGTTGGTCTGGAGGGAGGAAGAGGCAATGAGGAGGGAAGCAATGTTTGAAGAATACTGGGATGGTTTTGATGCTCCCGGAATTTATAAAAGACATTAATTCTCAGATTTAGAAATCGCAATGATTTCCAAGTAGAACAAATAAAACTAAATTTATAACTAGTTATGTTACAGTGAAATTGAAGAACTGAGTATAAAAAACATTTTCTACAAATATAGAGAAAATATTACCTCAAAGAAACAAATATTAGATATACAGGAGAATTCTCAGAAAAATGATACAAGCTGGAAAACAGTAGACTGACATTGTTAAGGTGTAGAGGGAAAAAAAAGGTCAACCCCAAATTTTATAACCAGCAAAATTATTATTCAAAATTAAAACTGAAATAAAGATATTTTCTGTGGAAAAAATGACTTTAACAAATTCCCACAGAAGATATAAGAAGTTTATTTTTAAAATAAAGAAACTGAAATGAAGCACTGAGTTAGGAAAAAAATTGAGCAAATAGTTAAACATGTATGTAAATGTATTAGACTGAATAAAATAATAATGAGTATTATTTCTAGATCATGTTCTGAAATGAGTGCTGTTTACTTTGCCATGGCCTCTCTTTCTGCTATTTTTTTAAATTTCTGGCAAAAAAATTTTATATTGAATGGAGACATAAAGTGCTCATGAGATAATATGGGACCTGTTGCAGAGAAGCAAAAGAAGAATATTATGTTGGATACTGAAATGTAAGTTTTATGGCATCCAGAAAGCTTTCTGAGAATCAAATGGGGAAATAGAGGGTAAAGCTCAGCAGACAATTAAGTAATAGTGCAAATCCTTTGACATTATGAGAATCATAATAAGCATCACTGTAGTTAGGGTGAATTTACAGGCAACTATCCCAACATTAGGTTATGTCTAGATACATGTTGTTACTTTGGATTAGCAAAAGGATGATGTTGCTGGGATCAGTTCACTGGGACTATGCTCTCACAACCCCTTATAGCACTGACTTAGCTTGCTTTCCCTTTTTCAGAATCTAATTCTAGTTCCCACATCAAAATACTTCAAAAAATACTAGAGAATAGGAGCTATAAAATTAAAATAGGTACTTGCCAACAAGTATATTAGAGTTGTTTTTAAAAGAGTAAACACCTCCATCTTTCAAACAAATCAGACTGCATATGGAAGGGAATCTTTGTACCCTTCAATCCTGACTTTTTCTGTGTCTAGAGAATAGTAGATACTGATAGATACAATTGAACAGTTCAGGATGGCAGCCATAAAAGCAGTCCCCGAAAACTCCCATAAAACTTAAAGCAAAGAAGTGAGAATAAATATTCTAAGGAATATCCTTATCGAGTGTGTATGGGATGGCGTTTAGGGTGAACAGTCAGGCAGTGACCAAAATACATTATTTAGCTGCAGGTTTCAATGCAGTAAAGTGGGGGAGCAGTGTGAGAGATACTGTCTCTGGCGGGTGCTGATGCAAACACAAGGGGTTGGGTGGAAAAGGAGGTGCTCACAAAAGGAAGACCAGGAGAGTTCTAAAGAGATAGGTGGCAGGCATCACCCACAGCAATTCCTTCATTTGAGAGGGCAGATTTCATTTTTTATAGTAATTAAAGGCAGAGAGTAGGCACTTATACTTCCAGAAAAGGCGGTGTTAAGTGTCCCAAATTCAAGAATTTTGGAATTCTTCAGAAAAGAAATTGAGGCTTTGTTGGCTTCAAGTGTAGGAGGAGGAAAAAGAAAAAGAAAAGAAACCCAACTTTACCACACAACCTGTACTCTGCAGCCCAGAAAGTTATTATCTTTGCCCAGAGAATGAGGCCAATCTAGGTGTAGGAGGAGGTAAGAGAGAAACTGCTTTCTAACATAACCTTTTAAAATTTGAGGATAAGGCTCTCTACCAACAAAACAAAACAAAACAAAAACAAACCAATAAAAATAGTCTCCAGCTTTAAAAAACATCAGCAAATATAACTATGCATTTAATCACTCCTTTATGTAGAAAGCTACTTATTTTGAAAGAGCGAATTATTTATAATAGTTCAGCATTTTTACCACAAATGCAAAATAAAGAGCTGTATTCATTTCAGAAAAACATTTTTCTGAGTCATTACACAAAATGTTTTCTAAAGGAAATAAGTTAGAAGCAGAACACCTAAATTAGAAGATATATTACCATCCTTTAGAATGAACTATCTTCCTACTCAGTACTGTACAGCAATGAACAAAATGCAAAAGTTCACTGTGACCTGGTGAAGGTAAGGGAAGTGAGTCATTACCACAAGAATCATATGCAACTAAGAGACCAAAATAACTCAAACATAATTCTCATAATCAGAACATAGCTGCTGAAGCAAATAAGAACGTTCTGCAAATCTATGTCATGACATGTCAAAAACATTAATATTTCTGATCTCTGATATTCTACATAAGATTATTAACTCTTTTAAAAGGTTTTCAAAGTTCTTTCTCTTTTTTTAATGAGATAAAATAGACATATAGCATCAGATTAGTTTAGACATACCACATGATGATTCATCATTTGTGGAACTATTTTTTTTTGTGATGAGAACTTTTAAGATCTACTCTCTTAGAATCTTTCAAATATACAATACAGTATTATTAGCTATAGTCACCAAGCTGTACATTACATATCCATAACTTATTTATTTCATAACTGGAAGTTTTGTACCTTTTGGCCATTTTCATTCATTTCACCCTCCCCCATCCCCTGCCTCTGTCATCAAACAATTTGTCCTCTGTATCTTTGAGCTCATTTTTTTTAGGTCCACATATAAGTGAGGATTATACAGTATTTGTCTTTCTCTGTCTGACTTATTTCACTTAGAATAATGCCCTTAAGTCTCATCCCATCCATGTTGCCAAAAAATGGTAAGATTCCACTTTTTTTATTGTTGAATAATGTTCCATTGTATATATATAATATACACCACATATTCTTTATCCATTCACCCAACAGTGGACACTTTAGGTTGTTTCCATGTTGTAGCTATTGTAAATATGTTGCAATGAAAAGGCAACTACCTGAATGGGAGAAAATATTTGCAAATCATGTATCCAATTAAAAAAATAGGTAGAGGATCTGAATAGGCATTTTTCCAAAGAAGGCATACAGATGGCCACAAAAATGTGCTCAACATCACTAATATCAGGGAAATGAAAATCAAAACCACAATGAGATATCTCCTCGCACCTGTCAGGATCATCAAAAAGACAAGAAATAACAAGTGTTGGTAAGGATATGGAGAAAAGGGAAGCTTCATGCACTGTTGGTGGGAATGTAAATTGGTGCAGCCACTGTGGAAAACAGTATGAAGGTGTTCAAATAAACTAAAATAGAACTACCATATTATCCAGCAATGCCACTTCTGGGTATTTACCTGAAGAAAATAAAAATACTTACTCAAAAAGATATATGCACTCCTATGCTCATTGCAGCATTATTTACAATAGTCAATGTTCTCTTCTGTTTCATCTTTTGTTATTCAAATGGACTCTATTAGAAGTGAGAAACCTAAGAAAAGTGACAAACATGAAGAAGGAAAGAAAAAAGAAGGAAAGATGGAAGGAAACAAGGGAGGAAGAGAACATGGGCTCTACTTTCAGTAGTGTATAGGCAAATTATTACTTTGGTGAAACTCTTCTAATTATTGAAGAATTGAACCTTAAGCAACTCTTATCGTCTTTTAAAATAAGTTGTAATTCTCAGTAGACCACAAGTACACTCCCCCTTACTCCAGAAATTTATTACAGGACTAGCAATTAGAATCTAATCCAATAAATTGACTACCTTCTTCCTGGTTTCCATGAGTTAGGTTGCTGACCTCCAGACTATTACCACTGACTATCCCAGGAAGAACAACATCAGGACTGCAACACATCAGGGTGTGCTGCCAGCTTCTTTCTAATAAACCTCTGTGCAAACCTACTTATGAAATAATTAAATGCACCACTATGCTATTTCTCAGTGTGTGATGCTGACCACAGAATTGTAAAGGTTATCTGATGGAAAAAAAAAGAGGCAAAGAATTTTGATATATAGCTAATTCCCAGGGGTAAGAACTCATGGTTTTAAGTGTTAGATACCATTATGAATAAATCTTTTAAGCATCACTTTAAAAGAACAATTTAGAGGGCCAACAAAAGCCAACAATTTGGAAGAAGTGTAACTTAAGGTGACTTATTCTACCAGGTATCAATATGTAGCTTGATACCTGTAATATTTCATAGTGTGTGGTAGTGGTGCAGGTATATGCAATGGAACAGAACAGAGAAGCCAGGAAGAAAAGCAAACACATAAGGAAATTAGATATATAACAGAAATGTATTACAAATTCCAGTGGAATTTGTAATTGGAGTACTGTCAGAAAAATATTACAATTACTTTTTATATTTTTAGTAAGGAAATAAAAAGAAATTAAGCATCACTAATATATAATATAATTTGATAGTAGTACATATGTATAATTTGCTTATAAATAGACCTGATTTGGGGGTGAAGGTTGAGAACATTTTTACTTCTACAGGAGTGCACTATCAGAAACATACTGAAGACCATGTGTCAATAAATGTGCTCTGGCAACTGGTTATCCATATAGAAAATAAGGTTTTATTCTTGCCTCCCTACCTAAGAAGATACTTGTAGGTAGGTTAAGGACATGAGTGTGAAAAACAGACTTATAAGATTTTAGATGATTTTTAGTAGATTATCTGTATGATTTCAGGGTTAAGAGATATAAAGGGAGAATACTGATACGTGATTATATAAAAATCAGAAAAAAGACATCATAAATAAGGCAAAAATTTAAGACATAGATTGCAAAGGACTAGTAGAGAGTATAGAGGTAAGTTGTATGGATCAATAAGAAAAAAGATAAACAATCCAGTTGAAAAATGGCCAATAAATATGAACAGCTAATTCATGGAACAGGAAATATAAATGGCCAATAAAGATAGCAATATTTGCCTTCACCACTAATCCAGGAAACAAAAATTAAATTGAAATTGGACACCAATTTTATGACCATCGAATTAGAAAAATTTTAAAGTCTGAAAATACCAAGTACAGGTAAGGATGCATAATAACAAGAACTCTCAAACATTGGTGGAAGCAAAGACTCCAGAGGGTAATTTGGTGATTAGGTAACATTTAGTAAGTTTGAAGGTACATAATATCTTAGTGAACCAGACTTAATTCCTTTCTAGATATACGACCTAGAGAACTTCTCAAATATATGCATAAAGATACAGGTAAAAGAATGTTTATTGCTGCATATTTTATAATTATGAAAAATTAGAAATAAATATCCATTAATAGAAGAAAGTGAAAAACACCACGGAATGTTTGTAAAATGAAGTATCATAGAGAAGTTAAAATGTAACCCTAGCTACATGTACAAATACAAACAAATCTCAAAAACACAACATGGAGTGAAAAAGCAAATTGAAGAAGTACATGTACAGTGTAATGCCATGTATATAAAGTTTAGAAATATTCAATACTGTACTGCATGACTCAAGAATTCATATACAAGAATTACGAGTATGAATATGTTGAGCAATAATTCAGCATATTGGTTATTTGTGAATAAGAAATGAACTTAATGGGTTTAGGGAAGGACAAATCAGAAGTTCAAATTGCCTGTAATGTCTTATTCCTTATAAAATACACAAAAATGAAGAAAATATGAAAAATGATCTGATATTAAAAATTGAGTGATGGACACATAGGTGTTTATTCATTCAATATTTTGGTAGGCTTGATATATTCCACAATTAAATAATACAGCAAGTGTTTATTTTATGGGGAAATCACCAAAAAAAACCTCTTATAGGACAATCATTAAAACTTATATAAATAGGTATTTTTGTCTTAGGATAGATTTCCAATTATATTATTACTACTGTATATGAATTCAAGAAGTGCTACATATCAAACATTTTGGATAAAATGCTGATGAACTCTGGGAAATGATTAGCTGACTTAAAAAATGGCTCTACTGGAGGAAAGGTCCTGCTGCCAAAGGTTTGTGAAATTAGTTGGAATAAAATTGTTTATAAAATGTGAGAGTAGAAAATCAATAGATTTTTGTATGTAATTAAAATATTTGTGTTTAACTAAAATAATAAATGAAATATTATATAAGTAAACACTTGATTATTTCAGCTACATTCCCAGAAGTTTACATATTCATTTTGGTCAGTACACATCTGCATCTTCTAATTGGAAAGACCTGGGACTTGCCCTGTGGTCCAGATAGCCTGGGACAGTGTCAGTTTACATCTGTTATACTAGTTTAATTATCCCTATGCTCCATTTTATTCTCAGCTGTATCCTGATTTGAATGATAAACTTTATGGTCACCAGCAATAAAAGGTAGTTTACTGATTGAAATAAATTATGCAAAGGGAGAAAAATCCATAAGATTTCAGGAGAACTGAGACACAGGATGGTAACAGAGAACCTTGCGAACGTGATGGGAACACAAGAAAATTAAGGACTATATGCTCATATTTCTGCCTATTTCTCTTTCTAATCTCTGAGGCTGGGGCTGAAGTCAATTACAACAGCTCTGTGGTCTTGCTGCTGACCCTGCTCTGATGCTACTTTAGATTATGTCCCTAGAATGGACATCCTCCCCTTTCATCCCAGTTCTGAGTCTTCTCTGAAGTTCTCTTCTCCTTGTTACTCTATTTCTTACTGGGCATCTGTCTTGTTGATGGCTGGAACCCAAGTTTCTCTTCTGAACAAACCCAAGTTTCTCAGTGGCTGGGTACCTCATCATTTTTACTTTGGTCCATCTTAAATCACTTTTCCATTATAATAGTAAGACCATTAAAATAAATGCAATCACGGAATGGAAGACTGCTTCAAGGGCTAGCACCCTTCCTCAAAGTGAAAAACACTACATTAGAGCATATCCCCTTTGCCTCCTCCAAACACTCTTTCTTGTGTCCTGGAAATGACTACAGTTGGACTTCATGTTCAAGAATGTATAGAGACCTGTACTTCAAATGACTTCAAAATAATAGTCACAAATCTTTAGTGAGCACTTCTTAAACAAGTACTTTGGTGGTAAAATACCAAAATGAAATTCCTGCTTGCAAACAGTTCAATCTTGGATTAGGAGAAAATCCTTGAATGGGATACCAGTAAACAGTTATAAAGCATTGAGGTGAGTACTATAACGAGGGTATACAAGAAGCTATGGGAAGAGAGTCACTTCTTGGTGCCTCATGTGGGCTGGGGTAGGGTGGCTGGGTCTCATGACTTCCACTTTGGTCAACCTTGCATTTCAAGAGTAGGAATGCTGAAGTAAGTACAATCAGGGCAAGGTCCAATCCAGGCTGGCTCAAGGGCTTTTAACCTCCCCAGATATGAAAAGCACTACTTTGAACTGTGTCCCCACAAAACCCCTGCCCCTGCACTGACTGGGGTGATGGGAAGATTTCACAAAATCGTGACACATGAACTTAATATGAAGGATATGTAACAGTTCACAAGGAGTGAAAGGAGAATGGTGCAGGAAAAAGTCAAATGTGTGCAAAGACCAGTGAAAGTTGGTGACTGGAGTGTCGGGTTCCCCAAGGATTGGTGGGAGTAGGGCTTAGAAAAAGAGAGCAGTTGCTAGGTGATGAAAGGGCCCATGTGCTGCATTTAGAAATCTGGGATTTATCCCATGGATGGTCCACAGATGGTTTATTAGAAAGATCACTGGTTCCACTGCATACAGAATAGAGTTCAAACTCCAGATCCCAGCTGGCCCAAGATAGCTTTCAAGCTTCATTTTTTGCTGTTCCCAGTAAACAGTTGACTTTCCAGAAAAATCGTCAATGAATGCATCGTTTTTCAGTGTAAATACCTTTCTCCTTTCCCACTTATAAAGTTTCTATTCACTCTTTGAAAGCCTCCTCTTTGAAGCTTTTGCCAACTCCCTCAGATAGAATTAATTCATTCTTTTGCTCTACTTGCATAGTAATGTTTGGAACTTCTCTTAAATCACCTACTCTTCTGTTTGATAATTATTTTATTACTGATTAGACTGTATCATGTTCACAGGCAGCAAAGACAGAACTAAGCAGGGTGCTTAACACAGTGGGCATTCAAAACAGATTGGTCTCATACACTCCTTCTCAGAAGGTAACACATACCATTTACAGTACGTGATCTGTGTTAGGTGGTATACTGAATATATATTTAAATAGTTATGAGTTTTTTAAACCTCTGTTAGGAAAATTATAACTATAACATCCAACTTAGGATTTCAGAGACATTATTGCTTTAGGAAATGACTAAAGAAAATGAAAATATTAATCAGAGTAAAGGTTCAGGAGTGATTCTCCTCCCTGATACTCCCCATTAACTGACCCTGCTTAATACATTCCACAGCACTTATCATCATTTGACATATATATTTATTGCTCCTCCCCCCAGAGTGTAAGCTCCATGAAGACAGGGATTTGGTCCATTTTGTTTGCTGCTAACACTGCCAGAACTTAAAATAGTACCTGGTAAGTGTAAGTGTGCAATGTCTAGTTACTTAAAGAGAATGGGGGAGGGAAATAGAAAGGGAAGGGTTGAGAGAGAGAGGAAGGGATGGAGATTAATGTACTTAAGCAATTCATGGAGTCAGTTTTTGAGCTGGAAGGGACTTCATTATTCTCATTTTATAGACAAAGAGACTGATGCTCAGAAAGGGTTGGTGACTTACTCAAGACTGCATAGGCAGTGAGTAGCAGAGCCTAAACTCCAACCATGTCACTTAATGAGAGGTTGGTGAACATCCCATAACATCTTCTTATAGGCAATACAGACAAATGGAGGTTTACTACTTCTCTATAGCAAACTTCAACATGCTGGAAATCCACAGCATTAATGAGATGGTATTGATTGCTTCATCCAGACACCAATAATCAAGACAGAAATAAGAAAACTAGGATTTTCTGACCCACCGTCTTATAATGTAAATATCAGACAGTACGTTATTGATGAAAACATCATCATTACCTCCGAGAACCATGCCAGCCTGACAGCACTTTCTAAGGCGACATGCTGGGCAGTTTTTTCTGCGGATTTTATCAACAATGCAGTCGTTTCTTCCAGCACATAAGTAGTTATGCTGCCCTAAAAAACAAAAAAGTAAAAATTATTTTTATAATATCTAAAGACCACCGGAAAGTTTATGCAGTGACAACTGAAAAAGAGGAGAGGTGCACATTAGCAAGTGCATGACTGTCTCAGCCAGCCTCTTGCTTGCATAGCTGAATGCTGGTAATGCTCCAAACTTGCTTAATATTTTACCCATGCCTTCAGGAGCCTAAATGAGGGGAAACACAGCTAGGAAACCAATTCTAGGACTCCTTTAAAAATAGTTTGTAAAAAATTTCTGTTCATCTTACTAATGGCGTCAGCATCAGAATGCTCTTAGATCATTGTTATTTAAAGATTAGCTATATGTGGATGATAAGCATTAGTGTGTTAAGATAGGCAAGTTCTAGTAAAACCTTTTCTTTTTGACATATAAACCTTCAAGAAAACAGATACAGACAATTAAAGAAGTCTCTGTAATAGGCTTTTTATAAAACCTATGTGTTTAATTCTTAAAATCCTGGAGCTAGCTCACTCTTAAAGGATCTCATGAATTTGAAGAGCATGTAAAAAAAATGTCATTAACTGTACTGACTTTATTGTCTGGTTTATTTTGGCTACAAATTAAAAAACAGGATAATAGAAATAATGACAAAGGGAGAAAAATTTAAAACAATGAGAAGAATTCAATTAAGCAGAGGACAGAAGAATTATAAAAAAATAAGGGTAAAACGTGATCCTGGGGTCATTTTGTGTAGGGGAAACCACGTATACCCTTCCAAAAGTCTGGAATAAGAATTTAATATTCAACGATGATGATTATTTAAACCAAAAATATGTTATATTTAATAAGGCATGGAGCAATCTAACTTAAACAAAAATGAAAAAAAAATTTTCAGCTTAAACATGTAAATATTTATTAACTAGAAAATTTACTGCTTTGGCACTTCTTATTTTCCAAAAAATTCCTATGAAACAGACTGTGAGACTTTTAATATCATCAGCATACTTAAACATAAAAAAATAATTTTAAAAATTATGGAATTTTCCTATAGTATTTTATATTAGTCTACATTAAAATCAGATCCACTCTTTTGGCCAAAGTTTGTAATACAGGAACACAGAGGTACCTTAAATGTGTGCTTAACTGAGCAGGGAAAAGGTTATGCTCCAATGGCGAATGGCAAAAAGGCCATGTCTATGGGATAGCTAATAACAAAATGGTTCTTGACCTGGGGTATTTTTGGATAAGAACAGATAGTCTTTTCTTAAAAATGTATTCCTCCACAAACTTATATTCATGTACTCTCACATACTAGTATTCATTCTCTTGTTTAGGAGTCCTGGGCATGGAGCTTTCCTCCTAATAAAGGGCAGTTATGAAGCTTCACATCCATGCCCACTAGATGAGCAGAATGTACTGCATGCTACTTTCCGATCTAACTATGGTTTAATTTTTTTCCACAAGTTATATTTGCAGGCTGCAGGAGTGAGTGTGGAAGTAAAAGTGTGTGTAAGTTTATCTATCTATCTATTGATCTATCATCATTTATCTAGACTCTACACTGATTTCTTACAAGAAGAGAGAACAGACAATAGAAAGCAAGATTTTCCATGCCACCCAGAGAACAAACTTAAACAAACAGTGTCAGAGATGTAATTGTTTGAAGGGAGGCTGTTCTACTCTCTACTCCTCTGTCATGAATATCCAGAAACAAATCCTGAACCATCAGCAGCTGCAATGCTGCTGAGTTTTCTCATTTCTGTTTCTTAAATGATTTACAACAGTACCCCTTTCAGTGTTTCAGAGTCCCCATTAGAGGGCACTCAGTCTGTCCCTGAAACCATTCCTTCCTACCTGCTTTCAAATCTTCACCATCCATTTCCCCCTTTCTCTCCTAAAATCTTTATTCTCTGCCCCTCCAATGATGTCCTCCTTTCTCCTCAAGTTTTTCCATTTCAAAAATTCCAGCATCAAGGAAAAAGAAACTGTCTCACTAAAGTCTCCTTGACTTCATCCCTTTCTTTGTCATCTAAGGTGTTGAAAAAGTCATCTATATTTACAGTCTTTATTCAATTTCCTTTACTCCTCAGCATACTGTAATTTGGCTTATACGTTCACTGTTCTTATAAAGTGGAGTAACGTCGTCAAAGATTTCTTCATTCCTAAATACGGTGAATTCTTCCTTGATTTTCTGTACAATTTGCCGTGGGTGATTTCTCTCCACACCTGTCCCCCATTTTATTTGAAGCATGTCTCTTCTGACTTTTCATCTTCTTTACAACAGTTCAGTTTAAGTTCCCACTGCTGATCCCTCTTCCTTTGCCTATTCCTTATATGTTGTATTCCACTGTACACACTAGGTGGGTAGTCTCATCATCTCTGCATGGCTCCAAAATCTCATCCTGAGCTCTGACCTTCCAGCTACCTCTCTGTAGATACCTCAAACTTAAAGTATATGAACAAGAATTTAGTGATTATCTGGTCAAATTGTTCATTTCATAAATGGTATCATCAGAGAAATTTTGTAGGAAATTCAAAACAGAAAATCATCTACAATCTCATTATCATGCAACTATTTTCATTTTCGTGTTTTCTTCCAGTCTGTTTACACAGACCTAGAAGGTATTTAACATCTATTTGTTAATATTTGTTAAGTAAATATATATGCACTTTTACAAAATCCTCATTAATTCAACAAATACTTATTGTTTACTGAGTATGTCCCAACGCTGTTTTTTGAATAACCCCTTTTCCCCACTTAATTGAAACGCCATCTTAACTGCGTATACTGCAGTGCTGAAGAGCAGTTACTGAAGTCAGATTGCTTGTTCAAAGCTCACATCTGGGGCTTCCCTGGTGGCGCAGTGGTTGGGAGCCCGCCTGCGATGCAAGGGGTGTGGGTTCGTGCCCCGGTCCGGGAGGATCCCACGTGCCGCGGAGCGGCTGGGTCCGTGAGCCATGACCGCTGGGCCTGCGCGTCCGGAGCCTGTGCTCCGCGACAGGAGAGGCCACAGCAGTGAGAGGCCCGTGTACCGCAAAAAGCTCATATCTGAAACCTACAATCTGTAGGATAATAATAATAATAACAACAGACAATTACTAAGCACTTACTATGTGCTAGGCACTGTTACAAGCTATTTGCATATATTAACTCATTTAATCATCACAGCAACCTTGGGAGGTATTATTACTCCCATTTTATAAAATTAACTGAGGCACAGATAAGTAACATGCTTAAGGTCACATAACTAGACATTTTAGCTTAATTAACCCAAGAGGTTGTATAGGAAGTTAAGGGTATGAACTTTGGAGCAATACTGCTTAAGTTCGAAATTCAACCTCACTACTTATTAGCTGGGTGACCTATGGCAAGTAAAAGGAAGATAATGTTAGTACCTTGGGCCACATTTAAGGACTAAATGAGCTCATGTAAGAGCTTAGGATAGTCTGGTATATAGCAAGTACTTAATGACTGTCTACTACAATTATGATTATTATCACATCCCTAAATGCCAAATACAGGTAGATCTGTTCTAGATATGACCCAAGAATTTTGTACCTAGCCAAGTTTTTCACTTTTAAAGGCAATTGAAAGACATTCTCAAATATGCGTAAAATCAGGAAATAAGGCCCTGATATACTACTCTTCCTAAAGAGATTCCTAGAGATGTAACCTAGCCAACAATCGATGAGTTACAATTGAGAATGCATGAGAGAAGAAGTCTGGTGTGAAAGGATTGATAACAAGTTCTAAATAAGTTGAAATATATATTTAAGTATAAATAAAGAAATTATAGTTACCAAATAGAATGCAATCCTTATAACTCTTGGGGGCAAAACCGATAAGCATTTCAAGATTGCATGTTTGATGGGAAGGAATATCTCTGGTAATTAAAGCTACCGGCATGAAGTCACTAACTACCTTGAGGAATTGGCATGACTCATATCAACATAGATTTATATAAAGAATGGAATGACAATAAAATCTGGAAGCTCAGTCCACTCTAGGCTATGGTTACGTTTAACACTAATTTTGGGCTGTCAACACTGCAAAGCAGCTACAGCATCATGCAAGCAAATACAGGGGGTATAGTTAGAGGTTAATCTTCTCTAAGAGATCTTTTGGCTTAAGAAATGTTGCAGCCAGCCAATCCCAACTAGAGATGACTAAAATAAGCTGGCATGGGGCCCAGGCTTGCCTCCTACCACAACACTTGGCCTGGACTCAGAGCCACCAAGAAGGCAAGGGATATAGAAAGGACCACTCCATTACATGTGTCAATCCACCAAGTACCTGGCTGTATATGCAGATGAAGAAAGTTCACACCTAAAAGCATTGGCTCTGTTACAAAATTATCTGGGAAGTCTGCAAAATACTAAACTCTGGTGGGTGCAAATCCAACATAACGTCTGTTGCTACCACTTTTCTTCAGACAGTAGTCCCAAATTTATATCCTGGCTTCGAAAAACACATCCACGTCCAGATCCACTTGCTGATTTCTCGTTAAGTCACAGATTGATGGTTCAAATTGCATATTGCTACTGCTCCAGAGTCCAACATAACATTGTCACTATACAATGAGTCTATAAAAACTTACTGTATTAAACCACTCTATGCATTCTACTTTCTAACCTCCTTGCAGTCTACCTACACCGTCACCCTCAGGAGTTACAAGACATTCAGGAGTATTTATAAGCTATGGGTCACCACAAACAGAAAGAGGGGCATAATGATCAAAAATAGGAGAGTTTACCCAAATAAGAGATACTGTCTACATCTCCCTCTTAATATATACAGCATTTGCCCCTGTTGAAAACCAGAGAATTATTACCTGAAGTCTTTCTCCTTGGAAAACCTCTTACCTCCTTTATGGTGGGAAAAGTGAAAGGTGAGTACTAACTACTATGTCTTTTCTTTTTACTTACTTACTCTCTTATTTTCTTTATGCTCCAGTTGTACTGCATTGTACAACATCATTGTATTTCCCCAAACTCTCTAATGTCTCTATGACTCTCCCCGCTTTTCCAAATTTATCTGCTTGGCAAACTCTTACTCATCTTTCAATTCTGGTCTTAACTGACTGATCCTAGAAAGGTGTGGATTTTCTTCTGTTGTGCAACTGCACCTTCCATATCTTCCTCTTATAAATGCTGTGTGCCTTAGAAACTAGGTCTTTAGATCCTTGTGTCTAGTAAGAGTTTGGTAAATGTTTGTTGAATACATGTAAACCTAATTATATGCATTATTTCACCAACAGTCATAAATATATTTCTAATCAACAATATAAGATCTATAATAATATTTCATTTATTGTCATAAAAATCACTTGCTCCAGATTTTTATTTACCACCTTTCAACATTTATTTTTATTACAGAATGCCTTTTATTTCAGTAAATTCCTTGCCTTTTTATACCAGTAAATAATAAGTTACATGTAGAGCCTTTAACAAGCTTATTTTTAATATCTAACTTTTCAAAAACATAGATATTTTAAACTATCTCTGAAAAACATATGTTTAACAATGTAAAATAGGGATTATTGAATGGTTATATTTATATACTGTTTCTAATTGGTCTCTATATTTAACATTTTAATATAACTCTGTGTTACTGTTATTTAAAAAATCATATTCTGTGAAAATAAAAGCACTATTAAAATATGATTAGCACTATTAAAATATGATCATTTTATTTGTAGTGATGTACAAAAATTTTAGGTACAGGACAAATAAAATTTCATTTTAATTGAAATGAATCTCTTTATTATAAGCTAGAAAGAGATTTACCTTTAAAATAAGAAATCTATAGTATTTGTGTTGCCTCTCCGAGCACAAGTGAACACATTTCAATTTAGTTTGAGAGAAGTCACAATTTTTCATGGCTTTTTATGAAAAGGAGAGGGAAATATGTAGCAAAATGACAGGAGAAATGAGTATATGTTCAACAGATAAAGGAGCAAAGAAGAAAATGTATGATATAACCCACCAAAATTTGGGCTTGAGGTAATATAAGCTAGTGCAAACGGGAACACTCTTTCCACCACAAATACACAAATAGTGGATAAACTATGGTAGAAGCATGTTGTCAAATTACAGTCAAGGAAGAGCAAAGGAAGGAAGGGAGGGAGGGAGGGAGGGAGGGAGGGAGGGAGGGAGGAAGGGAGGAAGGAAGGAAGGAAGGAAGGAAGGAAGGAAGGGAATTTCATAAGTCAGAAAAATGAAAGATATGAAAGCCAGAGGGGTAAACTTGAGTGAACTTTGCAGTAATGCAAAAACATTTCAGATGCAGATATAGGATCTAGGAGCCAAGAGCTGGGGTTTGAAGCCCACGAGGGTTTGAGATATGTGACATCAGGCTTAATGGGAGAAAGGGGCAGGAACTGAAGTTTGCACAAAATGGAGACTCTCTAAAGGCTGTCTTATTCATGAAAATAGTGATCAAAAACACTACCAAGAATATTTTTAAAATATTTTTAAAGAATATTTCATCGAAGCCAGGAATCTGTCCGAAACTTTGAGTTGGGATAGGAGTTATTATCCACGACTAAAAACAACAAACAAACAAAAATCTTGGTCTTTACGGTAGATGATTTTCACTACCACACGGTGTATAAACCTGCGCCACGGAACAAATACTGGTCCAGGACCAGTGAAATCCCCAGGATCATCAGAGAGGCACATACAAAACTTACCTTGTAAGGATAGGTATGCACATATGAAAAAAAAATTGTACAAGAAACTTTATAGAAACTGTGTTCATAAATAGTCCCAAATTGAAAACAACCCAAATGATCATCTACAGCATAAAGTATAAACAAACTCTATTTTGTTCATTCAATGAATGCATCATACAGTAATGAGAATGAATGTCTAGCCCATGCAAAAATGTGAATGGACTCCATGAGTATAATGTTACATGAAAGAACTAGATGCAGGAAAATGTACGACTCCATTAATATAAAGTTCCAAAACAGTTAAAACTATCTATGATGTTAGAAGCCAGTTACTTTTAGGGAGTGATTAGAAGGGGTGCAATGGGACTTTTGGAAAGCTAATGATTTAAAAAATTTTTTGACCTGGGTTATGGTAACAAGGTTTCCATGGTTTGCTTAGTGATAATTCATTAAGATCTACACCTTTAATTTGAGCACTCTTCTGAAGCTATTTATGTCAATAAAAAATTTCCTTCTTTCTTTTTTAAAATGGTTCCACCTATGAGAATAGCCTAGAAGGCATTGTGGTCCAACAGAGGGAGTCTGTATAGGGCTGACCACTGGAAGTCCAGAGGCTAAGGAGTCCAGAAAAGAAAAGAGGCGTCACCTGCATTGCAGGATTACAGTTGGGGCTTCCCAGTGAAATATCCCCAAGAATCCTACCAAAGTATCTTGCCAGAGAAAGAGTCAACTACAATCATCTACCAAACAGAGAACTCCAGTGACAGTCATGTATGTACCTGCCGTGTACAACTGTGCCTTTCCCTTCAACCCCTCTTCCCATGCCTTAGACCTGAAAAGGTCAAAATCAGCTGCTAATCGGTTTTAATGAGTGTGAGCAGGGTGAGAAGGAGGTGATCTTGTTCTTTCTTCCCTGCAGGCTTCAGGCCCCAGGCCCCAAGCAGTGCTGAGCTGGGGCAAAGGAGAAATCCTAAATTAGATGAGAGTTTGTAATTTTTACTGTATTGCTGGCCTGCACATTTTGATCCTGAGATAAGATTGTTCTGATTAAAAACTATATGATTGGACTAAGATTTCATGCAGAGGATGGAAGAATAAAGGTCATGCTAATATTGGTACTTTGAAAAAAAAATATGTGTGTGTGTGTGTGTATAAAACAATCAGGGAACTATTTTAATGTTACTAGAAATGTGAGTGTAAACCAGTGGTTCTCAACCAGAGGCAATTTTGCCTCCATTCCCCACCTCCACTCTGGGACATTTCACAATGCCTGGGGACACTTTTGTTTTACACACTGAGGGGTTATGTGCTACTGAGGAGAGGCCAGGGATGTTGCTAAACATCCTACAATGCACAGGACAATCCCCACAATAAAGAATTAACTGGCCCAAAATAGTAACAGTGCCAAGCTTGAGATATCTTGGTGTTAACTCATGATCGCCCTGCTTTTTCAAAAAGATGTATTTTCTAGGTCTGTCCACTGAAAATGCCCAGAAGCAAAAACAACCATAGCCGCAATAAACACTAGGATCCAGACTGATCGTCAAGTCTAATATCATTTTCATCTGAAAGCAACCAGGGCTCCTTGGAGAAGTGGCTGATGCAGGACTGGGATACTTTGTTGTGACAGAGTTTCACATTATTGAGAGTTAATGAAATGTGTCAAAGCCACATTGACCAAAGATAAGACAATTTCTACATCAAAAAGAATATAGTTTAAGTGATTAAAATACATTGACTACATATAGTTTAAGTGATTAAAGCACATTGACTATATAAAAAGCCATGAGTACAAAATGAACTCACTGGAAACTACTGGAGGTTGCTAGGGCATAAACTCATTACTTTGAAAATTGATAATTAAAAAGAAATAATTAAGCAACTAATAGGTCTTCCAGTATAAATTTTAAGATTACTAAATTGCCTTTGGAAGAGAGAAATAATAAAAAGATTTTATAGCTCATAAAATTAGAAGGAATAATAGAAGTAGAATATAACCCTTTTGCAATCTCTAAGGAAATGACCACCACCTGTGAAGTATGAAAAGACTGTTAAAAAACTCCTCTATTTTCCCACTACATATCTGTGTGATGCCATGTTTTCTTTATATGCTTCAACCAAAACAACATATTGCAACAGATTAAATGTAGACAAAGGTATGAGACACAGCTGCATTCTATTAAGGCAGACATTAAAATGACTTTTAAAAATGTAAAACAATGTCACTGTTGTCATTAAATTTTTTTGGTTTGGAAAATTAACATCTCATGGGTTTGTTATTTTTTAAGTGAGTTAATAAAAAATGTTTTAAAAATTATCAGTTTTAATTCTAATATGACAAATATTGGTAGATATAATCCACATAACAAAAACTCTTTGGGTTCTCCATAATTTTTAAGCATGTAAAAAGATTATGAGACCAGAGTGCTTGAGAACCACTGGCCTATGTATGATTCTTCTCAAAATATTTAATCTGAATCTAATCATGTGGAAAAAAAATCAGACAAATCCAGACTGTGAGAATTTCTACAACAGCTGGCCTGGACTCCTTAAAAATGTTAAAGTCCTGAAAAAGAAAAAAAAGGTGGAAGATCTTTTTAGATTAAAGACTTAATGAAATACACAGTTTTTGATTGGATCCTGCATGAAAAAACAATCTATATGGGACATTTTCGGAACAATTGGGAAAATGTGAATACTAGCTATATATTAGATAAAATTATTATACCAATGTTAAACTTTGTGGTGTGATAATAATATTGTGGTTATAATGTTATTGTCCTTGGGAACACATTTTTGAAATCTTGAGAGGTGAAATACTATGTCTGCAACTTACTTGCAAATAGTTGAGTACAGATATTCATTTACCAGTATTCTTTCGAATTTTCTAGAAGCAAAGTATTCTGAATACCCATACAGAATGAGATAAAGGTTTGGACTAGTTTTTCCAATTAGCCAAACAGGGGCTGCTCATATAAAACCAGAGTGAAGACGAGGGGGGGAGAATGAATATCTGGCAGAGTGTGAAAAAAGCTGGACGATCATGAACCAGTACGTTTTAAAGTATCTTAAATGTAAGATTCAAGGGTTCTTGAGTAAAGTGAAGAAAAAAGGTGTGGGGGGAGGGGGAGAAGGAAGGAGACAAATTTTTTTTTTTTCTTTTGCTGTATGCGGGCCTCTCACTGTTGTGGCCTCTCCCATTGCGGAGGCCGCTGTTGTGGCTCCGGACGCACAGGCTCAGCGGCCATGGCTCACGAGCCTAGCCGCTCCGCGGTATGTGGGATCTTCCCGGACCAGGGCATGAACCTGTGTCCCCTGAATCAGCAGGCAGACTCTCAACCACTGCGCCACCAGGGAAGCCCGAGACAAAATTTTATCGACCCACACTATGGGTAAGTATACTAGGAACTTAACTGGTTTATTTCATGTAATCCTTATAAATAAAATAGACATGACACAGGTATTTAATTTTCCCAAGGGGAAATGGTTAGTAAGATACATGGAAATACCTAAAGATAGAGTAGATATATGAGGCTCAGGCTGCAAACAAAGAGGGCACAGAATATGTTCTTTGAGAACAGAGACACCTGTACTGGGCACCAGACATGAGTGTGGCACTTGCAAGGGCTGCTCTGGAGAGTTACATCACCCTGGCATGTAGCAAGGGCCAGAGAAAGGCACCTCCTATCTCTTAAACAAGAGTGTTGCTAAGCTTCATCCTGAACCAGAGGGCACCCCAGGAATCCAATTTCATATATGTGAGAATGTATGTTGCCTTCACCCAAGAATAGCAACTCAGCTTGATGGCAATATCCCAGAATTTAGTGCTTCAAACAGGAAGTCTAACGTCAGCCCAATTTTTATTTCCTGGTAGTTAACCAGTTATTTTTTTTCTTGTTTAAACTCATGGAGCCTGTATTTTTTCTATGTAAAATGAAAAACTTGTTCAATATATGCAAAGGTAGAGCTTTTTACATTATATCTGTTTGGGGCAGAGTGAGCTATTTTGAGGTACAGAATAAAATTTTTATTTAACTATTTAATCTACTTCTGTCATCCAAGTTCCGTCACCTATTAACTATAAATCCTTGAATAAATCATTTAACTTCTTGGTGCTTCATTTTCCACATCTATAATATAATCGTTAAAAAGCTATCTGAGAGTTGAATAAAATAACGTGTTAACACGTACCACTATGACAAATTAGAATAAATGCTTAATAGGTAGTAATTATGATAGTTCAGTAGACAAATACTTATTGAATATCTTCCATGTCTTGGCATTATTCTAGGTGATGATGATAAGATCCCAGGAGCCTACTTTTCATAATCAGTTAATAATTTTGTTTAACTTGGTTTTTAGTTTATTTTTCAGAAACACTGATTATTTATAGGTTGGATATCTGCTCTCTATTCATAATATCTGTTATTCAACAACACAGTGATAAGACCAAATGCCTTATAGTTAAATAGACTTCCACTCAAATTCTAGTTCCATCACTAGCTACATCTTGAGAAAATTATCTTAGTTTTCCCACCTATAAAATGGAAATAAACACTATAAAAGGCTGTTATATGGATCAAATGAGCTAAATTAGATAAAATAGCACACAGAGTACTACATAGTCAAAACAATAAATCACAGGTTGAAATTTTCACCAATTTGCTGTTTTTCCTTCATTGTGAAATAACTCTTTAAATATGAACTCTACATAACTGATTTTATTTTCTGCTCTTTATGGATTCCGATACAGAGTTTAAATCTGCTATTACATTTCTGGATCTTACTGTGGCATTTTCTTATCTCATCCAGCTACATTTTCATCTCATCTAGTTCTTTCCTATGAAATTCACTCTTGTTTTGCAGACACTGTCATCTTTTGTCTTAATAACTGAAAGCAGATTATTACCCAAATTTTTCTTCTGTTTCTTTTAGCAGATCAATTTTAAATAAGCGTTTTCCTAAAATTAAATCTATGTATTACTGATAGAGGTGTTAAACAACTTGAAACACTCTAATGGAGGAATGTGACTGTTAAATGAGAGAGTGTAAGTCACCAAAGTTTGTTCCAGGACGTTCACTGAAGCTGGAAGTTAGAATGAGTTGGATGAGTGAAGAGTGTCAAGAAATGAAATTAGAATGGAAAGAACCAATTGCCAACATCCTGAGAGTTGGCTTGGATCGTCTGAGGAAACTGGTAAGGTTAGAGCTGCCCCAGTCAGCGAGAATCGTAGTGGAGAGGAAGGTCAGAGTGCAACGGGACTCAGATCCTGTAGAGCCTTGGAAACCACTGTAAGAACTTTGTTTTTTCTCTGAAAGAAATATAGTGCCATTGCAGAGTTTTGAGTAGAGGACTTACATGATCTGGCTTAAATTTTAACAGTATCACTTTGGCTTCTAGGTTGGATATAGACTCTACAAGGACAAGAGTAGAAAGGAGACCAGTTAAGAGGCTGTTGAAATAAATCCAAAGGAGAATAATTGTGGCTTGAAACCAAGTGGTCAGTGGAGGTGGTGATAAGAGATCAGATTCTGGATATAATCTGAAAAAGGAACTAAATAGCTTATAGAATCTTACCAAGTGACATTCCAATATTTAATTTTTTAAAGGCCTCAATGCTACTATTCAAAATTGTTTCCTCTTCTTTCTTCTCTTCATCACTTTAAATTTAAATTCTTTCTGACTATGTATCAGCTTCTCATCCATTCTTCCTGAGGCTAGTTCTACTGCTCTCTTTATAAACAAAATGATGCCTCCAGATCTGTTCTGAACTCTCTAATTATCCACTTATCTTTAAAGTTGTAAAACACTAAATTGTATGCAGCATCCAATTAGTTACACCTGGTACTTTTACTTATCTATTTAGAAAGCCTGTAGGCATTTAGGGGAGGTAAGGGATTACATACAAAATTTTTAAAAGCCACACAATTATTTGACCTTGAGAAAATTTCACATACTACTGAGAAAGGAGGTGTTTAAGACATCTATATATCAATAAAAAATATGAAAAAAATCACAAAACTCTATGTCAACAAGGTTGTTTAAATCACGGTACTACTCTGATGCAAGATTATGACTCTTTACACACATGTAAATGCTTCTTTCCCTCATATTTTTAGTTTATTTTTTCTCTTGAGTATAGTAATCCTGAATTTATCATTGTTCAACTTCATTATTTTGTTCAAATTTCTGTTTAGGCATATCAAGTGACTTAAGATTCTGTTATAATTCTCTGGAGTCACCCCAGTCTCACCTGAAATTGGCTTTATAAAAAACTAGAATTATATGGACAATTAATTAGCATTTTCCTACTCATTTTTTAGGTCTAGGCCCCCAAATATATGACTGTACTACTATCAGATTGTTAAGAGTTTTATGATAAATCTCTTAATCGTGTCTTATTTCAAATAGTGCTGAATGGTGTGGTTAGTTTTTGAAGTCTGGCAGAACCAGCTCTACCACTAACTGGCTGGGTGACCTTAGCAAGTTACCTTCCCTCCCTGTCTCAATTCTCATATTGGCAGAGTGGGGATGGTAATAGTAACTCCTCAAACAACTCCTGAGAATTAAAAGAGATAATGAAAACAGTACCACGTTTCTACTATTGTTTCTGATATAGAATAAAGACACAAAAAGAGTCTCCACCCTTCTATAATAGGGAAGAACAAGGTCTGACTCCATGTTGGATCTGTTTCTTTTACTTTGACCTTTGTTTTCCATTGCTTTTGTCTGTCTATAGCTATAGGCATACATAATGGCTTGCCTCAGGGAACCCTGCCCCTCTGCCTGAATGTTAAACTAAAGTGCCTTTGTTCAGCTCACAGGGAAACACCCTGACCCTGCCCACCTGTGAATGGCTGCAGAAAATAAGAAATTAACACATGCCCTCCCCAAGGCTGGTCAAAACCAGGAGATATTTTGCAAGACTTGGGGCCTTTTTAACTTTAATTCCTCACCTCCTCCCCCTCTCTGTTCTATAAAAGAAACTAGCATGGTGACCCCGATAAGATGGTACTCTAGGACCTAGTCCAACATCTTCTCAGACACCCTTCTTTCCAAATAAAGTCACTATTCCTTTCCTCAATACCTCATCTCCCAATTTACTGACCTGTTGTGCAGTGAGCAGATCGAGCCTGGACTTGGTAACACTTCCTCCTTTTCCTCTCACATTTTTGAGAATTCTTCCTGGAGAAGGGAGTATTTTTGGTAGGGGCAACTGCCCATCTGCCTTCTACACTTTGACTTCACTGCTTCAGGGAATGAAAAGTAGCTTCTCAGCAAAGGTAAAGGCCCCTGATCTAGATCAAATAGTATTTTAAATCATCTTAGAACTGCCCTCCTGGCATAACTTTTTGCCCATCTTCACCATTGCTTCTATAGTTACCTTCTCATAAATGAAGCTGATCTTGCTACCTCCCAGATTAAAGACTCTGGCTGCCCCTCTGAGTAAAGCAGTACTTTACTATGCATAAGAAGAAGCTGAACAGGTCACTGAAATGCAGATTTCTGAGTTCTTTTCCTAGACATTTTGATTCAGCATATCTGGGTTGAGGCTCAGAAATCTGCATTTTAAACCAGTACTCCAGGTACTGGTTCCCAGACAGAAAGGTTTGAAGACCAAAATGGGAGGAACATTGGCTTACCAAACAAAATTCAAAGTAAATTAGGAGATAACTTTTGGACAGAATAGTTCAAGATGTTCAGTAGTCATCTGTGAAGATATCAATTTGACAGCCAGATATATGAGTCTAGAGTTCAGCAGAAAAGTCTGGACTAGAGATAAAAATTTGGGTGTTATCAGGATATGGATGATTTATCTAAAGTCATGAGACTAGATTAGCTCTCTGAGGAAGTAAGTATAAAAACAGGGATCCAAATACTGAGCACTGGGCCCTCCAATGTTAAAAGCTAAAGGAGAAGAGGAGACTGAACAGGAACAAGTGAGGAAAATCAAGAGCGTCGTGTCCTGAAAGCCAAGTGAAGAAAG
Source organism: Phocoena sinus (assembly GCF_008692025.1). Lineage (NCBI taxonomy): Eukaryota > Metazoa > Chordata > Mammalia > Artiodactyla > Phocoenidae > Phocoena > Phocoena sinus. Next base: position 32,826,296 of record NC_045770.1, on the reverse strand, counting down.
CATTTCCAGGAAGGTGGAGCAATCAACTGTCAAATGCCACCAATAGATCAAGTAGGATGGGGCTAAGAATTGCCCGCCAGATTTTGCAATGTGGTAATCTTGACAAGGGAAGTCTTGGTGAAGTAAGTGTAAGAGACAAAAGACTGATTGGATTAGGCTTAAGAGAGAACGGGAGCAAAAATTTTTTGGAGGAGTTTGGCTGCAAAAGGAGTACAGAAATGGTTGGTAGCTGAAGGATGAGAAAATCAACAGAAGTATTTTGGTTTTATTTTATTTTAAGATGGGAGAAATAAGAGCATGTTTACATGCTGATGAGAATGATCAATGAGAGAGGGGAAAAATTGATTCAGGGAGGAGAAAAATTGCTAGAGCCTGCCCTTGAGTCAACAGGAAAAGACTGGACCTAATGCACAAGGGCAGAAGGCTGGCCTTGGGGAGGAGTGCAGATCCCTAGTAACAGGAGGAAAAGTCAATTATGGGTTAGATGCCACCAGGAGTACATGGGATGGTAGCAGTTTCTGGAAGTTTTGTTAGAAAGTTAGGAAGCCAGGTCATCAGCTGAAAGTGAGGATGGGAGAGTGTTGGAAGGCTGAGAAGAAGGAGAAGGTGGAAGACAGTCATCCAGAAACCATGAATGGACTGTTTGCAGGACAGGTTATTTAGTCAAATATTCATTTTTCAATCCTACCTACCAATTATGCAAAATTTCTTTTCCCCTGAAATTCAGCTAGCAAATTTTTACCCTCCCTAATGTAAATTAGTTTTTGTTACAAATAATTAGGACAAAGAGGCACTAAATAATGGATAAGAAGAAACATAATGGATAAGAGAGAAGGTTCTCTGGGTTCCAATCTCAGCTTTGCCATTTATTCACTATTTGCCTGTCCAAGTGAGTGAACCACCTTGTGCTTCATGTAATACATTTAGCCAAGTTCCTGGTATGTAATAAGTGTTATATAAATGCCACTATTACTACTAAATATAATAACCATTGACACCCTGGAAGATATTTTTTAAGAAGTTAGAAAATTCTATTTCCAAGTGTATGTACTTATGAAACTTTTTATCTATTATGTACTCATGATGCCTTCAAAACAAAATCAAATAACAGGATCATCTACAGACACCTGATTTTCAAAATGCTCTCTACATCACAAAGCTGTCTTGCAAAAAGCAGTCACTTCTGTTTTTCTATCCAAAACATTGTCTTTAACTTGAAGGGGCAGATGAAGTGTCCCTTCTGCTAAGTAGCGTACTATTGAAACAACTTGTTATCATAGGAAATGTCAGCAATTTGGAACATATATACTTTTATAAAGGAAAATATGTAGCTTATCTTTAAACCTGACAACTCTTTGAAAGTACTGTGCAATGAGAAAACCATTGTGTGGTAGAAGGTTTTCATTGTCACGCTTCACTATGTTGCAAAGTATTGTTATGATTCTACTGTATCTTAAGGGCCTTGTGTTAAAAATCTGCCACAGTAATGACATCTTTCAGAGCTTTGTTCACTTAAAATTCCCACTTATTTGCTGCAACATATATCTTACCAATGAAGGAAGCAGTAAATGAATTTCATAAATGATGCTACCTGTAACCTTAACTTGAACCTTTTTTTTTTAATATCACAGCAAAAATCCTATCAGTGGTTTATGCAGCCTTTCCATAAAATATTCATTTAGAAAAGAAGGCAGTTACTATTGAGACTACATCTTTGCTTTACAGACTTATCAAAAACACTTTTTCTGTATATTTCATTCTTGAAATAAAACCTAGCAACCAGTAAAATCCCATCATAAGACAGCTAGTGATAATGAGATAATGTTAACTCAGATTAACTCTCAAACAGCTCCTGTCCTCCAGCCATCTCCTATTCTTAAAAATCAAGAGGAGAGAAACAGAGGGCAGAGAAAAGGCAGGCAACTGCATCAACCTTGATATGTGCTAGTCGCACTAGGTAGACCAACAAAATGGGTACTAACCAACCAGATTTCCTGGACTCTCCGCCTATGATATCCAGAATCTTTTCCATTGGTGTAAAGGCACTAGTTTTAAACCATTGGTTTAAACATGGTGTAAAAACAACAATTGAGACTAGATACATTTGGACTGCACAGTGGACTGCTTGAGATCCAATCATTTCATTAGCCTCGAGTAACACAACGTCAAAGTTTACTAAATTGAATTTTTTGGTGATTACCTTTTGGCAGTAACTCATTGTAATACCAACCAAGACCTGTGAAACTCTGTGTTCTTTCTTTTGCCTAATAAACCTCCCACACCATAATTTTTCTAATATTTATTTTTTTTAATCTTGAGCAATGTTTTCTATATATTTTCCAAAAGTATTTGCTGAATGCATTTTATCTGGCCACCCAGTTATTTTACATGTATTTTTTGTTTTGTTTTAGATACTATTTCAGTCATTTATTCTATAGTAGGAAGAACAGCAAAAACCTGTGTATGTGGGTTTTTCCTTAGAAACCCTCAAAGGGGGCTTCTAAACATTTTTCATTAGGTTACATGCAATTTGTGAATGACTAAATTGAGTATTGCATGACCTTAAACATTGCTAAAAAATTGTACAGGTTGTCCTCAGGTTCTGAATACTAAATTTTTAATGCCTAGTTTACAATAATGGCTTCATACAGTTATTAGCCAAGATCTGTAGCAAAACATATTCTTAGAGCAAGGTTCATTTTTTATGATAATGTATATAAATCCATATTTCAAATTGTTGTCTTGATAAATTCTAATTTTTTCAATTTCGTGACAGGCCTGACTATATTGTCTAGAGCTCTACATCTGAGGAACTATTACTGGAGTTAGGGGAATTCCAGCCCCGCCACTTTTCTTGTTCACTGTGCTTTATTAATTGGTATTATCTTTAATCTGTGGTTTACTTGCAGATCCAGGTAAGCTGCAGTACTCTGCCATACCCGAAGCATGAAATAAGGGGGGATTTGCATTCGTCAACACCTCTGCACCATGGAACTTGGGCACCTCCATTAGGAGGCCTTGCACTCCAAAAGCCTCTGATGTATGCTTTGAAAGAGCACGCCAGGACAGATACCATTGATATCAATGATTCATTTCTTATTTTCAAATAATAATAAATAACATTTCCTTCACACATCTCAATGCACAGCCCCTGGGGTGGGTGCATCATATTAGAAATATACTGGCAGTCTAGTATATTTGGGGAAAAATGGCTCACTCCAGACCTAATAAATGCTCGTGGCTCTTTCTGCAGTACTTTCTTTCTGGGCTCCTTGCCACACATACTGGACATCACCACCTTCCTTCATTTCCCCAAAGCAACAGGAAGACAGAGTGATTAAGTAAAGTGAAAGTTCACTTAAGGTTTCAGGGTAGCTGGAGGTAATGAAAACACAAGTCAGTAAATAATGCCAAATTTGCTGCCAGACGTTACCATTCATAGGGATTTATCAAACATCCCCTATAACAGGGAATTTCTCACAGGCATTTATTTCCCTTTGTACCCTAGCCCTTTACTCTGTCATTAGGCCCTCTCTCTATTCCCTACCTCTTGCACCAGCTGCCAGCTGACAACCCTCTTAATATACTTGTACACAGAGAGGTTCAGTTCTTCACATGTTCATCTCCCCCAACCCCAAGTTTGCTCTGGACTGACCTTTGCATAAAGAAACATTCGCTAAAGTGCTCTGCTTAAAGAAAGATCAACCATCGTGGTCTCTACTGTTAACAACTCAAAAGCTGCCACAAGCTTTGAAATTAGGAAGATTTAAAAAATTGAATATTTTCAGCTAATGCTTACACAAGATTCATATTGCTCCCCTCTGTCCCCAGTCACTAGACACCAGAGTTAGCTGCCCACTATCCTATGCTTCTACAATTTGTAGTTCATACCTCCCCTAAATATTACTAGACTGTATTTAATAATGAATTTCTATTTCTTTCTCCCTAGGTTACAAACTTATTCATTTCTGAGTTTCAATATCTACTACAAATCCTGGTGCAAAAAAGTCACTGAATACATGTTTTTGTTTATAAATGAATAAATGAACAAATAAGTGAATTTATAGACCAGAATGTCTCAATTATCAGAAGTTATGCTGTGCACAAAAGATTATATTATTTCAAGATCCTGGCAAGTACATTATGTAGCATATAATATATACAATTTGAAATTAAACTACATCTCATAATCTATTTATCAGCTCCACAGGTGTTTCCTCTGACTCAAAGGCATATAACCTCTGTTCAAATCCATTTTGCATGGTGCTCTAAGGATAATCCTCTCTAAACACTACTTTCAACATCACTCCTTTACTTCATAAAATAATCATGTACTTCCTCTTTCTTTAGGTCTGAGTTCCTCTATCTACATTTTTTCCCAAAAAATTCTTCTGTGAAGCTTTGGCTGATCTTGGCTCCCATCTACCCACTGAAGCCATTTTTCTGGGCCACCATCCTGGCTCAGTTCCTTAATGCATCATCTCCAGACTGTTCTCATGGGTTTATAGCTTCCCCACCTCAATCCTTCCTATACACTGTTGACATATTAAATTTCCTAAGCTACATATTGGAATATGTCACTACAGTGCTCAAAAATTTTTAGGGGTATCTCATTCTCTACTCAGTTAACTGCCGAACACCACATTTTGTCATTCCACATTTTTTCAACTTTCTGTTTAATAATAATTCTCACCATTCCTCTATTGCAGTGGTACCTAACTTTTTTGGAGAGTGTCACTGATCCCTCTGAAAATCTCCCTTTGAAAATCTCATGAAAGCTATCACCCCAGGGATAAAACCATCAAAATGTTATATATAATGACAAAAGATTCTTGGATACCTGACCATGCTCCATGCTTTAGCCAAATTGTGCTTCTGCTCATACCTTTTGTTTGTAACAGCCATTATTACAACTCTTGCTATCAAACTCATGCATTCTCAGCAGTCCATCTAATGTGCTATCTTCCCCACAAAACACATTTTGGTCTCCCTAATTAATTATGATCTTTTTTCCCCTCAAAATCCAAACCACATTCAGCTTATATTACCTATGTTACACTTATGAGGTTGTCTTATCTCCCTGATGGAATTAAAAATTCTATGAGGTTAGGTATTATAGTTTATTTATCTGTTGCAGCCTTCTGCAGGACCCAGCATGGTAGTAAAAGTATAGGAAGAATAAATATCAATAATTGTTTAGTAAATGTTTATTGTAATTTTCAGGGCTGCTGCATTGCAAAACTCCAGCAGACACTGTGTTCAAAATATCTATGAATTTATTTCTTAGTACATGTCCAAATCTCCTCGCTAAATCCTTTTGAGGATATGTTTCAGAATTCAAAATTGTTTAGATTTTAGATAGTTGAGCAAAACTTCATAAAAAATATTAATACTTATGCAGAAAAATGTATGAATATTCACACAGCCCATAAAATATGAATTTGGGTCAGGTTCTGTGGCCGAATGAATTCAGATCAGGTAATTACTGACAAGGGACTAAAACAAAACTTTTGTTTGCAGGTCTTTTTGGATACTGAGGTCATGATGAGGAACTGTGGGCCTCTGTCAGTTCTTGGCTCCATATAGTCAGGTTGAATTCCTTAATTCATGATGCAGGGAGACCTCAGGCTTTCCTCCTGAATATTTCTGCCTTAAGTGTCACCTTTTGTTGGTCTCTTTCAACTTCCTTGGGTGCCTGAAGGTGAAAAGTGGTGCATTACTGCCACTAGATAGCACTAGGGGAGCAGAGCCCAGCTCATGCTAGGTAGAGCTAGTGTGGAGAGAAGTCAGGCACTAGGTAGATGTGCAAGAGTGGGCTCTTCAGGAAATTCTTGCTTAAAGAACAAAACATATCACCATATCATATCCCAACAGTAAGCAGTTTGCTGTATTTTTTTTCATATAGTTTCCTATATATAGTAATATCAAAAGGGTGAAATTATTTTTACCCCAAATGATATTGTTACTTGCTTTTTCACAAAATCATATATTGAAGATGCCTTTTCAATCTGAAATATAGACAGGTAGCTCATTCTTTTTAATGTCACAGTGTATTTTATTGCAAGGGTATATCATAATTTCTTAACCTATTAGCAGACATTTGAACTGTTTTCATTTTCTCAGTATTGCAAATAATGTGGTACTCAAAATCTACCTAGAGGTATTTCTACACATTTCTAGAGTTCTTTTAAAGACCAGTTTCTAGAAGTAGAATTGTTGGGCCAAAGTGATGAATACTTTTAATAGATAATACCAAATTGCCCTCCAACTTTCAAATGGCCATTATTCATTGTTTTATCAATATGATTGTTGGCATGCCCACTATTATTTTGATCAGTAATAATTATTAGCACATTGAACATTTTTCATCCCTCTACAGACTATGTTTTGTGAATTGTCTTCATATCTTTTGTTCATTTTTCTTTTTTTTTTGTAAGAACAAAGGTTTGTAAGAACATTCTGCATTTTAGCAATAACATTCTTTTGATTTATACATGTGTTACAAATAGTTTTACAATTTGTCCCTTGACTTTGCTTTTTGCCTTATAGAAAAAGTTTGCCTTATGTAGCAAAATGGACCAAATTTGATTTTGGATTCTGGACTTCATGTCAATATTAGAAAGTTTTGCCATTCCAATATTATAAATACATACCTCCATCTTTTATTTCCACGCTTTTGAATCTTTTTCCTTAAAAAAAACACTTAAATTGTTGACCCACCTGAAATTTTTCTTTTGTATAATAAGCCAGTAGTTCCAAGACTATTTATTGAATAACCCATCTGAAAATGAAAGCTTCTTAACTCCTAACCTTTATCTATTTTTTAAAGGTTGTGAATATCAATATCCTAGTATTTCCAATAAATCACCTTTTCTAACTATTACAGGACAAAATTAATAAGCTCCTACAGCATTACCTACTAGTTTTGGTAAGTTACTTAACTCCTGAGTCTCTGCTCAGATACCTAAAAAGTGGGGATAAGAAGAGAGATAATGAATATACAGCATTTAGCATGATTTCTATTACACAGGCCGTCAATAATGACAGATATTGGTATCTTCTTCCCCGATGCACTTCAGCATTCCAAGTCTGCATCAAAGAATTTAATCAGACACTAAACTGTAGGCTGCCCACAAGCTCCTTGAAATCAAGGACTGTACCTTCTACTGTACAGGCCACAAGGACTCGGGAAAGAGTAAGAGCATGAGCTCCAGGAATTGAGTTCTGCCCTACTTTTCACTAACTCAATGAACCTTATCTGTAAAATGAGGAAAATAGAACCTGCCTGAGAGGATTGTTCTGAGGGTTAAATAAGTTAGTACATATAGAAAAACTAGGAGAGTGCCTAAATTTAGTAAACATTTAATAAATAATAACCATTATTTTCACACTTTAATGTTTATGTCTCCTACAAATATTACACCACAATATTGAGCTCATTGTCCATACTCACTACTTTTTTATTCAAGTTTATAAATAACTCACTGAGTCATACAAGAGAAAAATAACACAGGAAGTATTTTTTCCCTTAAGAAATAATGATTGAGTACTGTGTTTCAAAAAAGATTATACGATTTCTTAAAATGTTGTATAAAGTACATAACACCAAAGGCTGTAGTAGCAGTTGTGAACGAAACCAGAAACCTAAGTTAATTACATTTTTAAAAAATTGAGCATGAAAATTTACTTCTTTGCTTTGTAGAAGTCAAAGTAAAAAGGAAAACACAATAGGCTGATAAATTTGGTGAAGTAGGCATTATGTAGTTTATTACATGAAGGTCATCTAGCAACAAGAAGGAGATTGTGTTCATCTACCCTTCCACAAATTAGGTAGGTATGGAAGATGACAGAATATGTGATTTTCTAATGTTGTAAATGAGGATAAAACTTAAAAATCCAGGCAAGTAAAAAATTTGTGTGCCTGTTTTGGAGTCTCTGTCATAAGTATCAATTATTTCAATCAGTCCTTTAAAGAAGTTATTGCTGAAAGATTTCCTGCACTTACTTTGTTTTGCTGACAAAAGATAGAGCTCTATAACTCAGATGTGATTTTCATGTGACAATGCTGATATTCTGTTAGAATACTGAAGAGTTAGATTTGAAATCTTGACCAAATGTTCATCCTCTCTTTGCACAGATGTCAAAAAGTTTTCAGCAAATAGTCAAGAAACTGTGTAGGATTGGCTCAAGTACCAGAATAAACACTTGACTGCGGCCTGAGGGTTTCCTGTCATAATGCAGCGGTATTTAACGAAAATGTTGGCAGAGAATTCTTTGTTCAAATAAAATCTTAAGTGGAAGAGTCAACCAAGTAAACAGACAAAAGTGGAGCTCTTCTGGGCTAAGAATGAATGGGACTGAGTTAAGGAGCAAAACTCGAAAACCAGTCCCCCATAAAATATCATGTTTTTGTTTGAAAAATTATAAACTAATTAATTGTTTTGTTCAAGTACAAAACAATCTGGAGAGACAGTGTAGAAGCACACAAAACACAGAAGTTGGAGTCAGATGCCCTGTGTTTGAATCTTGGTCCCTACACTATGTAGTGACCTTTCTGTATACTCACTGGTGAAGTACAAATAATGAGAGTACCTCCACCTTATGGGACTTTTGGAGGAATTAAATGACTTAATACAGTAAAGCACTCAGAACAGTGCCTGGTCATAATCAAGTGTAAGTATAGTGTTTGTTAAATGAATAAGCTTCTCACACAACATTAGGATATAATAGTGGAAAAAACTCCAATCCTTCTAGATTTCTCTAACTGAACCCTAGGGTGGATCATGCATGGCTTTGGCATAACTCATATCAATGTATTCTCATGTTCACTAATTGATTGACAGGATTTTTGTTTTTGTTTGCTTCTTGGTTTTGTACATGTCAAAGACATGGACTGCATACACAATCACCTTTGTATTCCCAGCACAAGTAACTTTTAAATGCAGTAAGTATCAATACATGTAGGTAGAGTGAATAAATTAATGAATTAAATCATTTTAGCAGCATGAAGCAAGCTAATCATTTAATTAATTTACATTTATTTTAGAGTATCAAAATACGTAATTATATTCTAGAAAGAGGAGCAAGGCATGTATCCAAGGAGACAAGAACAAAAAGTGCTTACTCAAGTAATGGCAATGCTAAGAGGATTTTCATCTTATAAAGTATTATGTAATAGTTAAAAGAACAAGCTAGGAATATATATCAACATACAGGGCTTCAAGTCATTGTTTCATGAAAAAAATGAGAAGTGATACACAAATTGTGATATATGATACCATTTATGTATCAACATATCTAAAACAACATATTACACACATATACACAAAATTGTAAAAAACTGAGATAGAGGTATAGAAGAACGGTAGAGAAGGGAACAGATTAGAGGTATTGATAAAGAGAATTTAAATCTCATTGGTGATGTTTCGATTTTTTTTAAGGAGAATGTATTGTTGCATTACTTGAGCACTTAAAGTACAACAACTTAAAGGCTGGAAAAGGGCACTATCTCTTAGCACTGGCATGGATGTCTTCATACCAATACTTCCCCTTCATGTTCTTGCAGTAGGATTAAGAACCCTACATAACCAAATATTGAGCTGATGATACCAAAAGCCATCTTTCTCACCATTTCTTTTTCAGTAAAGTGGAGGCTTATATCAATGGATTACAATGCAAAATTGTGCTTAAAACCAGCTTACTACTCAGGCTAAATATTAAACTGAGAGACCTGCAGCTTGAGAATAAATTATCCAATTTATTATCTATTAATAATAGTATTTATAGAGTTTAGAAGTCCAGTGAATTAATACATGTTTATTTTTAGAGTAACAGGAAAACTGCCATAGGGTTGACTCTATAGAGAGAAAATTAAATTAAATAAGATTATTGGCAAATTGTCTTCTCAAGAGCCCAAATATAAATCAAAGAAATTACGGTGGAAGGGACTATTGGATAATGTTGTGGACTAAAAAAGATGGAGAAAGCACTACAGAGCTCTAAAGACAGCAAAAATAATTCATGAGTTTGTCCAAAAAAAAATTTAACAAACAAAGGAGACTTCAAAGCAAGGGAAATTATTAGGAATAAAGAGGGGCATTACATAATGATAAAGGGGCCAATTTTCCAAGATGACATAATACTTCTTAATGTGTATGCATCTAACAACATATCATCAAAATTTTGTGAGGTAAAAATGATAGAACTACAAGGAGAAATAGATGAGTCCACTATTACTGTTAGGCACTTCAACACCTCTCTATTGGAAATAGATCCAGCAAGCACAAAATCAGTAAGGACATAGTTGAACTCAACAACATCAACAATCAACTAGACATAATTGGCATCTATAGACTACTTCATCCAACACAGCAGAATACACCTTCTTCTCAAGCTCACGTGAAATATTCATCAAGATAAGCCACATAAAACACACCATAACACTAGGCCATAAAACATACCTTTACAACTTTAGAGAACAGAAATCATTCAATGTCTGTTCTTATACCACAAAGAAACTAAACTAGAAATCAATAACAGAAAGACAACTGGAAAATTTCAAAGTACATGGGGATTTAACAACACACTTTAAATAACACACGATTCAAAGAAGAAATCTCAAGAGAAATTTAAAAGTATTTTGAACTAAATGAAAATGAAAACACAAATATCAAAATCTGTGGTAAACATCAAAAGCAGCGCTTAGAGGGAAATTTTTAGCATTAAATATATTATAAAAGAAAATATTTTGCATTAAATATTATATTAGGGAAGAAAAAAGATCTAAGGTCTATCTTCTAAACTTTCACCTTAGGAAACTAGAAAAAAAGAGTAAATTAAGCCAAATAGTAGAAGAAAAGAAATAATAAATTAGATCAGAAATCAATGAAATTGAAAAGAGAAAATGAATAAAGAAAATAAACAAAACCAAAAGCTGGTTCTCTGAAAAGATAAATAAAATCAATAAGCCTCTAGAGAGGATAACTAACAAAAAAAGAGAGAGGACACAAATTACTAATATCAGAAATGAAAGGGGAGACATCACTATAGATTCTATGGGCATTAAATGAACAATAAAGAATACCATGAACAACTCTATGCTTACAAACTTGATAACCTAGATGAAATGGACCAAGGCTTTGAGAGTCACAATCTGCCAAAACTCACATGAGAAAAAAAAAGACAATCTGAATAGGCCTTTAGCTATTAAGGAATTTGAATCAATAATAACTTTCCAAAACAGAAAGCACCATGCCCAGATGGGTTCAATGATGAATTCTACCAAACATTTAAGGAAGAAATTATACCAATTCTCTACATTCTGTTTCAGAGATGAAAACAGAGAGAATGCTTCCTAACTCATTCTATAAGGCCAGCATTATACTAATACAAAACTAGACAAAGACATTACAAGAAAAGAAAACTATAATATCTCTCACGAATAGACGCAGAAAACCTCAAAAAAATCTTAGCAAATTAAATCCAATAAAAGTATAAAAATGAATTGTACATCATGACCAAATGGGATTCAACCCAAGTATGCAAGACCGGTTCAACATTTGAAAATTAATGTGTTCCATCACATTAACAAGCTAAAAAAGAAAATCACTTGATCATATCAACAGATGTAGAAAAAGCATTTGACAAAAGCCAACAATCGCTCATGAAAAATCTATTAGTGAACTAGAAATAGAGAGGAACTTTCTCAACTTGATAAAAAATATCTACAAAAAACCTACAGCTAATGTCACACTTAATGGTGAGAAGCTAGAAGACTTTCCATTAGATTAGGACCAAGCCAAAGATATCTCCTCTCATCACTCATTTTCAACACTGTAGTGGGAGTCCTACAAATGCAATAGGACAAGAAAAGAATATAAGAGATATACTCATTGGGAAGAAAGAGATAAAACTGTCTTTGTTTGCAGATGGTATGTTCTTCTATGTAGAAAATCCGAAAAGAATTGACAGAACAACTCCTGGAAGAAATAAGCAATTATAGCAAGGTCACAGGATACAAGACTAATATACAAAAGTCAGTTGCTTTCCTATGTACCAGAAATGAATAAGTGAAATTTTAAATTAAAAACACAATACATTTACATTAGCACCCCCAAAAATGAAGTACTTAGGTATAAATGTAACAAAATATGTATAAGGTTTATATGGGGAAAACCGTAAAACTCTAAAAAATGGGCTAAAAGAACTAAATAAATGGGGAGATATTCCATGTTCATGGATAGGAAGATTCAATATTGTCAAGATGTCAGTTCTTCCCAAAACGATCTATAGATATAAGCCCAATCAAAATCCCAGAAGGCCATTTTATGGATATTAACAAAAGATTCTAAAGTTTATATGGAGAGGCAAAAGACCCAAGATAGGAAACACAATACTGAAGTTGGAGGACTGACACTACCTGACTTTAAGATTTATGATAAAGCTACAATAATCAAGACATTGTGGTATAGGTGAAAGAACAGACTAATAGATGGATGGAACAGAATAGAAAGCCTAAAAATAGAACCACATAAATATAGTCAACTTATCTTTAACAAAGGAGTAAAGGCAATACAATGGAGAAAGGACAGTTTCTTCAACAAGTAGTGTTAGAATAACTAGACACCTCTATGCAAAAAAAGTGAATCTAGACACAGACATTATACCCTTTACAAATATCCACTCAAAATGTATCACAGAACTAAATGTAAAATGCAAAACAATAAAACTCCTAAAAGAAAGATAACATAGGAGCAAATCCAGATGACCTTGAGTTTGGTGATAAATTTTTAGATATAATACCAAAGTCATAATGCAGGAAAGAAAGAACTGAGAAACCAGATTTCATTAAAAGTAAAATTTTCTGCTATGTGAAAGACACTGCCAAGAGAATAAAGAGATAGAGTGGGACAAAATATGTGCAAAATACATATCTGATAAAGCCTGTTATCCAAAATATACAAAAAAAAACAAAAAACAAAAAACCCTCTTAAAACTCAACAGAGGGCTTCCCTGGTGGCACAGTGGTTGAGAGTCTGCCTGCTGATGCAGGGGACGCGGGTTCATGCCCTGGTCTGGGAGGATCCCACGTGCCGCGGAGCGGCTGAGCCTGCGCGTCCGGAGCCTGTGCTCCGCAACAGTGAGAGGCCCGCGTACCGCAAAAAAAAAAAAAAAAAAAAAAAAAAAAAAACTCAACAGAAAGAAAAAAAAAAATTGGCCAAAGACCTTAACAAACACTTCACCAAAGAAGATATACAGATGTCAAATAAGCATATGAAAACATACTTCACATAATATGTCATCAGGGAAATTTAAGTCAAAACAATAATGAGCTACCACTACACACCTATTAGAATGGCCAAAATCTAAAGCACTAAGAAACACAAATGCTGGCAAGGATGTGAAACAAGAGGAACTCTCATTTATTGAGAGTGGGACTGTAAAATGGTACAGCCACTTTGGAAGACAATTTGGTGGTTTCTTACAAAACTAAACATACTCTTACCAAGCAATTGTACTCCTTGCTATTTGCCCTAAGGAGCTGAAAATTGATGTGCACACAAATACCTGCAGACAGATCTTTATAGCAGCTTTATTCGTAATTGCCAAAACCTGGAAGCAACCAAGATGTCCTTTAGTAGGTGAATGGATAAATAAATTGTGGAATATCCAGACAATGGAATGTTATACAGCACTAAAAAGAAATGAGCTTTTCACATGGAAGAAGGTTAAATGCATATTGCTAAGGGAAAAACCTAATTTGAAAAGGCTTCCTACTGTATGATTCCAACTATATGACATTCTGGAAAAGGCAAAATACTATGGTGACAATATAAATATTAGTGGTTGACAGGAGTTGGGGAGGAGGAAGGGACAAATAGGCAGAGCACAGAGGACTTGGAAGGGCAGCAAAAATACTCTGTATGATACTCTAACCATGGATACATGTCATTATACATTTGTCCAAACCCAATTAATGTTACAAATCCAAGAATGAACCCTATTGTAAACTATGGACTTTTGGTGATTATGACATGTCAATGTAGATTCATCCGTTGTACCACTCTGGTGGAGGACTGTGATAACAGGGGAAGCTATGTATGTGTCATGGCAGGAAGTACACGGCAAATCTCTGTACCTTCCTCTCAATTTTGCTGTAAACCTAAAATTGCTCTAAAAAATAGTAAAACCTTTAAAAATTTGAATGTCCATTGTTTCTGTTTTGGAAGTCATACCAGGGAGAACGATGCTACCAAGTCAGTTTTCATTTTTAGACTATGACACCAACTCTACTCAACTTCAGAAAGAAATATGTTTTTCTTAAAAATACTTCATTTCTGTTCAGTTTCTTCTGTGGTCTACTTATGATGGTGTCTTTCTAATTCCAAAAGACTTTTCCCACCATCCCCAGCTTCTGTCAGAAGGGTCAATTCTCTAGCTTTCCAGGCATAACCCATTCATTTAGCACATCTATATCTTGATACCTGCATGCTAATTGATACAATGTCCCTTCCCTCCACTACACTAAAAACTCCACTAGTGCTGCAGCCAGTTAGGTCTGTCCTCTTTTACTGCTTTTCAACTAGCACCTAGCGTAGTGTCTGGCGTACAGCAGGTGCTCAATAAATATTTGGTTAATTAATACATGAACAAAAAATTAGGTGAACTTAGAGTAAATTATGCTAAGTGAAATAAGCCTGACAGAGAAAGACAAATTCCACATGGTATCAGTTACATGTGGAATCAAAAAAATAAGTTGAATTCATAGAAACAGAGAGTAGAGAAGTGGTTACCGGGGCTGGAGGATGGGGAAATAGGGAGAGGTTGGTAAAAGGATACAAACTTTCAGGTATAAGGTGAATAAGGTCTGAGGATCTAATGTATAATATCGTGACTATAACAGATAACATTGTACAGTACTGTATAATTGAAATTTGCTAGGTGAGTAGAACTTAAATGTTCTTTCCAAAAAGAAAGTCAAATAAGTGAGGTGATAGATATGTTAATTAACTTGATGGGGGGGGAATTCTTTTACCAGGCACATATACACCAAATCATCACATTGTACACTTTAAATATCTTACAATTTTGTCAGTTATACCTCAATAAAGATAGAAAAAATGAGGCTAACAATGTAATATAATTAAAAATCCATCAATACCTACTTAGCCTAGTATCTTCTAAATAGTATGTTTCAACTGTATTACAATATTTCCCAACCATATTCCATCATGAGAAATGATCTTTTCCTTCTTAATACAAGGCCAGTAGCCTGCATTTATAGGACTGGCAGGTCATTATGACTTCTCCTTGAAAGGTATTAAGGCAATTTCTGACCACTTCCTGGTTCAGTCCTAGTATTAGTTAAGGAATGCAATGGGCTATTCAACCAATTACTTTTTGGCTAATTCTTTTTTTTTTTTTTTCTCAGCTTAAGAGAGGTCATTTCTCCCCACCCCATACCCCTAACTTCCTCAGTGGTAACTTTTTTCTCTGCCTCTTCTCTTTTCTGTCTCATATCAAGGGAAACCTAGTTTTCCTGGGAGACTTCATAGGCCTTATTGTCTCCCACTTCTAACTTGGAGGAGAGGTGGGGAAACTGCCTCTTGGCCCCTAACTGTGTCTTCTCATTGCTGCCTTAAATGTGGAGTTAGTATCACCCATCCACTTACGTCACACACTTCTAATCACCCTTGATCTTGAATTCTCCATTAGGATTCATTTTTACCTTCCTAGATGTTTTATCACGTGGCTCACATTTTTTCTTCCAACCCTCTATTGTTTCTTTTTGGAATTTAAACTGAATTTCCTATTATGAGAAAGGAAGTACAGTGGTGGAGGGCACAGATTCTGGAGTCACACCCCTTGGATTTGAATCCTACTCCACCACTTCTTAACTGTGATTAAGGCAATTTAACATCTCTGAACCTCAGTTTCCTCATTTGTAAATTGAAAGTAATAATAATGCCTACATTATAAGACTTAAATGAGTTAAGAACCATAAAACACTTAGTCATTGGCACACAGAAAGCACTCCCAAATGCCAGTATTATCATTATCCTTGGTAACATTAATATCCATATTTTTGACTACTGACTTTCAATTTCTGGACATATTGGCATCCACACATAGTTCTACCTTGAAGCAGCTTATCACACAGCCCTACTTTAAGATTTCAAACCTGGCATTTTTCTCCAATTACAAAAATTCTTCTCCTCATCTTTCTCACTCTTGAAAACTCCCAGAACATTCTATTTTCTTGGCTTAAATCACTGATTCAAGCAAGCACTGGCAATCAAACTTCCTATTCTTTAACTCTAATAATTTTCTAATATGAATCTTCGAGTCTTAGTCAGTCTAATCTTAATCTCTTCACTCTTCCTTGAACATATACACTTACAAACTCTCCTCAATGTCCAGAGATCAATAATCTTACTTGTCCTTTAATAGCCAAATGAATGATTTATCAACTCCTCTTTGTAAATATTGCTGAAAAAAGGTACTTCGTTTCTATTACTCAAAACTAAAACAGAACTACGCCAACAGTAGTGGTCCAACAGATGCTTTCTAAGAGTAAATTTGGGAAGACTTCCTTTATGTTTAGGATGCTATTCTGATAATAATGATGTGAAAGCATTTGTATTTTAATTAGAGTATTCTTGGTGCTATATGCACTTTTGAAGTAACTTTCAAGAATGAAGTAGCATTTGTCATATATCTACTTTTGCATACCATCTCTGATTTATAAGCATTGCAATTAAAGAAAATCTAACCTGTGTTGACTAACAATCAGATACCGACTAGCTGTACGCTCTAGAAACTCATTATGCCTTTGGGACTTGTGCATCTGTAAAATGAGGGAGCTGGGCTAGAATAAACTGGCTTTTAGAGGACTCCAAGGGAGTCATTCACTTAAGAATTAGACTAAGGAGACTGTAAGCATAAAGAAAATCATATTAATGCAGGGGGGGAATGTTCAAGAACCAAAGTCAGATGGGAACAGTAATTCCAATTACGCACTGGAGAATTGACTCTTCCACACAAAGGACTTCAAACTGTAACTATGACTAAATGATGTCAGTTGGAAAGTTAAGGCTACTGTCAGTTGTCCCGTTTTCTCACATAACCTCTTGTCACAGTACCTTAACTAATTTAAAATGCAATTAAAACCCCCTGAAGCTGAATACATATGTTCAACATCAGTTAAATACATTCATCCTTTGGGGAAAACAATCACGTTCTAGAAATACACAAAGTGATTATTTTTTATGAAGAATTAATTTCAGTAGGAGAGGTACACATACCATTAATAAATAGTTGGGAATCATTTCCATCAAAAGGGCATAGCAGTTGTAAAGAATTATATGTTAGCTATCTACAGGGATAGTGAATTTTTTTGCTAAATGTCTTTTGGGTTAATATTCTTTTGGTGTAAATATGTATTAAATATGCATGTCAACTCCTTTGAACTCTCCCTTAAGGTAAAAATTCCCACTCCCTACTTTCCTGCTCATAAGTAGAGGGCTCTTGAAATTAGAGAACTCACAAACAGGAAACAAAAAAGCAGACATTCAGATCTTTGGTTCCTTGTGTAGGTGTGATATCAGAACTCCAGAGAGAACCCTAAACTCACGTCAGCTTGTTATGAAATACACTTATTGCTAGAATTCAAATGTGAAATGATGTTTAAATGTATTTCTGTCTTCAGATATAAATGTGTTTGGCTGCTTAGAGTTTAGTGTAGATAGAAAGAGAAATTAAAACATATATTCTATGAAAGTTCAAGTCTGAAATACACTATGCAAGTCAATCCAAAATCATTAGGTAAATATGTAATTTAGATGATTTTAAAAACATGAAAGCCTTACTTAAAGCAAAATACTTCTTCAGAAATTATATAACTGTGATGTCTAAATTTTTCCTTTGCTTTAAACTGTTTACACCTATTTCCTATACACTTACAAAAATATACTAAACAAAAAGGGAACTTTTAAACTTTGTTTAGAATTACCATTATATAATTATTAAATAAACATGCATGTAGGAAAAAGACAAAATCATGTAGAAAATTTGTAACTGCATCATATATATGTACATATAGAATTTTGACAACTTTTGCCATTTTTCTTTTGAAAGAAAATTTTAATTTGGTATATATTATATAAAATATATATGATAGAAATGTAAAAATACAATCAGAACAAATCTGTTTCTTTAAAGTTAAATAGTTAATGAACAATGTTCGCATTGTTCCCAAGATTAGTGTGACTTGTGTCTAATGTTAAAAGCGTTATTCAAATAGTATGCAATTATAATATCCAACCCCATTCAATACGGAGTATTATAAATAAAAATATATTGTTAAAACATCGTCATATAAGTTATACGAATATATCACCATTTCTTAGAGGAAGCAAGGGCTGATTAAAATCTATAAAATATTAGATGGTCTCCATTTACAATTAAACCAACAAGAAAGGATCGGGGAAAGGAGCCTACCTTCCATTGCCCTTTTAAAGAAGACCTTACAGCTCCCACAGGTAAGGACACCATAATGACAGCCTGATGCTTCATCCCCACAGATTAAACAAATCTTCTGAGGTAATGACTCGAAGCTGTACTGTGGGCTCTGGCTGGCTTCTGAATCCGGCCTTGAAATGCAAAACAAAGTACTCCATTTATTTTTAGGTGCACCACTATCTAATACTAAAATTTTCTTAACCCAGAATTGACAGAGTGAAAGGGTTTTTAGAAAATAGAATCGAATACACTTGAAAGACATGCAAACTAAACTTGATGTACTACCTGTTACTGGATTCATCAGACCGGCAAAGTTATTAGCCTTTCATCAGGAGCACCAACACGAAAGAATAATAAATAATTAATATATAATTTTATATCCAGAAAAAAATCTTTCTACAAAACTCCTTATAAAGAATCAATTCAGTCTCTGACAAATCAAATGTTATGACCTTGTACGGTGGGTAACGATAAACGTGGTTTTGCTTTAAGAGTACAATCATACTTAGTGATGCTACTGAGTTTTTAAAACTCAACTCTGTAATTAAACAAGAATACGTGTTTGTCATTTTAAAGTATTGTTCAGTATACTGCCACTGTTTTGACTATTCACAACACAAGATTCCAAACCGAGAGCATTTTTTTCTTTTTCTTTAAAATTCCATTACTCCCGTAGGTAAATTAAAATGTTTTTTAAAATCTGTGTGAAAAAAAGTTGCAGCGAACTCGACACAATATTAGAATACAAGGTACTGCAGTGATTGATGTTTCAATCCGTAATGTAAACATATTACACATAAATTAATTTAAATCTTGAGATTCGTATGAAAATGAAGCGGTTGAGTGTCCAGACCCCTGAGACGGTTCTGCTTTGGGTTCTGGCCCGCTACCCAACATCCAGTGCCACCCCTCCCGGGAGAACGGGGCGTTAATGTCTCCTCTCCAAGACAGACATTCCCAGTAATTGTCCTTCTACGAAGAAAAGCATTTTATAAGGCCCCCGACTCGCCGCACCCCTTCCGCTCCGCGGGGCTACAGCGGACCTAGAGTGACGCTGCACTTTTAGAAATCACGGCTGGTCTCGTCTTGGGATTGCGCAGATCTGAAAAGTGTAGAAACATATTTTCGGGGAGGTACGCTCCAGAAACAGCATATTCTGCGCCCCCTTGGTGTCCCCCAAAAAAATGAGGAGAAGAGGTAAGGAAAAGGAAGCCAACCTGTGCTGTGCCCCGCCCCGGCCACCCACCCCTCGCGGCCACTCGGGGGAGCCGGAGCCGGAGCCGGAGCCAGGCGCTGAGGGCCGGGAGCTGGCGGCGGCCAGCGGCCGCACCGCTACTCTCGCGACGCGCCGGGCGCGCCCCGCCCCGGGCCCTCACCTCAGGTAGTTGAGATAGGGCTGGTAGACCTGCGGCAGGCCCTCCTTGAGCACCGCGGCCTGGTAGCCGAGCTGCGGGAGCCCGTTGAGGCCGAGCGGCGGGTAGAGCGCTGGGGCCGCCCCGGCGGCGGCGGCGGCGGCGGCCGAGGCCGAGGTGGACGGCAGGCCGTCCCGCGGCAGCAGGCAGGCGCCCGCGCCCGGCCCCTTGCAGGGTGGCGGGGCGAACGGGCCCTGCTGGGGCGGCGCGCCCTCCGCCTTGTACAGGATGCACTCCAGGGTCGAGCCCGACGAGGACGCGGACGAGACAGACGCACCGACAGGTGCGGCGGCGGCCGCCCCTTCCCCGGGTCTTGACGACGGCGCTCGCGTAGGCAGCGCGGGTGGCGCCAGCGGGAAATCCGGGAAGACGGCGGGGTTGGCACCCGCCACCAGGTACGGCCGCGGGGAGCGCGCGGCGGCCTCGGCGCCTTCCTCCTCCTCCTTGATCTTCAGGGCGGGCGGCTGGAAGTCTCCATAGAGCGGGAATGCGTCGTCCTTGGGCTCGGCGTCGGGCTGGTACGCGCAGTCGGGGAAGTCGCTGGCCGCGACCTGGGCGGACGAGGCCGAGGGCGGGCCCCGCGGCGGGGCAAAGGCGCTGACTGCCGCGGCCCCGCCGTCATAGTTATCCCCCTCTAGCAGCTGCCGGGTGCGGGCGGCCAGGAAGGCTGAGTTGAGCGGCAGGATGGGCACGTGGATAAAATCCATCACCGTAGTGGCCAGCGGGGAGCGCCCGGGCGCCGCCGGCGCGTCGTGCTCCGCCAGGGCGACCCTGGGCGCCGTGAAGCGGGAATCTTCCTTGGGGACCAGGGCGACGCCTCCTGCGGCCGACCCTGGAGCAGCGGTCGCGGCTCCTCCTCCGGCCGCTGGGCCTCCCGCAGGCCGGGGTTTGCCCTTCAGAGGTGGACCCACGGAGCCCTCGGACTCGGAGCCATCCTCCTCCTCTACCTCCACCATAGGGGGCTGCGGAGAGGGCTTCACTGTGGCCCCGAGCCAGTGATGGCTCCCGGCCGTCGGGGGCAGCAGCTGCCGGGACGGTGCCAGGCCCCTGGGCAGCACTTTCTGGGCAGATGCCGTCCCGGAGCTGTCACCAGCCTTGCCTTCTGGTCGGCTCATGAGCGGGGGCAATACCCCCTGGGTGACAGGGGCAGCCCGGGCGTCTTGGGGAAGCTCGGGGCTAAAGAGGCACCAAGGGCTGGTGGCCTCGCAGACGGGCGGGCTGGCGTGGCTCTGCCCAGGACCCGAGGGCGCCAGTAGCGTGTCCAAGACACTGTCCAGCAGTCCGCTGTCCTTTTCTGGGGGTCTAGAGGTGCCACCTCCAGCACCCTCTGTGGCTTCAACTCTGGAATACGCCCCCTCCACGTCTGACAGCGACTGCTGGTCCTGAGTCTTCCCGTCTGGGTCCTGACCCTGGCAGGGCCGAGGGAAGAGCAGCCCGTCCAGGGAGAGGGATATGACCGAGGCTGTAGGCGACGCGTCCGAGGTCTCGCTCGCCTGAAAGGGGCCTGTGTCCCGGCGTCCCAGCAGAGGGGATCCGACCTGGGTTGGGGAGGGCGCTCTGCCCGCCACGTGGGGAGCCCGGGGATCCTTTGCCTTCCGCTCAGTCATGACGACCCGGACTCCCCTTTTCTCCTCCCCTGTCTCTGGGGA
The DNA here is from genome assembly GCF_008692025.1 of Phocoena sinus. Lineage (NCBI taxonomy): Eukaryota > Metazoa > Chordata > Mammalia > Artiodactyla > Phocoenidae > Phocoena > Phocoena sinus. The sequence continues at coordinate 32,804,716 of NC_045770.1, read as the reverse complement.
GGGGGATAGGGGAAGGACGAGGGGGTGTCAGGAATACAAGAGCAGCGGGGGGAGGAAATAGGTGTTGAATTTGGCTGGACCGGACGGTGGAGAGGGGGGTGAAATCTCCACCTCCTGGGTCGGAAGGGGGCGGCACCGATCAGCTACTGCCCTTGCCCTCGGTCCGGTAGGCGGGGGAGGGGTGACAGTTGCTCCGTCCTTGAGGCAGGTGGGGAGAGCAGGCGAAGGCAGTTGTAGGGATCTCGCTTCCTAACTGGGAGAGTTGTCCAAGAGAGTTCCCCGACTTCAGTCTGCGGACAGAGACGCAGAGTACTCACAAGTCGGCACTCGAGTGGCGGCGGCTTCGAAAGCGATGCAAAGCGGCTCTCTCTCTACACTGTTTCTCCCGCTTCAGTGCCGTGTTGCTCCCAATCCCCGACTGCATTCCACTTCCCTTCTCGCTAAAACCCTGGGGCTACTTTGGCCTCTCGGCAGAGCCGGTCCTCAGGAGCAGCCTTGTTTCTGCCGGCTCCCTATAGCTGGCGACAACCATCTCTGCAGCTCTCACATTTCTCGGCAGTCGGGGGGGACGAAACGCCTATAGTTGCAGATTCCACTCAAATGCCAAGGGAAACTAGTTCTCACTGAGAATGCTGCTCACACAACAGACCCTCGCTCACTCAAATATTACTAGGCTTAACTGGAGTAGTGACAGCCAGTAGACTAGCCCCACCGCTTTCTAACAACGCCTCCTCCCTATCTGGAGGCCCCGCCCAAAGTCCCTCCCTGCCCCAATTATGGACCAGATCTGAAATTGTGGAGTTGGTATTTCCAGCCGCTAGTCTGAATAACAGGTACTGTGGGATGGAACTTCGTAAGCATATTAGATTGTGTACGACCAATTAAGAATTATGCCCAATCTAACTGGGAAAGCGAATGGATTCTATCAGAAGCTGAATTCTCAGGATTTCAGTTTTGTAAAGATTTTACATAGAGGAAAATATTTGGCTATGTGTATTATTTTTTAGAATAAACGTATCAAGGATGATCCTAAATAACATGAAAGAGATTTTCTCTCTTATGACTTCCATAAAAGTGAGTATTTTCAAATTGCTACAACCAACATGTCCTGCTCCTTGTGAACAGTCCTCAATGTGGCAGAGAAATTTGGGAGTGGGAGATAGTTGATAACACTTACCTACATGTACAGGAAGTTTGGATGTTGTGTGTCACACTTTGATTTGTCCTAAGGAATGCATTCCAACTTTTAACAAATAGCACTTTAAGGAAAGTTTTCTTTAGCTCCAGCTTATATCCTGTGCTACATCGTAAATTCCTCAATAGAGATGTTAAATTGTATTTTTCTCCCCTTGGCATTCTTATTCTTTAAAATAATCTTTGAGTTTTTTAAGCAGATCACCTCTTGCCTCCTGAAGATATGGTAGAGACAGGGGGGAATAGTGCAATATATTTGAGATGCAGAGTTATAAACTAACTATCTCTGTGCTGAACCCAAGACCGTTGGGTATCCTGACATCATCTTAAATATACCATGTTCAAAAGTGAATTAATCATTTGGTAAATTCCTCGAAGTTCTGTCTGTGCTGATGCCCCACAGATTCTCTCAGCCAGGTTTAGAGAATACACTGGAAGACTCCAAGACTCCAGGAAGGGCAGAGCTACTAGAGGTAAGGATCCTGGATCCCTGAATCACCTGGGGAGGGTCTACGTGAGTGAGAAATAAATTTTATCATGTTAGGCCATTGGATTTTGGAATCCATTTTTCCAACCATTAGCTTACTCTGACCGACTAATTTTAAATATAAAGGAGTTAGGCGGGTAGAGGAGGGGTGAAGAGAACTCCAGGAAGCAGATATAGTATGTTCACAGGACATCAAATAGGAAGACATAATATGGGGACTGCAAGGAGGCCATTATGGATAGAGCATAGAGTAAATGTGGGAATGGAAGAGGATAAGGCTAGAGAGATGAACTAATTTATTATTATTAATACTGTTATTGTTGCTTTGGGGCTTTCCCTTTTCCAATCTATTTTAAACCACTTAACATGCTTTACTGGATATAACTCATATACCATAGAGTTCACCTGTTTTAAAGTTACAATTCAATGGTTTTTAACATATGCACAGTTGTATAACTATCACCACTATTAATTTTAGAACGTTTACATTACCCCCAAAAGAAACCCCACACCCATTAATAGTCACTCCTCATTTTCCCTTAAAACCTTTCAACAGCCTCTGAGTCTACTTTCCTTCTCTCTGTATTTGCCTATTCTGGACATTTCATATAAATAGAATCATACCATATGTGTTCTTTTTTGCTGGCTTCTTTCCCTTAGCATGTTTTCAAGGTGCAGCCACATGGTAGCATGTATCAGTACTTCACTCCTTTTTATTGCTAAATAATATTTTATTGTATGGATATACTATGTTTGATTATCCATTTAGCAGTTGTTGGACATTAAGGCTGTTTCTACTTGTAGGCTATTATGAATAATGTTGCTATTAACATTCATGTACAAGTTTTCGTGTGAACATATACTTTCATTTCTCTGGCATATATACCTAGGATTAGAACTGCTGGGTCATACGGTAACTCTAGGTTTAACCTTTTGAGGAACTGCAGACTGTTTTCCAAAGTGACTGGACATTATTACATTTACACCTGCAGTGTAGGAAGGTTCCAATTTCTCCACATCCTCAGAAATACCTGTTATTGTCTTTTTATTATAGCCCTCATAGTGTGTGTGAGTGAAGTAATATTTCACTTTGGTTTTGATTTACACTTCCCTGATGATTAGTGCCATAGAATCTGTAGATTTTGTAGAATCTGGATAGCACTGCCAGGTAGTCTTCTACGACTTTTTACTTCCCATGAAGTAAGTACTGTTATCTGCATTTCATAGTTGAGAATACTGAAGCTCAGAGTTTCCCATTATTATTAAGTTAATAAGTAGCATAGCCATATTTGATCCCCGGCAATCAAATGCCTCCAATACCAGACTTCTTAGGAGTGTGATTTTTAAATAGCAAATGGCTCAGAATGTGGGTTCCAGGTTGTTGCAGCCATAAAATTGGCACTAAGTCTCATTTTAAATGACACACTGTCTTGGGCTTAATTTTTTTTTTTTTTTTTTTTTTGCGGTACGCGGGCCTCTCACTGTTGTGACCTCTCCCGTCGCGGAACACAGGCTCTGGACGCGCAGGCTCAGCGGCCATGGCTCACGGGCCTAGTCGCTCTGCGGCATGTGGGATCTTCCTGGACTGGGGCACGAACCCGTGTCCCCTGCATCAGCAGGTGGACTCTCAACCACTGTGCCACCAGGGAAGTCCTATTTGGCTTAATTTTGATTGACTATAAAAATTCCCTCAAACCAGACAAGTCTGACTAGGATATTTCCATAAGACTGAAAGTCTTTGAAGTAAGGAAACAATAATAAAGATGCTCAGCATATCCTAAATCACCATTATGCCATGAAATTTGATGCTGGGTGATTAGCATTGTTGGCACAAGAATTCCTAAAAATATGAATCTTTGAGTGAAACAAAGTCACTAAATATACTGGTTAAAAATAGAATTACCCTATGATCCAGTAATTTCACTCTTGGATATTTATCCGAAGAAAACACAGACACTAATTAGAAAAGATATATGTACCCCTATGTTCGTTTCAACATTACTTACAATAGCTAAGATATGGAAGCAACCTAAGTGCCCATTAATAGCTGAATGGATAAAGATGAAGGTATGATATATATATATATATATGTATATGTAAATAATAAAATATTACTCAGCCATAGAACAGAATCTTTCCATTTGCAACAACATGAATGAACCGTGAGGGCATTATGTTAAGTGAAATAAGTCAGACAGAGAAAGACAAATACTGTATGATTTCACTTATATGTAGAATCTAAAAGAAGAAAACAAATGAACAAACATAATAAAACAGGAACAGTTATAGACACAGAGAAAAAACAGGTGGTTGCCAGAGGGAAGGGGATGATGGTGACAGGGTATGAAAGAAATAGGTGAGGGAGATTAAGTGGTACACACTTCCAGTTGCAAAATAAATGAGTCAGGGATATGATATGCACAGTGTGGGGAATATAGTAACTATGTAACATTTTTGTATGGTGACATATTGTAACTAGACTTATCATAGTGATCATTTCGAAATGTATAGAAACATTGAATCACTATGTTGTGTAATAAGAACTAACATAGTGTTGTAGGTCAATTACACTTCAAAAATAAACCAACAAACAAACAAACTCATATAAAAAGAGATCAGATTTGTGGGTACCAGAGGCAGGGGATGTGGAATTGGATGAAAGCAGTCAAAAGGTACAAACTCCCAGTTATAAGATAAATAAGTGCTAAATAATGTACAACATGATAAATATAATTAACACTGCTTATGTATGAAAGTTGTTAAGCGAATAAATCCTGAGTTCTCATTACAAGGAAAAATATTTTTTTCTATTTCTTTAATGTTTTGTCTATATAAGATGTGGGTGTTCATTAAACTTATTGTGCTAATCATTTCATGAAGTATGTAAATCAAAGCATTATGCTGTACACCTTAAACTTAATACAGTGCTGTATATCAATTATATCTTAATAAAACTCGAAGAATAAAACCTCACTGGTCAAATTCAGGTGTGATAGGGCTAACTCCAAATGTTTCTACAGACTGTTTTTTAAGAAGATAGTTCAAATTTGGAAGTTTTTTTTTTTGTTTATACTAGAAAAAGGCTTATTAAATTATAATTGTCATACAGTAAGCTGCTTACATTTAAAATGTACACTTTGTTAAGTTTTGACATAAGTATATACCTGTGAAGCCATCACCACAAAAAAAGATAAGTATACCCTCTTCCTCTAGAAGTTTCCTCATGTCACTTTTTAATCCCTTCCTTTTTCTATCCTTTCCTATCCCTGTCATTCCTTATGGATTGCTGGGCAACCACTAATCTACTTTTTGTCACTATACATTAGTTTTTTTTTTAACTTTATATCTGATTTATTAAATGTATTAAATTATATACACATAGATTTTTAGGACTGCGCTTTAATTTTTTAATTAATAGACTTTACTTTTTAGAATAGTTTTAGATTTACAGAGAAACTAAGCAGATAGTACAGAGTTCCCCTATATCCTCTGCATAGTTTTTCTTATTACCATCTTATGTTAATATGGTATATTTGTTACAATTAATGAACCAATATTGATACATTATTAATAACTAATATACATAATTTATTCAGATCTCCTTAGCTTTTACCTAATGTTCTTTTTCCTTTCCACAATTTCATCCAGGATACCATATTACATTGTTGTTATGTCTCCTTAGGCTCCTCTTGGCTATGACAGTTTCTCAGACTTTCCTTGTTTTTGATGACTTTGCAGTCCTGAGGCATATTGTGGGATGCCCCTCTATTGGAATTTCATGTTTACCTCATGATTAGACTGGGGTTATGGATTTGGGGGAGGCAAATTACAGTGGTAAAGTGCCATATTCATCACAGCATATCAAAGGTATACACTGTCAACATGACTTATCATCACTGTTGACGTTGACCTTGATCACCTGGATGAAGTAGTATTTGTCAGCTTTCTCCTCTGCATAGGTACTCTTTTTCCCCTCTTACCATATTGTGCTCTTTGGAAGGAAGTTACTATGAACAGCCCACACTTAAGAGAGTGTGGGCGTGTAAGGAGTTACTGGTTCCCTCCTTTAGGGTAGAGTATCTACATAATTAATTTGGAATTCTTCTGCATGGGAGATTTACTTCTTCTCCCCCATTTACTAACTTATTCAGTCTTTTATTTATATCAGTATGGACTCATGGATATTTATTTTATACTTTGAGTTATAATCTATTTTATTTTTTTGCTCAAATTGTTCCAGCTTTGAGCATTGGGAACTTGTGTGTGTGTGTGTGTGTGTGTGTTCATGTGTGTGTTTGAGCATTTTCTTAATTTCTGGCATTACAAGATGCCCTAGACTCATCTTGCCTATTTACTGCCCCAGTCCTAGAATCAGCCATGTATTGGAAAATGATATTAGAAATGAATATCTGAGTGCTAAATGTGTTCTACATTTACTTTTATTTCTTAGAATTTTGTACAGTGTAATGTATGTTTTTTTCATCTAGCTTCTTCCACTCAGCATAATTATTTTAAGATCTATATTGTAGTATGTCTCATTAGCTCTTTTTTTATTGCTGAGTAGTAATCTATTGTATGGATATACCATAGTTCGTTTATCTGTTGATAAACATTTGAATTTTTCCCAGGTTTTTAATATCACAAGTAAAGCTACTACAAAAATGTGTGTATAAGTCTTTGTATGGACATATGTTTTTCTTTCTCATGAATAAATACCCAGAAATGAAATGGCTGGATAAATTAGTAGGTGTACATTTAACTACCAGACAATTTCCAAAGTAGTTGTACCATTTTACATTCCCACCAGCAGTATATTACAGTTCTAATTCTTCCATATCCCAATTGGTATGGTCAGTAGTTTTAATTTTAACAATTCTAGTAGATAACGTAGTGGTATCTCATTGTGATTTTAATTGCATTTCTCTAATGACTAATGATGTTTATCATCTTTTAATGTGCTTATTTGCCATTTGGTATGTCATTTAAAATATTTTGTTTGCTTTTAAAAAGTTGAGTTATTTTCTTATTATTGAATTTTGAGAGTTCTTTATGAATTCTGATGCAAGTCCCCTGTTATATATGTGATTTGAAAATATTTTCTCCTAACCTGTGCCTTATCTTTAAGTTCTCTTAAGCGTATCCTTTAAAGAGCAGATGTTTTTAATATTGATAAAGTCTAATTTGTCCATTTATGCTTTTGTGAATTTTGCTTTTGGTGTCAGTGTCGTAATTAAAATTCTTTGCCAAACTCAAGGTCACAAAAGTTTACTCCTGTGTTTTCTCCTGTTTTTATAGTTTTTAGTTTTACATTTACATCTGTGAATCATTTTAAGTTACTTTTTTAATGTGGTGTGAGGTATAGATCAAAGTTCTATTCTTTTTTTTTGCATATGAATATTCAGTTGTTCCAGCATCATTTGCTTAAAAGAGTATTCTTTCCCCACTTAATTGCCTTTACACCCTTGTAGTAAATCAGTTATTCATATATTTGGGGGTCTCTCCAGATTCTCAATTTTGTTTTGTTGTTCTGTCTGAGAGTCTTTATGTCAATAACACACTGTCTTGATTGCTGTCACTGTGTGATAGGTCTTGGATACTTGAAGTGTTAGTACTTCAAGTACTAACTTTATTCTTCATTTTCAAAATTATTTTGCTTATTCTAGGCCCTTTGCATTTTCATATAAATTTTAGAATTAATTTCTACAGACAAGTCTGCTGCAATATTGATTGGGATTGAATTGAAATAGATCGTTTTAGAGAGGAATTGCTGTCTCATCAACATTAAATCTTCCATCTTCCCATGAAGATGGTATATATCTCCATTTCTTTAGGCCTAATTTCTCTCAGCAATGTTTTGAAGTTTTTACCGTAGAGATCTTTCAGATTTTTGGTCAGATTTATTTCCAATTATTTCATATTTTTTATGTTATTGTAAATGGTATCTATATAAGTTTTTTAATGCTGAGAAATAAATTACCACAAACTTAATGGTTTAAACATCACCCAGTCATTATCTCACAGTTTCCATGGGTCAGCAATCTGGGCATGGGTTAGTTGGATCCACTGCTCAGGGCTCACATGGCTGTATCAGTGCATCAGCCAAGATTGCATTATCATCTGGGGCTCAGCCTGCTCTTCCAGGTTCATTCAGGTAGCGGCAGAGTTCAGTTCCTTGCAGCTTTCAAACTCATGCTGGCTTCCATCTTCTTCAAGGTTGGCAGGAGATAGTTATTCATGCTTTTTAAGGGCTTCTGCCTGATTAAGTCAGACTCACCAGATAACCTCCATTTTGATTAACCCAAAATAAACCGACGTGGGATCTTAATTATAATACATCAGCAAATATCCTTTTGCCAGAAATGTAACATAATCATGGGAGTGAAATCCATCATTTTGACCACCTCATTCACATTCAAGGGGAGGAAATTATACAAATCATGTACACTGTGGGGAGAGAATTTTGGAGACCACTTTATAATTATGCCTAATTTTTGTTTTATATTGTACATGTCTAGTATTTAGAAATACAATTGATTTTTTAATTGGAATGATGGACGGTGGATGTCCTTGGTGGTTTTCTGATTTTATGGGGGGAAGCATTCAGTCTTTCATCGTTAAGTATGATGTTAGCTGCAGATTTTTTCATAGATTTCCCCTTATCAGATTGAGGAAGTACCCCTCTATTCCTAAGTACCTCTCTTTGCTGAGAGGTTTATTAGGAGTAGATGTGCTTTTTTGTCAAATGATCTTTCTGTTGAGATGATCTTGTCTTTTCTTTATTAAGTTGTTAATATGGTGAATTACATTAATTGAGTTTTTAATGTTAAGCTAACCTTGTATTCCTGGGATAAATCTTACTTAGTCATGATATAATTTTTATATATCACATTTGATTTGTTAAAAGCTTGGTAGAATTGTTAAGTCTTCGTTTATGAGCAATATTGGTCTGCTGTCTTCCCTTATAATGACTTTGGTTTTTGTATCATGAATTCCAAGAAATAAATGGCATATTTTCATATTTATAAAATAAAATTAAAAGTACAATAAAATTTATTGTCTCCACAAATACATGTATTTTGGTATCAGCTGTTCTTTTGTGTTGTCTCTCCACTATGGCAGTGGATATAACATGCAAAGAGAGCCATGAAGCTTTTTTAAACTTGAAAAGATGATTGACTTTTGAAAAGCTTAATCCAGTTTTTATAGTGAACAAAGGAATCATTCATTCATTTTACAGATGTCTGCCTTCAGAATATCATTAAACAGTTTGCTTTGTATGTTATTTTACTATATATTTACATATATATATACATATGTGTGTATATATATATACACACACACACATTTTCTATACTATCACATACAATGCTCAGAAAACTTCATGATATAAGTATTATTATCTCAATTTTTCAGATGAGAAAATTGAAGCCTGGCGTCTTAGACCTAGTAATTAATAGAGTCAGAACTCACTACTATGGCTTTTAATTTCAAATATAGTGCTCTTTTCACTTTACATATTGTGTTTCTCTATTTGTTTACAGTTTATAGTGTTGGTAGTTGACAGGGTTCATGGAATAGTGTAGAAATGTTTTCTTGATCTGAGGCCTCAGAAATATGAACACATTCAGAAATGCATATCAGGCCCCTTAGACCTATGATTTGGTTAGTTTGGAAATTTTTATTGTTTATACAACTTTGGGAGCTAGAATTTGTCTGTATTTACAAAGGGATAATTGTAGGTGAATGTTGGTCCTTGAAGTGAGTACATAAAGGTCACTTCTGTAACCTGCTTGACACATTCCCCTCAGTTCTGAATCCAGTGCTCCATACAACTCTTGGGTTATTCAGGTCCCTCCACAGATGTACTGACCATCCACTAGATAATACCTGCTTTTTATACCCATGTCAGGTAGGATATATTTTGGCTCCAAGTAACAGGATACTCAATAAAAAGTGACTTATATAACAGTTATTTATTATCTTACATGCCAGGAAGTCTGGAGGATAGTTGTTCTAGGGTTGGTTAATCGTGGCTCAGTAATGTCCTCAGGGTTCCAAACTCTCCATCTTTCCAGTCAGCTGGCATCAGAGGCTTGGGTTTTATCTCTTTCTTGTCCCCTAGTGCCCAAAGATGGCATCAGAGTCTCACATAACTGCATCTAAAGTTAGGAATAAGGAAAGTTTCTCCTGGCATGTTTTTTCTTTAAATCAAGGAAGAAAACCTTATCCAGAAGCTGACCCCATAGACATCCTATCAAGACTTATTGGCTAGAACTGGGTCATCTGTGCAACACTAAACCAATTACTCAAAGGGAAATTTGATTAGATTAATTGTGATTCATCTCCTGCAGCTGAGTCCACTGTTCTGAGTACTTTGCAACCAAAATTGGGGTTATGTTAGAAAGGAGCAAAAGTTGGGATGTGAATTCAATAAATAACATCTGACATTATTCAAAGTCTCATTTTGCTCAGAATCCTAAATGATACTTAATCTAAACTGAGAAAGAAATTCACACTCAGGTATGAATGAATTTAATAGCCTACTTATTTTAATATTGTAAAATAGTTACATATTGTAATTATTGTAAATATAACTTATTGTATAAAAGTATAAATATATACCTATATACAATAAATATAACTACTTATAGTAAATATAACTTCACAATTTATCTTAACAATAATTATTTTTCATGCATACATTTATACACACTTGTAATTCTAATATAATATTTTTAAATGACGATCAACTCCATATATCCTTTTGTGTACCTTGAATTATTCTTCAACTTTATGCACTAATTACTGCCTCTGGCACTCATTTTTTTTTTTGTTCTACAGTTTAGTGTATAGCTGTCCAGAGTTCACACATAGGTACATTTATTACATTTTTCTGTCCTTGGAACTATATGCACTTACATACATCACTTATATTACAGTTCTGAAATATTTAATTTTTAATTTTACAGTCTAGTTTTCTCTCTTTAATGTAATGATTTTTAGGAATCTTTCCAAATTACCACTAAAAATCTATATTTATATGGAATGATATAGGATGAGAAATGGTTGGCAGATACAGGCACTAAAGGTCTATCATAGTTAACCTATAGTTGATACTGTTTAATATGTCATTTGTTAAAATTTTTATTAATTTTATAAACTTCAAATTTATCTAAAAAGGGGGAAAGGAATATAGTACTGCTCGGTAATTTTGCTAAAATAAACAACAACAAATGCTGTATAAAATAGCTGTCTTTCCTACATTAAACACCAGAAATAATACTTTCCTTATGAGGTTGATCAGAAGATTAATAGTAATTGTATAGTTGAAGTTAAAATAAGGAGCTATGGGGCTTCCCTGGTGGCGTAGTGGTTAAGAATCCGCCTGCCAATGCAGGGGAAGTGGGTTCGAGCCCTGGTCCGGGAAGATCCCACATGCCGCAGAGCAACTAAGCCCGTGCGCCACAACTACTGAGCCTGCGCTCTAGAGCCCGCGTGCCACAACTACTGAAGCCCGCGCGCCTAGAGACCATGCTTCGCAACAAGAGAAGCCAACGCAATGAGGAGCCCGTGCACCACAGCGAAGAGTAGCCCCTGCTTGCCGCAACTAGAGAAAGCCCACACGCAGCAACAAAGACACAACACAGCCAAAAATAAAATAAAAAATAATAAAATAACAAGGAACTATGGTAATTTTAAGTTTAAAGCTATAATATGTGAAACATTAAAAGGTTTTCTCTATTAGTTTTGCAGCTCTACTACATATAAGTATTATTAACATTGAGAAGGATGTTGGAGTGGATCCCTCCACTCTACCCCCCAAAAGTGTATTTCCATATAATCCATATAACTTGCAAAATATACAGTAAATGAAATATAAAGTGCAAGATCAGGTGCAACAGTAAAAAATTCCTACTTGATGCCTGACCAGTTCGGGAACTGCAGGCATTTTTTCAGTTGTGAGCCAAACTCATTCCTCCCAAAGAAAAACTTCATTTATCCATTATTTTGACTTCTAAAAAAACTAACCGATTCATTGAAAATGAGGAAATCTAGGCTTTAAAAAACCGTTATCTTTTTAGAACACCAATTATTGTGAAAGCACAATATAAGCAGTGTAGCTAAATTTAGAAAATAGAAAACACAATAGTATTCCTCATCATAAATAGTAACCTAAGCAGAAATAAAAGAGAAGACAGGATCTCAAACTAGGATGGTCATTTATGTTTTACTGCTATAAGGAATCCTACCTCCCTCGCTTTTTTATTATTGATACTTTCTTTTTCTCTGTGCTGCTTCTCAGTCTAGTTCCTGCATTTAAGGCAAGAACTCTACTCTCCTAGATAGTTATTTTCAATGGATTTTGGTCCTCTGCCAGTTTTCATTCTATCACATATTCTTCTCATCTCTCTTCCCAAAGTCTTCATCCTTGTTCATGAAGAAATGAGAGAAAGTTTATTAGTAAATACTGTACTTATAAAAAATGTTTGATTTGAGATAGGCTTTGAAGTAAATTTTTTATAATAAAAAACTTTAAGGAATTAAAAATGCTTAATGTAAACCATGGAAATAGCCACAGATTTTCTCTTTAAGTCATATTTTTAGGATTTATGAGAAAATGATGGTGAATACTTATAAAGAACACTAATTTTGGGAATTCCCTTGCAGTCCAGTGGTTAGGGCTACAGGCTTCCACTGCAGGGGGCACCAGTTCGATCCCTGGTTGGAGAACCAAGATCCCACAAGGCATGCAGCTCGGCAAAACAAACAAATAAAACAAACCAAGAAAACCCCCTAATTTTAATATTAGAATTCAAATAACATATCAGAGATGGTTGTATCTTCTTCCTTCTTCCTTTTCTGTCTTCTACAACTCAACTTCAATCAATAGTGTTACCTTTCCTAGTGTTTCTTATTGTATTATTTAATATGTTTTTACTTATATTTGATTTTCAGCTTTATTCTTGGGCTCTTCCTTATATAAATAGATCAGTCATAGAGCATTTTCTATTTTTTACCTTTCATCCCCATTCTCTTTTAATTTATATCATTCATAATTATAACATTCTATCCCATAACCCTTATCTCAGTGTTTGTTTTCATTTTAGATTTTCATTGGTTAAAAATATCTAATGCTCATTGCTGAAGATTCTACAGCCATATCCTGGTTTCTTTAAGTAGTTTCCAATAGGTGAACATCTTCACTAAATTCTTACATGTTCAAAATTGTTGGTCTTCTTTTTTTATGCCTGAAGGAGTGCTTGGCTGAATACAAAATCCTGCGGACTTATTTTTCTTGTGTATCTTGTAGGTGCTGCTCCCTAACAGTAGAGAAGTCTGATGCCCCTGTGTCTTTTTCTTTCCATTGTAAGTTTTTGTTTGGTTGCGGAAAGAGCCTTTCTTTATCACTGAAATCTAATAAACTTCCCAAGATAAATATCATGTTGACGATTCTGTATCAGATTTTGTGCTGTATGGTGTGCTGTTTCAATATGTAGATTCAATTATTTTCTGTTTTTAATTATAATTTAAAATATTCTGTTTCATTGTTATCTTCTTCTTTGGAGATTCCACTTATGCAAATATTGGGTCTCTTTTGCCTGATTTATATATTTATTTTCTATTCTTTTCTTGTCTTTCTTTTTGATATTTACCATCTATAGCCCTTATTGTATTTTTCATGGTGTATTAATTTCCTAGGGTTGCTATAACAAATTACCACAACTTTGGCATCTCAAAACAACAGAAATTTATTCACTTACAGTTCTGGAGGCCAGAAGCCTGAAATCAAGGTGTTAGCAGGGTCACGCTTCATCTGACGTTTCTAGGAAAGAATCCTTCCTTGCCTCTTCCTAGCTTCTGGTGTCACCCAGAAATTCTTGGCAGTTTTTGGCTTTTATCTGTATCACTCTCATCCCTGTTTCTCTTTTCACATGGCCGTTCTCTTTGTTTGTCTCTCTATGTCCTCTCCTTTTCTTATAAGTATACCAGGCATGAGATTTAGGGCCCACACTAATCCAGTGTGATTTCATTTCAAGATCTTTAACTCATTATTTTTCAAACATCTTATTCCTAAATAAGGTCACATTCACGGATACCAGAGGTTAGAATCTGAACATGTCTTTTGGGCAGAAGACAATTCGACCCACTGCACATAGTGTCTATGTTCTTTGTTTTCCTTCAGTTAAAAAAAAAAAAGACCTTTTTACTTGGAAATAATTTTAAATGTAGAGAAAACTTTCAATAAGGGTACAGAAAATTCCCATATACCCTTCACCCAGATTCCCCAACATTTTGTGCTGTTTGCTTCATTGTTCACTCAACCTAATCTAATCTAACCCATCTATCTAATCTGCGGCATTATATCTATTTGTATATCTATTGATATAGATACACATTTTTTTCGGAACCATTTGAGACTAAGTTGCACAAATCATATATCTTTACTCCTAAATACTACCGTGCGTATTTCCTAAGAACAAGGACGTTCTCTTTCGTGATATGATTATCATCTTCAGGAAATTCACCATTGACAGAACACTTTAATCTACCATCATACTCCTAATTTTGTCAACTGATCAAATAATATTCTGTATAACATTTTTTTCTCTAGTTCAGGCTTATATGTTACCTTTAGTTGTCAAATATCTTTAATTTCCTTTAACCTCGACTAGCTCCTCAGCTTTTCTTACTCTTTCATCACTTTTATATCTTGAATATGCAGGCACTTTTTAAAAAAGAGAATATTCCTCATTTTGGTTATTCTGATGATTCCTTATGATTATATTCAAGTAAAGCATCCCTAATTGGAGGACTACAGAAATGATATCGTGTCTTGAGAACATCACTTTTGGGTGGTACTCATGGCTTATCTGCCCCTCATTTGCCGTATTGATTTTGATCATTTGGTCAAGGTATTGTTTAGTTTATCCACCATGTATTTTCTCTTTTCCTCTTGCAATCCTTATTATTACAGTTGAAATATTTTTATTTTCCTACTCCAATTTTCCCTCCACCTTTATCAGTCAGAAAAGTTCTCCCTCATTCATTCATTCATTCATTCATCTACCTGCCTAACCTATTCATTATCAAAATGAATTGAAAAATTCCTATTTTTTAAATTTAAAACTGTTATTTTTCAATACTGTATTTATATGAGTACTCATATTGTACCAGATTTGGCCAGTGGGAGTTCCTGTACACCAGCTCCTTTGTCCTTTTAACATGCCCCAATAATTTACTTTTAACATTTTCTTACTTTATGGCTTAATATGTTCTAGGACCACTTTGCATACCCTGTTCCAGCCATTGAATCATCCATTTCTCAGAGGAAACTTGGTTCATTTTAGTGGAAAATGCAATTAGAAACCAATACCTAGGTCTTCAATGTGCCGATTGCTACTGGAGTATCATCTTTGCTTCTAGGCCTTTTCAACAGACAAGAGTTAAGAAATGTGTGTGTGCATATATGCATATGTAATCTATTATACATACATGATCTATATAATATATATGTATAATGTACTATATAATCTAATCATCTATCTATGAAGATATCAGAAATCATTTGTTCTTACTGAAACCTCCAAATCCAATCCATCTCCGTTGAGTTTTCCTTGCCTGCCCCCCATTCTACATTTGTATCTCCCTTCTTCTTCAGTGACACCACTATAAAACTACCTACAAAAAATTCAGGGTTTTTTGGTGTTCCTTCCCATCTCTCCCCTCCTTCCTCCAACTGAAGAGATATAGTTAAATACCATGTTTAAAATGTGTTTGGATTTGTTCCTTTATTTTCTTTTTAGCATTATTGTAATTCATTTGAAATATAGTTGTATACCTTGGTTTCAGTTTGATTTTAGTTTTAATTTTTTGTTCCTCCATCCCTTGGTGATTTATTTTTATTTCTAGAATATTAACATGCTTCCAGAAATCATAATTACAAAAAAGTTATACTTACTCAGAGAAATGTCATGCCCTCTTTTGTCCCTTTCACCTTCATCATACTCCCCTGTAGGTAACCAACTTTATTGTCTCCAGGTTTATCTTTCTGTGTTTCTTTCTGTAAACATAAAGAGATAATTTAGATTTTTTATTTCTCTTTATTTACTATATGAAAGGTATCTCTCTTCACTTAATAATATTTCCTGGAAATCACTTTATATAAGTTCATACAGATCTTTGTAATTAGTAGTTACAACTGCCTAGTAATCCATTGTGTGCACATAAACTGTAATTTATTCAAACAATGTTCTATCATTATTCTTATTTTCTCAAAAGTGTTTAATGAGAATGAATTTTGTCAAAGACTTTTTCAGTCTCTATTTTCCTTCAAATTTAGTCTTATTTCAGAAATTTTTTGGCCTTTTTTCTTCTATTTTTTCACCCCAGTTTTTCAAGTTCTTGATTCATCTCCTCCTGTTGTCACATCATTACCTACTGTTTTCTGGCCATTTCTTCCCTGAGTTTTTGTATTTCTGACTTGTGATCTTCCTTCAGAATAGTGATTGCTTCATTATTTCTCCAAGAAGTTTTGGTTTCCAATTTTCACCTGATTATTGATAATATTTTCTGAAGGATTTTTTTCTATAAGAAAGTTTTATTGCTCTTTTCACATTTTTAAAACATGGTATTGTGGTGTGCATGTGGTGTCTATTTCTTTTCTGTTTCTCACACTTGATTAAATTTTATTTTCTGGGGCCATCTTTTTACAAGAAGCACATGTTGGGGAAAAAGAAAGACTGTCTCCTCTACTTCTTGAACCTGACTTAATTCAAGGAGGTTTCTATTACCATACCTAAACTTCTACAGATTCTACTCTGCTGTTGCCATGAGGGGACAGCACCTGCCTTTTGGGGATTCCCTAAATTTGGAAGATTTGTTTTTGATTATTTTATGATCTCCTATTCCTCTGTAGCCTCTAAGTCCTTCATCCGCTTCCCATTGTTCTCCCCAACCCTGCTCATAGTAGTTCCCATTCAGAATGGGTCCTTCCTCAGGTCTGCTAGTCTGTTTTTCCTACTCCTCCCCTTGACTTTTATAATACCCCATCACAGTTTTCTGCAATGCTCTGTTACCAGTTCTGAGGTGGGCAGCATATATACACAAAATTTGTAGTTTGGAGGTGCTTTTTGCCTTCTGCCTTTGTTGAAAATGAAATTTTCATTTTTCTTAATTGTCCTTGTTTCCTTATGGCCTTTTGGAGAAGTGGAATTATTCATAACTAAGCTGCCATCAAGTTTTTACTGGAAGTTGAAACCTATTTTACAATATTTCCTCTGTTTTACTTGTCATATGACTTTAGACCAGTTATTTAAATTCTTTGTACTGCTGTTGTCTCATCTTTAAAGTAGGTTAGATAATATCTATTAAGGTTCATGTAGGTATACATTGAGATACTAAAGTTGGTATAATATCTGGTATGTGGTTTACTAGATTGTAACTGCTTAATAACAATAATAGATGAAGATGATGACAATGATGATAATCCTGGAAGTCCAAGTCTATGGATACTTACTGATAGAGGAGTAGAAGGCCTGGTTTGAGTTAGTATGACATTTTTAGGAGGCATATTATAAACTTTCCACTCTGCCAGTCCTCCTTTTCCTTTTGTTAACTGGATCTACAAATACTTGGTTTGATTGGGTAACAATAATACTGCAAATATGACTATTTAATAATTGTGGCTAATTACCATGTAGAAATATAAAAATTAAGCAATAATTAAGAATGTCCAATGAATTTCATTATTTATTTGATTATAGTACTAAATTTAACCAGTTTATGTCACCTTGCTTGGCTCAACTCCAGTTATGATATATGCCTTTTTAGAATTAAGAACAAAATGAGATGTCTGTGCCTACTTTTATTATGACTTTTAAAAACAATCCACAATTCATGATGATTTGGATACCTGAGCCAAGAAAATTATTTTCTTCCCCACTGGGATGCCTTCCAATCTTTTTTTTTTTTTTTGCCAGAACATTCACCAAACCCATTTCAAAGTCACTCGCTTGTTTTCAGTTATTCTTCCCCTTTTTATTTATATTTATTTATTTATTTATATTTTTGGCTGTGTTGGGTCTTCGCTGCATGCAGGCTTTCTCTAGTTGCTGTAAGCAGGGGCTACTCTTCAATGCGGTGGATGGGCTTCTCATTGCTGTGGCTTCTCTTGTTGCAGAGCATGGGCTCTAACAGTGTGGGCTTCAGTAATTGCATCATGTGGGCTCAGTAGTTGTGGCTTGCAGGCTCTAGGATGTACTGGCTTCAGTAGCTGTGGCACGCGGGCTCAGTAGTTGTGGCACACAGGCTCAGTAGTTGTAGTGCATGGTCTTAGTTGCTCTGCAGCATGTGGGATCTTCCCGGACTAGGGATCGAACCCGTGTCCCCTGCACTGGCAGGCAGATTCTTAACCACTGTGCCACCAGGGAAGTCCTATTCTTCCCTTTTATGCTAACTACTTCTCAAGAGATTTGGAAGTGTGTTTGAAATTGTTGCATATATTTTCTCTTTTTATATGTAATTTTAATTTAAACATTAGAAATTCTCTATAATTCCATTGGTATCTCATCTTAAATAGAAGCACCATTCCTTTTACTCAAAGACTTAATCAAATATCACTTCCTCTGTGAAGCCTTCCTTGACTTTCCCAGTGCAATTAGAGAAGTTTATTTTCCTACTGGAGCACTTTCCACACTGTGCTGTGTTTTGTGCACAGCACATGGCATTTAGAACAGAATGAGAAACACTTGTATTTCAACTCGATTCTATGTTTCTGGGGAATGCTTGCTGTATCTTTTCACATTCTCAGAACCTGGCATAATGCCTGGCATTGAGAGGCACTCAATAAATATTTGTCATATGAATGAATACATTGCTGGAACGTTCCCCTAAAAGTAATTTTGATTCATTAAAATTTCTTCTCAGTAAACGTCATTGAAGGTATGATTCTCAACTCTAAAACATTATAACACTAGCTAGATATGTGATCCAGGCAAAGCAATGCAATCTATGGCCTTCATTTATTCATTTGTAAAATGAAAGGTTTAGTTAATGTGATCTCCTGAGATCTTTACGTCTCCAAAATTGTATAACTTTATGATGCCTAAGAATTGAATAAATGGAAGAAGTTTGTGTAAGCACATGTTTTCAGCCCTACCTTCTCTGTCAACTGCTTTCTGGAATGACAATATTAAAATAAGTCCACATGTGTTGACTGGAAAAATCTAGATGTCTATAGGCAATGAAATCTAGGGAAAAGACAGCATATATAGGAAGGGAGAGTCAAGAACCCCCTTGAAAGTGGTTTGAATTAATTATGAGACTGAAAAATTATGGAATATGCAGCTATTAAAAATTCATATAGAGACCACAATAAGATATCATTCCATGCCCATTAGAATGACTAACATTAAAGAGACTAGTAATACTAAATTTTGATTAGAATGTGGAACAACTTAAACTCTCATTTATTGTTGGTAAAAATATAAAATGCAACGTTTAACCACTTTAGAGAAAAGTCTGGAATTCTTTTAAAATAAAACTAAACATACACCTACCCTATGATCTGGCAATTTCTCTCCTATGTGTTTTTTTAAATTAGCATACAATAAATTTAACTTTTCGCCATAGAATTATATGAATTTTAGCACATAAATGGATCATGTAATCAGTCCACAATCGGTAAAATTGTAACACCCAAATCTCCTTGTACTACCCCTTTGTTGTCACTCCCACCCCCCTAACCCTACCCTTGGCAACCACTGATCTGTTCTCTGTCATGTCATTTTGTTTTTTTTCTAGAATACCATATAAATGGAATAATACAGTATGTAACTTTCTGAGAGAGGC
Source organism: Phocoena sinus (assembly GCF_008692025.1). Lineage (NCBI taxonomy): Eukaryota > Metazoa > Chordata > Mammalia > Artiodactyla > Phocoenidae > Phocoena > Phocoena sinus. Next base: position 32,785,185 of record NC_045770.1, on the reverse strand, counting down.
TTCTTTCACTCACCATAATGCCTTTAAGAGTAACTCAAGTTGTTGCATGTATCAATAATTCTTTTTTTTTAACTTCTGAGTAGTATTTCATTTTCTGGATATCCTACAGTTTGCTTATGCATTCACCCATGAAGTATAGTTGGATTCCAATGTATTTGGCCACTAATAAATTACCTATATAAACAGGTCATAAATATGCTAGTTCCTGTACACTATGAATTCTTGTGGTTATTTTTTTGGTTATTATTATTCTTTTTTGCCGTACGCGGGCCTCTCACTGTTGTAGCCTCTCCCGTTGTGGAGCACTGGCTCCGGATGTGCAGGCTCAGCGGCCATGGCTCACGTGCCCAGCCGTTCCGCGGCACGTGGGATCTTCCCGGACCGGGGCATGAACCCGTGTCTCCTGCATCGGCAGGCGGACTCTCAACCACTGCGCCACCAGGGAAACCCCCTCTTGTGGTTATTTTAAATGATCTTTTTGCCTTTTATTATATCACTTCTTGTGATTGTCTGTGTATCTACCCTTATACATTTTAATTTTACACTTCTAGGATACAGTGAATTTCAGAACAAGATAATCAGGCTTGCTAGAATTGTATTTAAAACACTTTGTAAAAAGGAATTTGAAAAGCGCTTCTATGAGTAAAATTTATAAGCTTTGTAAGATCATATTAGCTTCTTAGAGACCTTTTTATACTCTTTCTTTTTTAAAAAAATTTATTGGTGTATAGTTGCTTTACAATGTTGTGTTAGTTTCTGCTGTACAGCAAAGTGAACCAGTTATACATATACATATATCCCCTCTTTTTTAGATTTCCCTCCCATTTAGGTCACCGCAGAGCACTGAGTAGAGTTCACTGTGCTATACAGTAGGTTCTCATTAGTTATCTGTTTTATACATAGTACTGTATATATGTCAATCCCAATCTCCCAATTCATGCCACGCCCCCCATCCCCCCTTGGTATCCATAAGTTTGTTCTCTACATCTGTGTCTCTTTCTTAAAGTAATCTGAATAGCTTATTCTTTGTAGGTTGTTATTTGATTATTAATAATGATTATTATAAATAGGTACTTGTTGACCTTAGCAACATGAAAAGGCTATACCTATTTAGAGAAGTTTTTGTTGTTGTTGTTGGGGGTGTTTAAGTATCTGTGAAAATACATATTTTCAAACCTTTTAAGATGAGGGTGAATAGTACATTCCTGGAAAAATTTCTAGTGCCATTGTCCTAAATGTTTGTACCTAGTTGCCTATGCTTATTAATAAACTTATATTATATGGTTGTTAGTATTTTACCACACTTGCTTTATCATTTATACTCTATGTGGTTTTTTCCTCAACCATTGGAGAGTAGCTTGCATATATTATGACTTTATTCTTAAATACCTAAATGAATATTTCTTAAAAATAAGGATATTCTCTTACATGACCACAGTATGGTTACTAACTTCAATAAATTTAAAATATATGTAATAGTTTCAGCTAATATACCATGCATATTCAATTTTTCCAGTTGACCAAACGTGTTCTTTAGAGCATTTCTCTCTCCCGCTCAGTACCAGAGAGTCTACTGTCAGGTATTGCATTTATTTGTCATGTCTCTCTAGCCTTCTTTAAATTGGAATATATCCACACTTAGTCTATAATTGCACTGACATTTTGAAAAATACAGTCCTTTTTTGGTTTGTTTTTAATAGAACATTTCTTATTTGGCGTTTGATATTTTTTTTCATGATTAGATTCAGATTATGTATTCTTAGCCAGATTACTACTCCTGGTTCTTTTATGCATTTTAAATTAAATATATTATTCCTTTTATGTTATAAAAAAGACACAAAGCTTGCGAGTAGTTAAGGGAATATGAAAAATAAGGTTACATCACACTTGTGAGGAGTGTATTGTCTAGTATTATGTGGTTAATTTAAATATGTCTAGTAGATTCTATCTGACATGCCCATCTAGAAAAGAATATGTGAATATATTTTATTTATAAGTAAATTTTGCACAACACAGATGCATTGATAATCTTAAGTTACTGCTAATAATAACATGACTTCATTTATATAAATAAAACTTATTTTCCCCATATGTTAGGAAAGAGATGCTCTCATTAGAAGACAGTAGTATGTAAAATCTCTCTAGACCTGAGATTCTTAGATTTTAAACTTCTTCTGTTAGGCTCTGAGCACTTGAAGTTAGGGCTCCAGTCTTACTTATGTATTCCTGGTATTTATTACAGTGCTTGAAGAACAGTAATAAAAGTTATAGCTAATATTTTTATGTACTACTATGTACCAAGTAATATTTAAACATTTTACATGTACAACTTTATAAAATTGATATTATTTTAATCCCCATTTTAAGGTGGGGAAACTGAGGCACAGAGATTAAGGAATGTATCCAATGTCACACACCTAACAAGTGGCAAACTCAGTACTCAAACTCAGGCAGTCTGATTTCAGAGCCCATGCTCCTAATTTCACACTACAATAACTCTATAAGTAATTGCCACACAGATGAATGATAAAAGAAAGAAAGAATGAATGAATGAAGAAAATAGAGAAGATAGACCAGAAGACTTTAATGCACCTTCTGGATCACGGATTTTTTAATTCTGTGATATGATCACCTGTGACTTTGGGTTTTATTCCAGTTGGATTATAATGGATTTTATTCTAATTGATGAAAAATATTTACTTCATGATGTTAATCATGTTTTACTTTTTAACTATAGGTAAAAAGACTTGTAATGACCCATCTTATTATTTATGTATTTATTTATTTATTTATTCATCAGATAGATATTAAGTCTTTACTAGATGCCAGATCTTGTGATTAAAGCACTTAAAACAGCAACAGCAAAATCCAAACTCTGTGTATACAGTTTGTAGTGTTGGGGGTAGATTTGAAATTGACATAAGTGAAATCATTTTAAGTGCTAAGTTAGCAAAGTAAAGATTTCTCTTAACTCTTATTATGAAGGGATGTAACCTTCCTGAATAAGATTTAAAGTTGAAAGCTGAAGAATGATCAGCATGTGACCTGGGAAGGAAGAGTGAAAGAGTGTTCTAGGCAGAGGGCCTGAGAGCAGTCGCTGAGGCCTGATAGGGTGTGATGCATGGATTCTTTAATTTCATTCAATGAGTATTGAATGTGCCAGGCCCTGCACTAGGTGATGGGAATGTAGCAGTGGGCAAGACATCTTGTTCATATAAGGAGAGTGGTTTGCGATAAGACTGCATGGTATGCAGAGCTAAGATCATGCAGGCCCTTGAAGTTTATGTTATGGTTTTAGACTTTATCTTAAGGGCAATGGAAAGTGAGAATTGAGTCTTTTGAGCCACAGGAAGCAAATGTTTCAAGGAGAATGGTATAATATGCCTTGTATTTTTTTTTAATTTTTATTTTGATAAGAACACTTAACATGAGATCTACCCTCTTAACAAATTTTTAATACATTAAATGTGTACAACACATATTAGCACTCCTACGTTCATTGCAGTACTATTCACAATGGCCAACATGTGGAAACAAACTAAAATGTTCATTGACAGATAAATGCCTAAAGAAAATGCAGTATATGCATACAGTGAGATACTATTCAACCTTAAAAAAGAAGGAAATTTTGCTTTATGGGACAATAAGGATGAACCTTGAGGACATTATGCTAAGTGAAATAAGCCAGTAACAAAAAGACAAATACTGCATAATCCCACTTATATGAGGTACACATGATATGATTTAATGGTGCTGTGAGGTCAAGTAAGATGGAAACTGAAAGGGGTTCATTGCATTCAGAAGCCTGGAGGTCGCTGGTGACCTTAATGAAAGCAGGCCTTGTATTGGCGGGGGTAGAAGGAGATAAAGAAATGGAGACAATATAGTTTTGTTATTGATTTAAGTCATTTTAGCTGTTGTTCTTCCTCTGGTGAGAGTTTATAGTTGGACTCCTCACTTTGCATCCTTCATAGTCAGGCCTTACTCCAACTTTCCAGTGGCTAATGTATTTGTCTCATTGCTTATTGTGTTCTAGCACATGCCTTTAACTCTGCTTTATAGCATGTTGGGTAAGAGCTTAGACTCAGGAATCAGAGTGAACTGAGTTTGACTTCACAGTTTGCTGGCTCATTGGCCATGAGCATTATATAACTATGGTGAACTCTAGTTTTTTCAGAGATCAAATGGTAATATTAATGGTATCTCCCTCATAGGATTTTTGCATCATTAGTCATGGAGCTGTTTCAAACAGTACTGCCCTTGGACACATATAATTTTAAAGTTTGTAAGGGCCACGTCAAAGGAAAAGATACAAACAGATGGAGAGATATACCATGTTCTTGGATTGGAAGAATCAACATTGTGAAAATGACTCTACTACCCAAAACAATCTACAGATTCAATGCAATCCCTATCAAGCTACCAGTGGCATTTTTCACAGAACTAGAACAAAAAATTTCACAATTTATATGGAAATACAAAAGACCTCGAATAGCCAAATCTTGAGAAAGAAAAACTGAGCTGGAGGAATCAGGCTCTCTGACTTCAGACTATACTACAAAGCTACCATAATCAAGACAGTATGCTACTGGCACAAAAACAGAAATATGGATCAATGGAACAGGATAGAAAGCCCAGAAGTAAACCCATGCACATATGGTCACCTTATTTTTGATAAAGGAGGCAAGAATATAAAATGGAGAAAAGACAGCCTCTTCAATAAGTGGTGCTGGGAAAACTGGACAGCTACATGTACAATAATGAAATTAGAACACTCCCTAACACCATACACAAAAATAAACTCAAAATGGATTAAAGACCTAAATGTAAAGCCAGACACTATAAAACTCTTAGAGGAAAACTTAGGCAGAACACTCTATGACATAAATCACAGCAAGATCCTTTTTGATGCACCTCCTGGAGTAATGGAAATAAAAACAAAAATAAACAAATGGGACCTAATAAACTCAAAAGCTTTTGCACAGCAAAGGAAACCATAAACAACATGAAAAGACAACCCTCAGAACGGGAGAAAATATTTGCAAATGAAGCAATTGACAAAGGATTAATCTCCAAAATATATAAACAGCTCATGCAGCTCAATATCAAAAAACAAACAGCCCAACCCAAAAATGGGCAGAAGACCTAAACAGACATTTCTCCAAAGAAGATATACAGATTGCCAACAAACACAAGAAAAGATGCTCAACATCCCTAATCATTAGAGAAATGCAAATCAAAACTACAATGAGGTATCACCTCACACCAGTCAGAATGGCCATCATCAAAAAATCTACAAACAATAAATGCTGGAGAGGGTGTGGAGAAAAGGGAACCCTCTTGTACTGTTGGTGGGAATGTAAATTGATACAGCCACTATGGAGAATAGTATGGAGGTTCCTTAAAAAACTAAAAATAGACCTACCATATGACCCAGCAATCCCACTACTGGGCATATACCCTGAGAAAACCATAATTCAAAAAGAGTCATGGAAGGCTTCCCTGGTGGAGCAGTGGTTGAGAGTCCGCCTGCCGATGCAGGGGACATGGGTTCGTTCCCCGGTCCGGGAAGATCCCACGTGCTGTGGAGCAGCTGGGCCCGTGAGCCATGGCCGCTGAGCCTGCGCGTCCGGAGCCAGTGCTCCGCAACGGGAGAGGCCACAACAGTAAGAGGCCCACATACTGCAAAAAAAAAAAAGTCATGTACCACAATGTTCATTGCAGCTCTATTTACAAGATCTCAGCAAACTCTTGCCCCTTTCCTCCATGTGAGGACACAGGGAGAATATGGCTGTCTATGTGCCAGGATGCAGGCTTTCACCAGACATCAAATCTGTCGATATATGTATCTTGGACTTTCTGGCCTCCAGAACTGTGAGTAATAAATTTCTGTTGTTTAAAATTCACCATGTCTGTGTAATTTGTTATAGAAGTCCAAATAGACTAAGACAACCTAACATATCAAAAATCACCATTTTAATATGTAATCAATATGAAAATATTAATAAGATATTTTACTTTTATTCACTCAGAGTTTGAGATCTGGTGTATATTTTACGCATGCATCACATCTCAATTCAGGCTAGCCACATTTCAAGTGTTCCATAGGTAGTGGCTGCAGTATTGAACAGTGCAGTTCTAGAGATGGATGGGAGCACCTGTCTTTATAGGCTGAGGAGGCAGAAAGCGTCATCTATAAATGCGCTAAATTCTAGCTAAGAGGAAATCCCCATCCTGACATATTCGCTATGAATTTCTTGCATTATTCATGACTCTGATACATTCCTGGCCAATTCAGTTCTTGTGCATTTATGCATATAATAAAATAACCTAATTCATTCATTCATTTACCAGTATTTACAGAAAATATTCTATATTACTGGCACTGATTTAGGTTCTTGGAATACCACAGTGAACAAAAGATTTTGCCCTTGTGGAGTTTATGTCATAGCAAGAAGAACCAGACAATAAATGCTAATAATAAATAAGTGCATGACGTGAATGTTAAGAAGTCATAGTGGTATATCAGAAGGGAAAATTGGAGCAGCCTAAGGGGGTTGGGAGAGTGGGGTGAGAAGGTAGGTTGCAGATTTAAATAAGGTGGTCAGGATAGGCCTCTGAGAAGGTAAAGAAATAGGTGATGAGACCAGAAAAGTATTGGGACCAAGTATACAATCCTATACTAATTGTGATCTGAGATCCATAGCCCCATTCTTTAAGGAACTTGTTGGGGGAAATTTAACAAGTAAACATAATTATGACACAGTGCTAGATATAACAACTGTCACTGAAGAATTTTCTAAAGATATCATAGGAATTAAAAACAGAAATTCTTAGAGGAGGCAATACTAACTTTAACACTGAAGGTTTTACATTCTGAGAAACCACTCAGTCTTGTTAGTTTTAGCACTGAAATTTCAATATCTGAAGAAGTTTCTCAGTCCAGTTTTACCACTAAAGTTCCATGCCTCAATTCCTGGAATCCCAACCAAGATGGTTGGTCATTCTAAGCTGTGTGACTTTGGGCAAAGTAGGTGAGAACTATATCCCCATAAATAAATTGAAAATAAAACCAATCGTGTGAGGTTGATCTAAGGATTATACATAAAATACTTGTCATATTGGGGGCAGTGAATGTATGGTATCTGTGATTTGATTGATGGGGTCAAGGAAAGACTTCATGGAAAATGTGGAGTTTGAGATAGGTGTTGAAAGATAAATGACTTTTCAAGTTGATATAGGACAAAATATGTTTAACTGGCAAAATGGGTAGAGGTACAAAGTAGAGTAAAGGGAATAAGATGATCAAAAAACACAGGAAAAGCAGGAAATTGTGGGGCATCTTCAGGGAATTGGTGAATGTAGTTCACATTGGGCCAAGCATGGGTATGATAAAAGAAACAATATAATAGAAGATTAGGTTTTAGAAAGGTTGATTTAAGCCATCTTCCTGTGGACTATAAATGACAGAAAGAGGAGTTAAAATTCAAATTGCAAATACTGTTTGATTTGCCATTCTTCGTCTTTGTAATTATACTTAATGAATGCTTGCTTATGTTGCTACTATGCCAGATAAGCCATGTTCAGAAACCAAATTTCTATTTTTTATGGAGTGTTTCAGAATCACATTGTTCATGACTTACATGAAAATTATGCTGAGCTGTGCTTAGTTTTAGTTTGAAAAGAATGTTGTAGCATGAAACTATCAATTAGCCATTTTATTTTTATTGATGTTATCTAACATTTGGCATTACAGCTAAGTGATTGATTACATAAAAATCCAGAGATTTTCACTTAAAATTATGGAAATTACTCCATGAGCACTGTTTTAAAATTTCACAGTAGGATAAATGATATTTGGATGATATAGAAGAAATTAAATGATCCGTAAACTTTTGGTTTTAAGAAAATTAAGATTCAATTTCAGATTATATTAGGTGAGTAGCATGACTCTGCTGTGCTTTAATTTTCTTGTATGCCTAAGTGTTAGAAATGCCTAGCACCTTGTAGACAGAGTATGGTATAGAGATTAAGAGTAAAAACCCTTGAATCAGACTGTCTTGATTTGAAAACTGGCCCTCCTTTGTGATGGACTCCTTGGCATGCTTCCAGATCTCCATTCAATAAAGGACCTGTTGCTTTAACTGCTGGGAGTGCTGTTAGCAAACAGCATTAAGCTACCAACCCTTCTGGATTGGCAAAGTTGCAGAGAGGCCCCCTGCCCAAGTTCACACTCTTCCCATGTTGGCCCACATCCACTTACTGATTATGACAGTGGCATAAAGGCCTGACCATTTTTGCTCAGTGCAGGACAACTCCCATGAGGCATTTCTGCTCCAGCATTTTCTTGTGAAGTCTGTTGTTGAACCTGCATTACAGATGAACTTCTCCCTCTGCTCACTTCTGATATCCTCCCCCTCTCCCACAGATACTGATATTAGGATATTCCCTAATAAACATTCTGCATAAGAAACCTCATATCAGATTCTGATTCCCAGAGAACTCACTCTGCGACAGTTGGTCCCTAGAATGCTCTGAGAAAGCAGGTGATTAGGTTTTGGAGTGAAATCAGTTGATGCCTGGCTGGCAATGTCAACTCCATCACTGGAAATAGGTAGAGCACAGACAGTCCTGGGCATATGGTGATGGTCCAAGTAGTTAAAACTTATGCTGGCATTAAGTTGGGTTGGTAAATTGGTGGAAGAAAATGAACTAGCTGGATCTATATATCAAGCATTCAAAAAGTATGAGAGAAAAGTAATTATAAGGACAGCAAAATCAGATGGCTATTACTAATTTCACTTGACACACTAAAAAAAAAAGACTACAAATGACTAAGACCAATTAACAGCCAATTGAAAGCCAGTGTGCAAGCCAGTAGGCCTCCTTTGTAACATACAAAGTGGTCTTTATCTCCTGCAGAGGGAGATCAGACATAATACATAAACATCAGAGTAGCTGAACTTCAGTGAAGGTTAAACTCCCAGCAATGCAAGTCTGCTGTGGAGGAATAGAAACCTGATATATGTAGTGAGAACATCTGGCTTGTTGCCCCAGAAATCTTAAATTCCTAGATTTCCCTGAAACCTCTGAGCCTGCAGAACTGGCCACCTTTCTCTGTACCCACACACCTTTGATTGAAGACATGCCCCCCTCACCACTACAAATATAATTAATTAGAATGACATAATAGCATAATCCAGCTGGGAAGTACTGAGCCTGAAAAGAGAGGAAAGGGACTATACCCAAAAGAGCTGCATAGCCTCACTAGCCTGGAAAGGCAGGAGCCAGAGGAGTACATGTGAGACTGGATTCTGAGGGTGCTTGAGCAAAAGGACAGGCACATAAGAATGAAGAAAGGAGAGTTTAATGATTTGGGAGTACACCCCAATATGCAAAGTTTATACCCTAGCCAGGGCCCTAGGAGATGATGAGGAATTGCTATTAGAGTGACTTCTAGAAGCATGGGGAAAGCAGTGGTTCATGCTAAGTGAGGTTGAAATGCCAGGTTTCCTGTGGTGGAATAAGGGATTTAAAGATCAAGGAAGTGTGCATGTAGAGTGGATAGACTATGTAAGCCTGGAAAACTCATTAGATTAGGTCGTATTATTTAAACCTAGTGTTTTATCCTTATAATTAGGTTTTATTAGTTTTTTTCTAATTCTTGAATTTTTTCATTCCCATAAGTTTTAGTTGTTTCTTTTTCAAATATATAACTCATTCTTTACAGTTTCTCATTCTGTATTTTCAAATTCATCATTCATTTTCTTAAACGTAATAGGATGCTTGTTTTATACTTCACATCTGGTAATTTCCAATATCTAAAGTCTTGCTGAATTTTTTTCTATTTCTGCTGGTTCTTGCTCATGATGCCTTATCTCTTATGGTGTTATAAACTCCTGTAATCATTCATTTTGCTTGGAAAACTATTTATGAAAATTATTTGAAGCTTAAAAGAAGGTGGATTCCTCCAAGGAGGAAGGGACAGAGGACATACCATTTAGTAAGGCTATAAGGAATGTACTTATGGGAGGGGCACCAACATCACTAAAAATTTGAGAGGTGATTCTCCTTGTAGACAAGGGCTGATGGTAGGAGAGACCATTGTAGAACGAGGCTCATCGACAGCAATGGGGATGATAGGAACCAAAACAATTGAGGCCAAATGGTAGCACTTAACTTTAAGAAGCCAATTGAGTATAATTGTCATAAAGACCAGCAAGGTCAGGGACTTCCCTGGTGGTCCAGTTCCACGCTTCCAATGCAGGGGGCCTGGGTTCAGTCCCTGGTCAGGGAACTAGATCCTGCATGCCACAACTAAGACCCGGCACAGCCAAATAAATAAATGAAAAAATACATATTTAAAAAAAACAGACCAGAAAGGCTAGAGTGGCAGCCAAGGGGGTATGATTCACAGACCATTATGGAGATTCTAAATAGAATCAGTATGCTAGGGGAAAAACAAGTGGACAGCCAACAAGGGTACTGCTCAACTTATATCCTCAGAAGAAGTCAAGGATGGATGGTGAGGGAGACTGAGTGCAGTTTCCCCAACAAAAAGTCAGTACATAATCACTGGCCAAGTTTTTGGACTGGAGCCAGTATTTGGACCTGGAGCCCAATGATTGAAGAAGAGCATGGATTCTAAGGTTGAAGGACCTGGTGATTTCACAGCAATAGTAGGCTTCTCCAAGGAGAAGGTCGTTCTCCAAAGAGAGAAACAGTCATGTTCTAGGTTAAATGCATACAGGGAATGAGTAATACAAAAATATTTTGAGGCTTGTTAGACGTAAGTTCTGAGTTGATATCAATATCCAGAGACTCAAAGTGTCAAATTCCACCCCTGACCCACATGGATGCTTATGAGATCCAGGGAATAAAAGGAGTCCTGACCAAGGTCCAGCTCAAAGCAAGTCCTTGAGATCCTCGAACTCACTTGGTTGTCATTTCCCTGGTCACTGAAGTTATAATTTGAATAGGCATATTTGATAGTTGGTGCAAGCACTGCATTGGATCTTTAACCTCTCAGGTAGAGCTATCATAGTGGGAGAAGGCCAGATGCAACATTTTGCAATGGTCCGCCTTTCATTCCTGGCCAAATTAGTGAATTAAAAAAAAAAAATATATATATATATATATATAAAATATTCCAAAGTAAGGGGGATAGCAGAAACTAATGCCATCCTTAAAAATCTAAATGATGCTGGAGTAATGCTCCCAGTTATATATCCATCTAATTCCCTGTGTGGACCCTGAAGAAATTAGATGGATCCTGGAGGATGACAGTTCACCATCATACATGTAACCAAGTAGCAGTCCAACCTGTAGCCACCGTTCCACATGTGATCTTTGCTCAGCAGATTTCATACCCTCAGGCACGTAATATGCAGCCATTCATTTGGCAAATTTACTATCTTCTCTCTGTATCAGAAAAGAGGATCAGAAACAGTTTTTATTTATGGAAAGTACAAGAATCTGCATTTAACAGTTTTGCCTCACTTTCTGTCAAAATATAGTCTGAAGACGTGAACTGTTATCTTGATAATGTCAAGTTAATTAGGCCAGGTAAGCAAGAAGTGCATCCCACATTGGAAGTCTATGTGAGATTCATGTGCTTGAGAGGGCAGGAGACAAACTCTATGAAGATTCAGGATCTCACTACATCAGAGAAATTCTTTGGATTGAGTTGTCAGAAGCGTACCGTGACATCCATCCAAAGTAAAGGCCACTCAATACTCTGTAATGGCCGATATGGGAAAAGAATCTAAAAAAGAGTGGATATATGTATATATATAACTGATTCACTTTGCTGTACACCTGAAACTAACACAACATTGTAAATCAACAATACTCCAATAAAATTTAAATAAAAAAGAAAGGAAAAAAAGAAAGTAAAGGACAAATCATTTCATATTTTATCTCCCAATACAAAGAAAATGACAGTCTTGGTAGCCTTTTCAGGTTCTAGATGTAGCATATTTCACATATGAGAATATTTTTCTGGTCCATATACTAGAGAATGAGAAAGGCTACACTTTAACAGGCCCCAAATAGGAAAGGGCTTTGTAGCAGGTATAGGCTACAGTGTAAGCAGCCCTGTTTCTGAGGACTTGAAACACTTTGAAAACCTTATAATGTTTGAGGTATAAGTGCCCTGCTGTATTTATGGCAATTTGCAGTGGGAAAACAACACAGACCCTTGGTATTCATGAACAAGGCCATATCATCTGCACTGGAGAATGATTGCCTTTTGGAGAACAACTTCTAGCATGCTACCAGTCTCCGGTAGAGGGGACATCTGATTGTGGGGCACTGAGGCACTCAGAACTACTCATCATGATCTTGGTTTTGTCAGACCCAGCAAGTCATAAGGTTGGGCCAGGAACAGCCCCATCATAGGATGGAAATGGTTCATCCAAGACTGAAAATGAACAGGATCAGAGAACACAAGTAAGCTACATGAACAAATAGTCCAGATCCCCTATGTTATCCACCACTTGCATCAGCCCCTCTTTATCAACTCACACCTATGAGTTGATGGAAGAGAAAAATGCCTGAGTTCAGTTCACAGATGGATCAGCTTAGTATGTGGGTACAACACAGAACTATTGCCTATTTGGGAAGATAGGCAGTTAAATATGCTATATTATAGAAAGAACATGATAGTGTTGGGCAAAGAAGAACATAGATGAGAGGCCCAACTACTTAATCAGGGAAAGTTTACCAGAAAAAGTGATATCTAAGCCGAGATATGAAATATAAGCAGGAGTTGGCTAAGTTAAGAGATTTAACTTCACCCTCCAGCAGGATAGCACCAGTCCCATGCCCAGCTCTCATCCCCACATCTGCACAGACAGCTGTGCAGGGACCTGGGCCAGCTCAGCAATGGGCCTGCAGCAACCCCACATCAGCCATGAAGGATCCTACCCTGCTCTCCAGTGGGCCTGCAGGCACCACATGAAGTACAGCCTTGTAGCCAACTGAGCCTGGGCCAGCCTGCCTACCAGAGTGCTCATAGTAGTTGGTCCCACTGCAACAGAAGAGCGCATACAGCTCACATAGGTAACAGCCCTAGAACATATAGCTTTGGTGACCAGAAGGGAGTGTGCTGCTGAGCCCCACAGAACATCTCCTACATAAGACCTCTTCTCTAATATTGAGAAACATAACCAACCTACCTAACACATCAAAATAAACATATAGAATTAGACAAAATGAGGAGACAGAGGAATATGTTCCAAATGAAGGAACAGGACAGAACCTCAGAAAAGAACTAAAGTGGAGATAAGCAGTATATTCAATAAAGATGCTTGTAATGATGATAAAAATGGAAATGATCATAAAGATGCTCAGTGAATTCAGGTGAAGGATGAACGCACACTGAAAATTTCAACAAAGAGTAGTAAATATAAAGGACCAAACATAGCTGAAAAATAAAATATTTGAAATAAACAATACACAAGAAGGAGTAAACAGTAGATTATATGATACAAACAGATCAGCAATCTGGAAGACCCAGTAGTGAAAATCACCCATGCTGAACAGAATAAAGAAAAAAGAATTTTTAAAAAATGTTGATAGTTTAAGAGACCCTGACATCAAGCATACTAACATTTGCATTATAGGGGTCCCAGAAGAATAGAGAAAGAAAGGGGCAGATAATTTATTTTAAGAAATAATAGCTGAAACTTTCCAAACTTGAGAAAGAAGCAGATATCCAGGTCCAGGAATCACAGAGAGTCCCAAGCAAGATGAATCCATGCCAAGACACATGACAATTAAAAGAGCAAAAATTAAAGACAACGAGAGAACCTTAAAAGCAGCAAGAAAAAGCAACTAGCTACATATAAGGGAACTTCTATAAGGTGCTAACCTGACTTTTAAGCAGAAACTTTGGAGGCCAGAAGGGAATGGCATGATATATTTAAAGTGATGAAAGGGAAAAACCTACAACCAAGAATATTCTACCTGGCAAGTTTATTATTTAGAATTGAAGGAGAGATAAAGAGTTTCACAGAAAAGCAAAACCTTTAAAAGTTCAGCACCACTAAATTGGCTTTACAAGTAATATTGAAGGGACTTCTCTATGCAGAAAATAAAAGAACACAGAAGAGATCAAGATGGAGGAGTAAGGGGATGCTGAGCTCACCTCCTTCCATGGACACATCAAAAGTACATCTACCTGTGGAGCAGTTCTCACTGAAAGCAAACTGGAGGTTGGCAGAAAGACTCTTCTAAGCCAGGGCTATAAAGAAAGATTCACATGTAAATGGGTAGGAAGGGAAGTGATCCAGTAAGGACATGAACCTATAGGAGAGGACACAGAAGAGGAGGGGAATATCATGGCCTAGAGTACCTCCCTGAGGAGTGAGGGGTTTAAATAACATATTGGGCACCCCAAACCTGGGGTTTGACAATGGGAAGACAAGTCCTCTTGGCTGGTTTGAAAACCAGTGGGGCTTACAGGAGGGCTGTAAGAAATCTAGATTCTGCTTGTGAGATGAATGCACATGCTTGGTTCCTCCTGGGAACAGGATGGAGGAAAGAGATTGAAATTGCCAGGACTCTGGCTGGTTAACCATGACCACACCAGTGTGAGTCTCAGCAGGGGCCAAGCAGCCCCTCCAGCCCCTCTAGTTCCAGCACGACTCCTCTCTAGGGCAAAGACTGCCATTCCAAGGAGAGTGCACACCTGGGGGGTTGGAGCTGGCTCAGACCCAGCAATGCAATGAATGGGGTGAGGGCAGCCATTGCAGGCACTCATCGAGGTGGTGGATTGTGAGCTTTCTTGAGCTCTGACTGCCATGCTGGAACTGTCCCAGTGTATGCCTTGGCCCACACTGGGTGCCTGCTCTGGCCACAGATCTTTCAGCACTGCTCACCACTAGGGTGAAGGTGCCTTGATGGGAGTGGAGAGAGCACACACTTAGACAGAATGGGGCCAGCTTGGACCCAACTCTCAGGGCTTCTACTCCAGCACCTTGGGACTCCACTGTGCCCCTAATAGGGCAGGGATGGCCATTGAGCACAGGAGAAACCCCAAATCACACATGGCTCAGGCTGTAGCCCCTCCATCTCCAGCCCCACCTCCCAAGAAGATGATAGCTTAGGGGAAGACGTGACCCATGCTCACTTCAGATCCACCTCTGCCACCAAAGGCACATGCAGACTGCATAGGGATGCTCCCACATAAGGATATCCCTTCAAGACTGGGATAAGTAACTGTTTCACCTAATTTCATAGAGACAGAGAGTTAAACAAAATGGAAAGACAGTTGAATTTGCTTCAAAACAAGAACAAGAAAAAAAAACCTGAAAAAATAACTAACAGGAGCTAAATAATTTATCTGATAAAGTGTTCAAAGCAATAGTAATAAGAATGTTAACTGAACTTAAGAAAAGAATACATAAACCCAATGAGAATTTTAACAAGGAACTAGAAAATGTAAAGAAGAACCAGTCAAAGCTGAGGAATACAATATGTGAAATTAAAAACACACTAGAAGGAATTACCAGCCCACTAGATGATACAGAAGAACACATAAATGATCTGGAAGACAGAATAATGGAAATTACCCAACCAGAACTGCAAAAAGAAAATCAAATTTTAAACATGAAGACAGTTTATGGGACCTCTGGTACAGCATCAAACGTACTAACATTCACAGTATACAGGTCCTAGAAGGAGAAGAGAGAATGAGGTTGAAAATATTTTTGATGAATTTATGTTGAAAACTTCCTGAACCTAAGGAAGGAAACAGATATCCAGGTACAGGAATCACAGAGTCCCAAACAGGGTAAACCCAAAGAGATCAACATCAAGATATATCATAATTAAAAAGGCAAAAGTTAAAAAGAGAATTCTAAAGGCAGCAAGAGAAAAACAAAGAGTCACATACAAGGGAAACCCATAAGGCTATTAGTTGATTTTTCTGCAGAAACTGCAGGCCAGAAGGGAGTGGCATGATATATTTAAAGTGCTGAAAGAGGATACTGCACTCTTCAGTATATATGCACCCAATACAGGAGCACCCAAATGCATAAAACAAATACTAACAGACATAAAGCAAGAAATTGAAATGATTTTAACATCCCACTCACATCAGTGGACAGTTCTTCTAGACAGAAAATCAGTAAGGCAACAGAGACCCTAAAGGATACAATAGAACAGTTACACTTAATTGATATTTTTAAGACATTACACCAAGCAAACAAACAAACAAACCAGAATATACATTCTTTTCAAGTGCATATGGGACATTTTCTACGATTGACCACATACTAGGGCACAAAGCAAGCCTCAGCAAATTTCAGAGTATAGAAATTATTTCAAGCATCTTTTCTGACCACAAATGCATGAAACTAAAAATCAACCACAGAAAAAGAAATGAGAAAAAAATAATTACATGGAGACTACACAACAGGCTACTAAAAAACCAATGAGTTGGGCTTCCCTGGTGGCGCAGTGGTTGAGAGTCTGCCTGCCGATGCAGGGGACATGGGTTTGTGCCCTGGTCCGGGAAGATCCCACATGCCATGGAGCGGCTGGGCCCGTGAGCCATGGCCGCTGAGCCTGCGCATCCGGAGCCAGTGCTCCGCAACGGGAGATGCCACAACAGTGAGAGGCCCACATACCACAACAAAACAAAACAATGAGTCAATGATGAAGTCAAAGAGGAAATTAGAAAATAGCTTGAGACAAATGACTATGGAAAGAAAATGATACAAAATCTATGGGATGCAGCAAAAACAGTTCTTAGAGGGAAGTTAATAGCAATACAGACTTTCCTCAAAAAACAAGAAAAACTTCAAATAAACAACTTAACCTACAACCTAAAAGAATTAGAAAAAGAAGAACAAATAAAATCTAAATTCAGCAAAAGGAAGGAAAAATGAAGATGAGAGATGAAATAAATAAAATAGAGATTAAAAAAGCAATAGAAAAAAACCCCAACAAAACCAGGGCTGGTGCTTTGAAAGGATGAACAAAATTGACAAACCTCTGGCCAGGCTCACCAAGAAGAAAAGAGATGGTACCCTGCCCCCAAAAAAATGAAAAAAGGAGAAATACCAACAGATATTGCAGAATAAACCATAAGAGAATACTATGAACAACTATATGCCAACAAATTTGACAACCTAGAAGAAATGGACAAGTTTCTAGAAACATATAGCCCACTAAAATTGAATTAAGAAGAAATAGATAATTTGAACAGGCTGATCACTAGAAGTGAAATAGAATCTGTAATAAAAAAAAGAAACTCCCTTCAAACGAAAGTCCAGGACCAGGCAGCTTCACAGGTGAATACCAAACATACAAAGAAGAACTTATACTGATACTTCTCAAACTCTTCCAAAAGATTGCATAGGAGGCAATACTCCCAAAGACATTTTATGAAGCCACCATCACCCTGACACTAACACTAAAGACACTACCAAAAAAGAAAATTACAGGCCAATATCTTTGATGAATATAGATGCAAAAATTCTCAATAAAATATTAGCAAACAATCTAACAACATGTAAAAAAGATCATACACCACAACCAAGTTGGATTCATTCCAGGGTCACAGGGATGGTTCAACATATGCAAATCAATCAATGTGAAACACTACATCAACAAAAGAAAAAACAAAAACCATATGATCATCTCAATAGATGCAGAAAAAGCATTTGATAAAATTCAACATCCATTCATGTTAAAAAAAAAAACCCTATGAATGTGGGTATATAGGGAACATATCTCAACATAATAAAAGCTATTTATGACAAACCCACAACCAATATCATACTCAAAGGTGAAAAGCTGAAAGCCTTCCTGCTAAAATCTGGAACAAGACAAGGAGGCCCACTCTCACCATTTCTATTCAACACAGTATTAGAAGTCCTAGCCACAGCAATCAGACAAGAAAAAGAAATAAAATTTCTTCAAATTGGTAAGATAGAGGTAAAATTGTCATTATATGCAAATGACATATACTGTATATAGAAAACCCTAAAGACTCCATGAAAGAATTACTAGAACTGATAAACAAATTCAGCAAGGTAGCAGGATACAAGATTAACATACAGAAATCTGTTGCACTTCTTTACACTAACAATGAAATATCAGAAAGGGAATGTAAACAAACAATCCCCTTCAAAATTGCATCAAAAAATACTTAGGAATAAACCTCACCAAGGAGGTGAAAGACATATGCTGAGAAATACAAAATATTAATAAAGGAAATTAAAGATGATTCAAAAAAATGGAAAGATATCCCATGATCTTAGATCAGAAGTATTAATATTGCTAAAATGACCATACTAACCAAAGCAATCTACAGATTTATTGTGATCCCTATCCAATTACCCATGACTATTTTCACAGAGCTAGAACAAATAATCCTAAAATTTATATGGAACCATAAAAAATCCAAACATGCCAAAGCAATCCTGAGAAAAAAGAACAAAGCAGGAGGCATAACCCTCCCAGACTTCCGACAATACTTCAAAGCTACAGTAATCAAAACAGCATGGTATTGGCACAAAAACAGACATATGGATCAATGGAACAGAATAGAGAACCCAGAAATAAACCCACACACTTATGGTCAGTTAATCTTCGACAAGAATATACAATGGAGAAAAGACAGTCTCTTTAGCAAGTGGTGTTAGGAAAGTTGGACAACTGCATGCAAATCAATGAAGTTAGAACACACCCTCACACCATATACAAAAAATAAACTCAGAATGGCTTAAAGACTTAAATATAAGACAAGACAACATAAAACTCCTAGAAGAGAACATATGCAAAATATTCTCTAACACAAATTGTAGCAATGTTTTCTTAGGTGATTCTCCCAAGGAGAAGAAATAAAAGCAAAAATAAACAAATTGACCTAGTCAAACTTGTAAGCTTTTGCACAGCAAAGGAAATCATAAACAAAATGAACAGGGACTGGGAGAAAATATTTGTGAATGATGTGACCAACAAGGGCTTAATTTCCAAAATGTACAAACAGCTCATACAATTCAGTAACAAAAAAACAAACAGCCCAATTGAAAAATGGGCAGAAGACCTAAATAGACATTTATCCAAAGAAGATATACAGATGTCCAATAAGCACATGAAAAGATGCTCATCATTGCTTAGAGAAATGCACATCAAAACTATAATGATGTACCACTTCACACTGGTCTAAATGGCCACCATTAAAAAATCTACAAATAACAAATGCTAGAGAGGGTGTGGAGAAAAGGGAACCCTCCTATATTGTTAGTAGGAATGTAAATTGGTGCAACCACTATGGAAAACAATATGGAGGTTCCTCAAAAAACTAAAAATAGAGTTGCCATATGATTCAGAAGTCCCATTCCTGGGCATATATTCAGACAAAATTAATACAAAAACATACATGCACCCCTATGTTCATAGCAGTATAATTCACAATAGCCAAGAAATGGAAACAGCCTAAATGTCCATCAATAGATAAATGGATAAAGAAGATGTGGGAATATATATATATATATATATATATATATATATATATATACACACACACACACACACACACACACAAACAAACACAATGGAATATTACTCAGCCAAAAAAAGAATGAAATAATGCCATTTGCAGCAACATGGATGGGCCTAGAGATTATCATATCAAATGAAGTAAGTCAGAAAGAGAAAGACACATACCATCTGATATCATCTATATGTGGAATCTAAAGTACTACACAAATGAGCATACCTATAAGACAGAAACAGACCAACAGTCATAGAAAACAGACTTGTGATTTCCAAGGGGGAGGAGGGAGGGAGGGAAGGGTTGGGAGTTTGAGATTAGCAGACACAAACTCTTATATATAGGATGGATAAACAAGGTCCTGCTGTATAGCACAAGGAACTACATTCAGTATCCTGTGATAAACCACAATGGAAAAGAATATGAAAAAGATATAATATGTATATATATATATATATATATATATATATATATATATAACTTAATCACTTTGCTGTACAGCTGAAATTAACACATTGTAATTAACTATACTTCAATAAGATAATTTTTTTAAAAAGTGAGTTGCACAAGAATTTTAAAAGAGTAAAGTGCTGAAAGTGAAAAATTTGCAACCTAGGACACTACCCAGCAAGTTTATCATTCATAATTGAAGAAGCAATAAAGAACTTCTAAGACAAACAAAAACTAAGAGAGTTCATCAATACTAAAGCAACCCTAAGAGAAGTGTTAAAGGGTCTTCTCTAAGTGGAAAAGAAAAAGTACAACAAGAAGAATTTATAGAAAAAGAAAACTCCAACTAGTAAAGGGAAATATATATGTAAAGGCTATGGATCAACCACTTAAATAAGCTAGTACAAAGATTAAAAGAGAGAAATTGTAAAAATCAACTATAACTACAATAAACAGTTAAGGGATAAACATGAAGATATAAAATATGACATCAAAAACATAAATTGGGGGAAGGGGAGTAAAAAAATGTATGTCTTTTAGAATGTGTTTGAAATTAAACGTCTATCAGTTTAAAACAAGTAGATATAGTTATAGGTCAACATATATGGCATACATGTGGTAATCCCATTGTAACCACAAATCAAAAACGTACAATAGATACACAAAAAATATGAGAAAGGAACAGAATCATACCACTAAATAAAATCATCAAGCCACAAGGGAAGAAACTAAGATAAAAAGAAAAGAACAGAGAATAACTATAAAAACAAACAGGAAATAAGTAAGAAAATGGCAATAAGTACATAGTATAAATAATCACTTTAAATGTCTATGGACTATGTGCTCAAAACAAAAGACATAGGATGGCTGATTGGATTAAACAAAACAAAACAAAAAAACAAGATCGATCTATATGATGCTTACAAGAAACTTAGTTCAGAGCTAAAGACACACACAGACCAAAAGTGAGGGGGTGGAAAAAGTTATTTCATGCAAATGGAAACAAAAAAACTGGGGTAACAATACTCAAACCTGAGAAAGTAGATTTTAAAGCAAAGTCTATAAAAAAGAAAAAGAAAGGCATTATATAATGTTAAAAGAATGAATACAAGAAGAATATAACATTAGTTAACATATATACATCTAATAAAAAAGCCCCTAAATATATAAGGTAAATATTAACAAACATAAAGGGAGAAATTGATAATAATACAATAATAGTAGGGGACCTTAACACATCACTTATATCAATGCACAGATCATCCAGACAGAAAATCAATAAGGAAACAGTGACCTTAAATGACACATTAGACTAGTTGGACTTAAGAGATATCTACAGACATTCCATCCAAAAACAGCAGAATACACATTCCCTTCAAGGGCACATAGAACATTTTCCAGGATAGTTACAAGCTAGGTCACAAAACATGTCTCAATAAATTTTAGAAGATTGAAATCATATCAAGAATCATTTCTGACCACAAATGTGTGAATCTTAAAATCAGTTCCAAGAAAAAAACTGTAAAATGCACAAACACATGGAGTCTAAACAACATGCTAGTAAACAAACAATGGGTCACTAAAGCAATCAGAGGAAATAAAAAACATACCTTGAGATAAATGAAAAAGGAAACACTACTTTGTAAAATCTGTGGGATGCAGAAAAGGCAGTTCTAAGAGGGACATTCATAGAAATACAAGTCTTCCTAAGGAAACAAGAAAAATCTGAAATAAGCTATTTAAACTTACACATAAAAGAACTAGAAAAGGAAGAACAAACAAAGCCCAAAGTTAGTAGAAAGCAGAAAATAATAAATCAGATTGGAAATAAGTTAAATTGAATTTTAAAAGATAGGAAAAAAAATAAATGGAACTAAGAGCAGTTTCTTTGAAAGACAAAAAAAAAAATTGAGAAATCTTTAGCCAGACTCATCCAGGAAAAAACCAGAAAAGCCTAAATAAATAAAATCAGAAAGGAAAGAGAAGTTACAAGCAACACCACAGAAATTCAAAAGATCATAGGAGATTACTATGACAAGTTGGGTTGTTTCTTCTTTTGTTGTTGAGTTTTATGAGCTGTTTGTATATTTTGGGAATTAAGATCTTGTTGGTCTTATTTGCAAATATTTTCTCCCAGTCTATAGCCTGCTTTTTGTTCTCATTACTTTATTCAGCATAGTATTGGAAGTTCTAGCCACAGCATCAAACATGAAAACCCAATAAAAGAAATCCAATTTGGAAAGGAAGAAATAAAATTGTCACTATTTGCAAAGGACATGATACTATAAATTAAAAAATCCTAAAGATGCTACCAAAAAACTGTTAAAATTAATATATTAATTCAGTAAAATTACATAATACAAGACTCATGTTCAGAAGTCTGTTGCATTTCTGTATACTAATAACAATCTATCAGAAAGAGAAATTAAGAGAACAATCCCATTTACAATTGCATTAAAAAGAATAAAATACCTAGGAATAAATCTAACCAAGCAGGTAAAAGAGTGGTATTATGAAAACTATAAGACACTGATGAAAAAAAATTGTAGATTATACAAACAAATGGAAAGATGCACTCTGCTCATGCTTTGGAAGAATTAATATTGTTAGAATGACCATACTACTCAAAGCAATATATAGACTCAATGTCATTCCTATCAAAATACCAAAGGTATTTTTCAGACTAGAATAAACAATCCTAAAATTTGTATGGAACCACAAAAGACCCCAGTTAGCCACAGCAATCTTGAGAAAGAACAAAGCTGGAGGAATCATGCTCCCTGCTTTCAAACTATAGTACACAAACTACTGAAATCAAAACAGTATGGTACTGACACAAAAGCAGACACATAGATCAGTGGAACAGAATAGAAAACTGAGAAATAAACCCACACTTATATGGTCGATTAATTTACAACAGAAGAGGCAAGAATATGCCATGGAGAGAAGACAGCTTTTTCAATAAATGATGTTGGAAAAACTGGACAGCTAAATGCAAAAGAATCAAACCAGAATACTTTCTTACACTATATCCAAAAACAAACTCAAAATGGTTAAAGACTAAATATAAGATCTGAAACTCCCAGAAGAAAACATAGGCATTACACTTTTGACATCGGTCTTAGCAATATATTTTTTTAAATCAGTTTCCTCAGGCATAGGAAACTAAAGCAAAAATAAACAAATGGGATAACATCAAACTAAAAAGCTTTTGCACAGCAAAGGAAACTGTCAGCAAAATGAAAAGGCCACCTAATGAGTGGGAGAAGATATTTGCAAAAGATATATCTGATAAGGGGTTAATACATAATATATACAAAGAACCCATACAACTGAACATCAAAAAATATCTGATTAGAAAATGGGAAGAGAACCTGAATAGACATTTCTCCAAAGGAGACATACAGATGGCCACTCAACACATGAAAAGATGCTAAAAATTACCAATCATCAAGGAAATGCAAATCTAGACCACAATGAGAAACAATTTCACACCTGTCAGAATGGTTATCATCAAAAAAACAAACACTTGTTGGTGATGATGAAAAGGGATGAAAAGGGAACCCTTGTGCACTATTGATGGGATTGTAAAATTGGGACTGTAAATTGCTGGATCCTATAGGATCCAGCAATTTTACTTCTGGGTATTTACCTGAAGAAAACAAAAACACTAATTCAAAAATGTATACACCCATCAATGTTCATTACAGCATTATTTACAATTATCAAGATATGGAAGCAAGCTAAATGTCTATCAACAGATGAATGAATAAAAAGAATATATATATTTTCATTACATATATATGTATATATATGTATTCTCTATACATATATAAATATGTATATTGACTAGTACCCAGACATTAAAAATAAATGAAATCTTGCCATTTGCAATAACACGGATGAATCTAGTGGGTATTATGCTAAGTGAAATAAGTCAGACAGTGACAAACAAATACTGCATGATCTCACTTATATGTGGAATATAAAAAAACAAAGCAAACAAACAAAACAAAATGAAAACAGACTCATAGATAAAGAGTGGTGGTTGCCAGAGGGAGAGTGGTGGGGGTGAGCAAAATACATGAAGTAGAGTAAGGGTTACAAACCTCCAGTTATAAAATAAATAAGCCATGGGATGTAATATACAGCATAAGGAATATAGTCAATACCATTATAATAACTTTGTATGAGGATGGATGGTTACCAGACTTATTGTGCTGATCATTTCATTATGTATGTAAATGTCAAATCACTATGTAGTATACCTGAAACTAAAATAATATTGTATGTCAACTATATTTTGATAAACTTTTGTTTAAAAGGAAGAGATTGAAGGTTTCAGAAAAGGAACAGCATGCACAGAGAAGCAGAGGAATCAGAACAATTTTCATGAAGCTGAAAAGCAGTGCAATCAGTGGGGAGTGCTGATAAAGGAACCCAGAGAAGTAAGCAGAGAACTAATCACTCATGAAGGACCTTTTATTTCTGTGAAGTGGCACCCAGGAAGTACCCTCTACTTTTTTCTAGGGCAATGGGAAGCCATTGCCAGGTTTTTAGTAGAGACATAGGTGATTGATATTTGTCTTTGGAAAGTTTCATTCTGGCTGCGTGGTAGGTTATAGAGGAAGTTAGACCAAAGGTAGTGAGGAAGCTGTTAAAAATCATCCATGTTATAGGGGTTAGTAGTTCGAAGAAGAGGAGCTTTGGGGGTAGCAGGAAGTGTACAGGCTCAAAGCATGTTTGAAAAACAATAATAATAGTACTTGGGGGAGTGGTGGGATGTGACATTGAGGCAAAGGAAAACAGGAATGCTATGCTCAGTTCTGCAGGTGCTGCCTTGCACAGGGTGACTGCCCAGGAAATGAGTGGTTGCTGAAAGCTAATTTGAGCCCAGCTCCCCTGAGTGTGTGCTCTGGCATGGCCTGTGTCTGCCAGGAGGAAGGAGGAAACTTTCCTAAATTCCACAAAGGTGCCATGTGGGGTTGGTGGCCCTGGGGAACAGTCAACAATAATGCCAAATTTTCTGGTTTGGACAGTTGGATTATTGGTGCTACCATTGGCTGAGACTGGGAACAGAGGTGGCAGTGGAGAGGAAAATAATCAATGCAGTTTTCACTTAAATCCTAATAAAAAACTTATGAAATAATATTTTTTTAAAAAGCAGAAATTGAGTCTTGGAAAGGGTAAATGTTTTTCTCAAGGATGTATAGTTACTAAATGGTGAAGCTAAGATTCAGATCTTGATACTGTATTTTTCATTCCCCATATTTTCAAAAAAATAGAAAAGACAAAAATGGCATTAACGTATTCTGGGGACTACTCCATTATGAAAATGGATGTGTATTCATTTGGGAAATGTACCTGAATAACTGTTAAATAATTTGTATATTTAAACTTTTGAATATTTAGAAACTATTAATTTTAATAAATGTCTTTGCCACTAAGTTTTCTTTTTGTTATTCCTCTCCTCACACTTGCTGTTCTATTGCCCTTACCTCTTTTCTCTAAATCCTTTTCTCTTCTCTGTCTTGCAAGTTTTAACTGTAGCCTTACTTCCTTCAGGAATTGATTCTGAGCATCCTTCTTGATATAAATGTTTCTTTCATGAGCTCCCTGGCATCTTGTATATACCTCTTTTACATGAATTATCACAACTTCCCTAATAGTTGGTTTACTTTTAGTTTTGTATTCCTAGTACCTGGCAAATAGTTACTATTCAGTAAATGATGTTTGGTAAACTATTGTGTGAGTGAAGGCCCACCTCTTCTAATAAGCCTTTATTGATTTACTCAGTCGGTTCCCTAGTCCTGTGACTTGCAGGCATGACTGAACATAAAATAAAGAGGGGTTTTAAAAATTACATATTTCCATGCCCCTTTTCAGACCTACTGAATCCAGGACAAGGCCAAGAAATCTGAACTTCTAAAATGTTTCCCACATACCTATGCAGTCAGCCCAGCCTTGGCATTTAGGAGACACTGCTCTAGTCTACCAGCACTGTTTGATACAACACTTCCACCAATGTGTGCTTATAGTTATTATATTTTATATTGTATTGATGTAATATATTTGTTATATCTTCATTAAATAATCTTAAGATAATTATCTGTATCAGAACTTTTTGATATAATGCCAGACACCAAGAAGGGTGATTATTACATTTTTCTTCATAGTCACAAGAGAGTAGTTTTCTATTTTACATCTTGAATTTACTAATTTACTTGGAATCCTCTCATTTTAAAATTTCTGCACATCATACTTTGGATACTAAATGAAATCTATACAAACATACACATGGAGCAGGTATTTTTCTACTTGTTGGTACAACATATATTTTTATTTGATCATATTACTATTTTAGAAAATACAAAAAGCATTTTTATCTTGCCATCTGTTGCACACTTTATAAGTTTGGCTAACAGAGAATGTCTGGGCTGAGGCCAACAGAACTGTTTTACTTCTGCCCTGTTTGTATTATTAACAACACAGCTAATGTCAACAAGGCTTTATTTGCTCTTATTCTAAAAACGCTAACCAGAATCCATGGAGATACCTTGTAAATCATCTACACTTTCTTCTGTGCCATTAAGAAAGTGTTGACATTTTTAAAAGGAAGTTTTTCAGACTACAGTATTTTTAACATTGAGCACCCAAATCATATTTAAGTTGACTTTACACATTTTTTTAAATGCTTTGTTCCAGGACACCATTTCTTTTTCAACAAGCAAAGTAGAATTAAATGAGAAACTTGTCTTGACTTAACCTCATAAACTTCAGTGTCTTGACATTTTGCCATTGAAGTATATTATCATTTATAGGGCATGTTTTGTGCTTTGTTCCCGTTTCCTTTGTTAGTGATCTGGAAAACCTAGCATGTCTTGATGCAATAAATGACTGAGTCAATAATGTAATCATAGTTTTCTGATGATTCCTCAACACTTGTGCAGCTAATGTGACATCATTACAGATGCTCTTACTAAGTCTTTTATACTCTCAGTACTTTCAGATCTAAGGTTTATCACTTGTTCTTCCTTCTACAAGTATGCTGCTTCCTAGGGCTGAAATCTCTGAAGCTGTTCATGTTAATTGCAACATCCCAAGTTCGTCCTATGCATCTCTAAAGAGTGACATTTCTCGAATAACCTCACAGGAGCCCTTACATAAAATGCAAACACTCTTCTGGAACAAGTTACCCATTTTTATCTAGCTGATATTTCTGCATGGGATGGGTCACTGAACCTGTCTCTACTAGTCACCTCATGATCCTGTAATCTAATTGCGCATATCACAGCCTTGGTGTCCCTGCCTCTACTCTTCCTAATTCTACTCCATGCTCTATACAACTGCCATGATAATTTTTTCAGACATTATGTTTAGGCCATTCTCCTGATAACTCCACTGTAGAAATGCCTTCTTTCATATTAAACCAAATCTGAATTTCTCAGTCTGCACTTCAGAGCCCTCCAACAACAGGCCTCCTCAAGACCATTCTATTTTATTGTTTGTTGTTGCCCATGTGCTCTTGATTTAAATTTCTGAACTTGTTCCCACTTTTCCATATTCTCAGTCATGTTCAATACATTCCATCTTAATCACTTCCTTGCTTTGTGCTCCCTCAATATTTAGCAGTAGCTAAGGGAGAATTGAATTTCTGAAAATATTTGTGAAGCTCTAAAATTGGCAAGACAAATCACAATTTGAACTCACTAGAGGGAGCTCAGTGTTTAAAATAACTTTCCTAGAAATTATTCTATTCAAGAAATTAAAAGGGTCCTTTTAAAGATAAAAAAAATTACTTTTTTCTGTTAAAGTTTTAGTTGCTGAGTTTTCCTACAAATAAAGGGTATAGAATAATAAAAGTTTAATTTTAGGAGATCATTTAGTCTTAAACACTAGTTTTAAGGAAATGAGATTCTATCATCTCATTAGTAGTTTATATTATGTTACTTATATGTTGCCTTGTAATTGATTTCTTACTATTTCATGTCTTGTTTTCCTCCTTGTTTCTCCTGTATTTTCTTTTACAGTTAATCGTACTAAAATCCATCCATTCAGTGGTCCAAGCCAGGAACTTAGAAGTCATCAAGAGCCACTCTCTTGCTCAGCTCAACACTAGGATCCCTTTCACTAGACTATAACCCCCTTGAGAGCAGGAGAAGTGCCTGTTTACCATCCTATCTCCCTTACCTAAATACAGTACCTAGAAACAGGAGATAGTCAATAAATACTTCAATTAATGAATAAGATGACCCATCTCTCCTCCCTATATTTAAACCATTATCAAGTCCTTTTGATTTTACCCTCTAGGTAGTTATTTAATCTGCTTTCTCTCCTCACCCCTGTTCTGTTCAGGCTCTTGTCATCTTTTACCTAGACTCTTGAAATAATCTCTGTATCAAACTTGTTCCCCACCCTGACCTACACCATTTTTCAAAATGATTCATCTTGAATTAAAATATGTCAATGCCACTACTCTCTAAATGGCTTTATATATCTTTATACATCACCCACAGGGTGATCTTTAAGCCCATTAGCACTGTGCCTTCTGTGCCTGGCCTCCTCCTAACTCTTCAGCTTCAGCTCATGTCACTCTCTCACTCATTTTCAAATAATACTGATCTGATTTTAATTCCCCATATACATCATGAGTTATATTTATATAGCAGATGAGCTCTTAGCCTAGCCTAAAGAGTCAGGAGATCCCTGGAAAGGAAGACACATTGATTGATAGGTCTTGAAAGATTAGTAAGATTTAGTGGGAAAGAAGGCAAAGCCTTAGAGAAAAAGTGTCCCTTTTATATTCTTAGTTACAATTTTTCAAATCTATCAAATTTATTGCCTATACTTTATAGAAGTATAAGCCAGATGCTTCATGAAGTCTCTGTTTAGTTAGGTCATTGTGGCTGGCTGTATGAGCTTTCAGTCATTTACTTATCCAATAATTACTCATTAAGTTCCTTTTACATGTCAAGCACTGTGTTACACACTAAACATATAGAGGTGAGTAAATGAGGCATGCACCCTGATCCCATGGAATATAGACACAGCAATGACTGTGTTACCCTTCAAAGCCTAAGAGCTAAAAGCTTAATTGGACTTAAGAGATAAAACCAGAAATTCCAGACATGAATCTTTAACCTCTTATCTACGTGAATGTTGTGCTAATTCAATAAAGAATGGACATCACCTCCTTGGTAGATATGGTAAGAATAACGGATACTTTTAACTCTTTACCAATGATACCATCATATAGATGAGTCACAAGAGATCAGTTTAGGAGTTATTGTAATAATAAAACTTTATTAAAAAAATAAAAATAAAAATCTTAAAAGTGTTTTAAATTCATGTCAGTATCATCACAGGAGTTCTTCTTTAGATAGGATTGACGTTTACTATGCCCTTAAAGCAATAATATAGCACTGTAAGAGGCTTAAAACATACTTAACAACCTCTTTTACTGTCTTAGAAGTTCTGCTGGATACATGTGTTCGAGGTATTGTGGTTCAGTGCTGAAAGTTTCAAAGTAGATCGA
The DNA here is from genome assembly GCF_008692025.1 of Phocoena sinus. NCBI lineage: Eukaryota > Metazoa > Chordata > Mammalia > Artiodactyla > Phocoenidae > Phocoena > Phocoena sinus. The sequence continues at coordinate 32,755,690 of NC_045770.1, read as the reverse complement.
GAAACAAAAACTAGCCCTGAAAATTCCTGATTTTGATTAATCAAGGAGCTTTTGGATAAACTGAGATGGCATCTATGTAAACAATACAGATAAAGTTTAAAGCTCTCCTATGTGGCTAAACTCATTCACTATAGATTTTAAATTGACTAGCTGTTTTATGAATACCAAGAACATATCCAAATAGTATATTTGCTGCTCTTCTGGAAGTATTTTCTTTCAGATCTGATATGATCACTTTACCATATTGTTTCAATTCCATATTTGCAATATCTAAAAATAAGTCTTTATTAAAATCTTTCTGTATTTCAATTCCTATTCAGTACTTGCTGAATTATAATTTTATTTCAATATTTTTATTTTTTAAATTTATTCATCTGGGAAATATGCCAAATCTTTTAACACTTTGTGTCCATTTTCTTCATGGTGAAATTAAGCATATATAACCACAACACTTCATAAATAAAATTAAAAGTATAGGTGATCTATATTTTGTTAAGGAGAAACCAGCAGTAAGAGGGAGATGTAAACATGGGAAAGAAAGATGAAACAGAACCTATACATGTTCTCAGGTAAGGATCAGAAGCCAAACGTAGATAAAAAGACAAAGTAATTGTTTACTGGATGTCAGAGAAAAAAATGAGGTCCAGAAACTGGAGAATCAAATCCAGAGCCTGGTTACTAAGTTTACCAAATATTACCTTAACCAAGAGAAAGAAAGATATTAAAAATTCAGTAACAACTAGGAGTATATAGTATAAAAAATCAGTAAAAAAAATTGCACTTTGTTAGAAAATAATAGGATTATGGCTTGGAAAAGGAGAGAAAACTAAAATTACAGGAAAAATAACATTCTGTCATTAGAACCACTACCGCTACCATCACCCTTACTTTAACCCTTTTGGGGATGTACGTTTATTGGAATATACAGATTGTAATGCTTAGATTTTAATAAAGGTGTTCAGTTTACTTGCTTTACATGTCAAAATCACTCATCAGGCCCAGATACCTGCCATTATAAACTAACAAAACTTTGTTAGTATTTTCTTTGAATTCCAAATCCTTCGAAGTAGTATTTTTTCATTCTTTTATAATTAGTTAGGATGAAGTAAAATCTACTTGACCCAGAAAAGTTTCAACATTCTTACATTGAAATTGAAAGAAGAGTTTCCAACAAATTCAGTTTGTTGGAAAAGTTTATGATATTTCTAGTTGGATTTAGCTGAGATCTATCCAGTCCAATGAAATCCACTAATGGTTATAAGGTTTTCATCGATATCAATGAGCTATTATGTTTATAGATGCTTTTAATGTCTTAGAGCATGCATCTGTTTCATATGTTCATGCTGGGGCTCTAGAAGGAATAACATGGGAAGACTTGAAGAAATAAAACCAGGAGAGTGGTTCTGGAGAGAATCTATTGTGTACTGTGGGTTAAGTGAACCAAGTATACCATCCAGTGAGGTTTCTATAGATGAAGAGAAGCAAAGCAGTGACATAGGCTTAGAAAAGCAAAAGATTAAATCTAAAAAAATAGCCAAGGCAACTTGAGTTTCTTATACACAGATAAGAGACTCTTAGTTCTGCAAATTTGAGCTAGCACGGAGTCTTAAAACTTAAGGTAGATAAATAGAGGAAGATGTTCACAGGCTCAGACAAAAGTCTAGGCAAGAGTGGAAAATCAATCTTATAACACTATAGGAAAGTGAACACTAAGAGATATGGGTCAGGGAGAGGAAATAATGCATGCTGTTTCCATGTAAATAGAGATAAGAAAATAGATTCAAGTGAATTGTGTGACTATTGGATACCTAACCCGTGGAGATGGAGGAGTCAAAAAACACAAAAGTATTAAGCTTTGTGATTGGAAGAATGATTACAGAGAGAAGGATTAGTGGAGCCAGAAGATTAACTCAGTTCAGGACCAATTTAAGAAGCAAGTTGGCTTTAGGATATGTTTATGAGAGCCTTAAATTTCAAATCAAGGTTTGTGTATTTTATTTTGTAGGCAATGAGGAACCAATGAAGGATGCTGAGCACTAGAATGATATGTGCAGGGCATTGTTTTGGAAAATTCACCATGTATTCATGTGCAAGATTAATTGGAAAAAAATACATATACATATATATTACACACATGTACTATAATACTATGTGTAGTGTATATAAATGTCAAAAACTTAGTTATACCTAATTTCCTTCTCCATTCTTCCAATTTTACTGTATCTTTTTCCAGAAAGAATTGAAAATGCTTATATTTTGCCATCTAGTTTCCATATTATTCTTTTCTCCCCAGTTGTTTGGCTTGTTTGACATTTTAACACAAATAAGCCAGGTGGAAAGATAAACTAATATTATCTTTGGAAAAATGTTAATTTGTGTTCATCTGTTTGACTATTTTCACTATATCCTTTTATTTGAGCTATGATGTTGAAGGACCATTCATTATATACTTGAGCTTAAAAGTTAAGATTTTTGGACTGTGAGTGAGAACTTGAACAGGAATAGGATCTAATTTTTAGAATAAGATTTGGATTTTTTCCATGGAACTTAATGTTTACCACTACACATGAGTCAGTGAACACCTTGACAAGGGAAGTGGCAATGAAAATGGAGAGGAAGTGATACACTGGAGAGGTAGCTTTGACTATGCTTGTGGACTAAGTGGATTTTAGAAATACGGGAAAGCAATGGTTACTTTTGAACCTGGAGGTTTAGGAGAATGGTTTTAACTTTGTAAAGAAAGGGGAGGGATTGAAAGAAGATGAAACTTCATAGAAGTATTATTTCATATTTCTAATAAATTGAATTTGGTTTGGCAGTGGACATCAGAGTGGCAATATCTAAGCAAAAGTCCCTCGGTGGGGACTAATGGTGGCCATGCAGACTAGAGAATCATTTATATAGAGGCTGGCAAAGTTTCTGAGGGTAAAGAGAATTAAAAGGAGATATATCTTGAAGAAAATGCTCCTTACCATTTCAAAATCTGTAGCAGGATCATTTCCCTGGTGTTTGAATTGACACACAGAGTCATTCTGATTACGGTAGAATTTGTGTAATAGTTTTTCATGTGAAAGCTGACATTAAGATAAGCAGTTGCATGCACCATGCATCATAGCAGTTCTACTGACACATATCTGTCCAGAAAAACCAGGATTTGGAAACAATAATGAAATTGTTCCATGTGTGTGATATGCTTCCGTGGCTGTTTTTTTATAAATGAGGTCAATGTAAGTGTAATTAGATTAACTCACTTCAATATACTTATCTCACTGTAACACAAAATATAGATTCAGGAATGTCAACTACTCTTACTCATCAAACATCAAATCTAGCTGTGTACTTTTTGTACTTATGCTTCAAAATAATGGGGGAAATAATAGGCAAAATTATTTCTTAATATACACACAACTGTCAGACTATTAAAAAAAAAAACCTTGATTTACTGTAACACAGTTTCCAAATTACCTTGCTTGATATATTTTTTGTACTTTATTATAATTTAACATAAATATTAAGATATATTCTGATTATATTCTGTGAATATACTTTAAATAGTTTAATTTTTAAAGCAAATTTTAGTGGTATTACTTAGTATGTACTTATTTAAATAATTTGAGATATGAGAACTTTAATGTGAGAGTATATTCTTAAACAGAATTATGGCTTGGCTACCTTTTAGAGGAAAATTTGGAAATTTTCTCATGAGGCCTATTTTTTATATATTTGATTGTAATGTACTATAGAAGAACATTTTTTCCATTTTAATAAGTGAATCATTACATAGCTACAGTTAAGTATAACTGAAAAAATATCACATTATCTGTATGTATCATTTAGAAAGTTAAACTCAGTAGTAGAGATAAAGATCTACTTTGTTAATATTTGGGAAAACTAGATAATATGTCATTAAGAATGACACTAATCCAAAATTTAACAGTACTATATGATTTCTTAGTGCTCTATCTTGTACTAGAGAAGTCTTCTTGTCTAACCTTGATTTAATTGTACTCTGTGCATAAGTAGTAACCTCATTTGGGTCATGAATGTGAATCAGTAGAGTAAAACATACCACATTTGACCTTGCCATAATGGCAAAACTTTAGATGTTTAATATTTTATTGCTTATTGAATGCACTAATTTCATTTGAAGATAGCATAACTGTCTTCATCTTTAAAAACAAAATGAATAATGAATTATACCAAAAAAAAAAAAAACATTTGAATCATCTTTGAGATTTTAATGGCCTTAAGATTGAATTAAATAGAGGCAATGTGAGTAAATAACACTGACATAAAGAGTAAATTTATGGTGCAGATTTAACTACATTCTGTTACAAATTGTGCCTGGAGAGTTTTATAGTTTTGTTTTCAAGGAGGTGAAATTAATAGGAATTGCATCAGGAATACCAAGCATTATGAGGTTGAGGAATCTCAAATTACTGTTATGATTCTCTTCTCTGCTACCTAGCGATGATCAGATATTCAAGTAAAGAACCCATTAAGTAAGAATTAAGAATTGTAGTGGATGGAACTTAACATGAACCAACAGTCTCAAAATGCTAATGCCCCCTAAGGTTTCATAAAAAAAATTAAAAAGTAATAGATTTGCAAAAAAGTAGAGGACTAATAATTTTCTTGAACTGTGATGTGGCCCAACCCACATGACTATTGTTGTGTTTAGTCTTGGGAGCTAGTTTTAGAGCAGGACTGATGAGCTTGAACAGCTCTATTGGAAGGCAGATAGCAAAGTAATGCATCAAAAATGACTTCAAATATTAACCAAGGAAGGAGAAAAGTGATAGGACCAATAGAAAAGTCACCAGGAAGCAGATGTGCTTAACTCACAGTTGTCTCTGCTTTGAAAACAAGTGCAGCCTTTTGAGGTTCGGTCTGGAAAGGTTCAAACAAAGTTGAATGAATTCATTTCAGGAAGGTTGTATATCAGATTTTACATTAGGTAGGGGAATGATATATAAATCACATGTAACCCTAAAATTCTATAATCATTTGGAGATTATATATGTATGTATATACTAAGTTCTGTTTTAAAATGTAAATTCAACTAAAAGCCCAATTTCTAATTTAAATAACTACACTTCTCTTAAATAAGCAAACCTATTATATCTTAGAAATTTCACCTGAGTTATTACTGATCCTCCCAATAGTCCTATGAACTATATATTATTCTATTTTACAGATTAGAACCTCAGAGACAATAACCAAGGTCTCATAGCTATTAATTGACAAGCATGGGACTTGAAGTCCATCTGCTTCACTACAAAGGCTGTTTTGTTTCCACTTCATCCCTTATTTCCCTTATAGTATGTATATTAGAGTAAAAAAACAATTTTATTTTTTTCCTTTTCAAATTTTTTGGCATTATAGAGTTGTAATCCTGCTTAGGTTCAACATATGTAATTTTATGGTACATAGAAGAATTAACGATTACAAATTCAAAGAACTTCAGAGTTTTACTGTGACATGGAATTATAAGGACTGACCTAACACTATCACAGACATTGAATGAGGAGTCACAAACTTTCCTGAGTTGGGCTTTGGAGAGATTTAGTAGCACCATTGATAACCATACCAATATGATTCTTCTGGTGATCCATTTTTCTGATCAGACTCCAAACTTCATATTGATTTCTATACTCTATTGTTACACCAGAGGGCAGCATTATGAATTTGGTTTCATAATTATCAGAAATATGTATGTCTAATGAGCAAGAATCTGTGTAGCTGTCTACAAGACAGCTTTCTCATCTCCAAAACACCACTGTCAACTTAAAATATAAGCTTCTACTTCTAAAAAACAATTTACTTAATCTTTAAGATAAGGGCCATTCAGTGAGCATTGCTAGCTCTCACTTAATGTGAAAAATCACATTACAATTTCCATAGTTTACTCTCCTTTGAAAGAATGGGAGTAAAAGGGGAAACCACTGCTTTGCTTTTTTCACAGCTGTATCATGATGGCAGGGGTTGGAAGAAGAAGAATTAGAAAGTCATAGTCCTAAAATAGGATCTCATTTGTCCCAGTCATAAACTCACCCAGAGTGCATATTCACAAACAATTACAACTTCTGGCTTCCTGGACTATATGGGTTCTTGGGACATCAGAGAATAGCCCTTTCCTGGTGTGTGAAATATAACAAATTGCATGCCAATGTTGTAGCTCACCATGAGCTCAGATATCAGTTGCATATTTACTACCCCTTTTGAAAACGTATTATAAAATTAAATTAATTATAGTAATTGAGTTTAATGTAAACCTAAGACAAACACAGTTGTGGGACTATAAATATACCAGTTCCCTTCAATCAGTATAGCAATTTTGAAATAATAAATGACTGTTATGGAACAAACCCATTTTTTTAATAGATGTCTCTAAAGGTAATATGAGGCTGATGAATATTTTCTCATGCTTAATGTTAAATCTTTATGACTTGTAGCCCTCTGACACTCTATCTCTCTATTACGTATTTATGTACCTATTTGTTTCTCAATTATCTATCTATCTAGAGAGATGATCTATAGCTGGCTATCTGGATAGGTAGATAGATGATAGATAGACACATAAGGATATATATATATATATATATATATAGGTACATATGATATAAACACTTGTACATAGATACAGCATTTTAAGAAATAGAAATATATTGAAATAGCCTAGATTGTAAACTTAGGTTTTATATTGGCCAACATTACCATTTGGAAGAATTTTTGAGAATGAACAAAAAATAAAGTACAAACAAAAAATCAGTTCATCTTGCATTTACAAAACCTTGTTTTATATATGTACTCTATCATTGTCAATTTATTTCCCTAAATGAGTGTCTTCCTGACCCCAACATTAAACATTGAGCCTCTTGGGTGCTAGGATGCTTTTGTGTATATGCGTGTGCATGCATGTGTGTGCACATGTGTGTGTGAGTACATGTGTGTATGATTAGAGCAATTAATTAGGTGTGGTTTTAAATTTATCCTGAACTTCGTATCTTGCTTGGATCCTTAGTATGATGAAGTACATCCTTAGAAGCCAGAGTTCGAATCTTGGCTATTACATTTACAAACTGTGCAATCTTGGTAGTCAATCTCCATGAGACTGTATTGTCACAAGAAAGTAGGGATAGTTTTAAACCTACTTGAAAGGTTATTGTATGGGCTAGAAGTAGTGGATGTAAATTGCTTTGTACAGTGCCTGAATGTCAGAACAAGTAATTGAAAAAAAATTATATTCTACATACAATAGCAAACATCTTTTCACTGAATTCGTTAATCAATTCTTTTGAGATTATTAGATATATAATAAACATATAGTAAAAATGTTTAAAGCTTACTTCAAAATGTGCTTTCAGATATCTATTCACCCCATAATTTCTTGTATGCCTGCTTATGGTCTCTTGAACCTAGGTTTAAAATCCATTGCTTATGTGATTATAGTGTAATTAAAAAAAAATGTTGACAAATCTTCTTGGCCAATAGCTATGGTGAAATCCTGGCATATTATCATGTAATGGAATATTGTTATTGTATACTAGAAAAAGACCTTGTACTTCCCACAAGTAACAAGGAATTTCTGATAGAATTCCTTTTTTATATGTTTATGTTTTATATGTATATATATGCTTTTTATATATTTAATAGATTTTTTAGATAACTTTAAAACCTTGCTTATTAAAAAAATATTGGCTAACTCTAATTCCTTTTATACTTCTTTAGATAGAATATTTTGGTAATAAAATCTCTCCCTCCTTTTCCCTGAGGATTCACTATTTTTACTGGTGTTGAGGCTCATACTTCATTCATAATTGTTTTCTTTTTCCTGTCTTTGTCATTGTTGCCTCCTATAACGCTTTCTTGGGGACCTTCATGCTTAATTTTTCATCTTGTTCTCTTTTGTTTCCATACCAAAACAGACTTTTTATAAGAACTTTTGTATTTATCTACTTTCTCTGTTTGACCCTGCATTATTTTCCTTAAATATTTCCTTTTTTTAAAAAAAGTATTTATTTATTTTTGGCTGCATTGGGTCTTCATTGCTGCGCATGGGTTTTCTCTAGTTGCGGTGAGCGGGGGCTACTCTTCGCTGTGGTGCGCAGGCTTCTCATTGCGGTGGCTTCTCTTGTTCTGGAGCACGGGCTATAGGCACGTGGGCTTCAGTAGTTGTGGCACACAGGCTCAGTAGTCAGTAGTTGTGGCTCATGGGCTCTAGAGTGGAGGCTCAGTAGTTGTGGTGCACGGGCCTAGTTGCTCCGCGGCATGTGGGATCTTCCTGGACCAGGGCTCGAACCTGTGTTCCCTGCATTGGCAGGAGGACTTTCAACCACTGAGCCACCAGGGAAGCCCAAGATTTCCTTTAAATTAAAAAATATATCACACAAATTTACTGTCATTATTCAGACTGTTCTAGAACGAAATCACCCAAGATCAGATGTTTCTATTCTCAAAATTTGCCTTTACCTCACTGTTTCTATACTTTACCTATGAGCTTTAAATTCTCACTACAGCCTGGCTACTGCTCTGCCCTCTCAGCACCAACCACTCCAACTAAACTAGGCCCAATTTGATGTTCTTATTCATCTTTCTAATTCTTCCTTAATATTCTCCCTCTTTTTCCACACAGCCCAAAGATAATGCTTTTCAAGAAGTTTTGGGTAAATCGACCCTTCTTCAAAGGTGGCAGTATGAAATTTGGTCTACATTTTGCATTCTGTATACTTTTATAATCCAGTGCTTATGCATTTCTGAGAACCACCATGTCTTCCTGCTTCCTCTCCCCACCTCAATCTATCAATTTACCTCTTCTGCATGACAATTTCTGTCTCCATCTAAAGGTAATCTACTTGTGCTTCTAGATCTTGAGGTGGTTTTAACACACACCTGCAAATATTTTGACATCCCTCCCATAAAAGATGGAGTCTAATTTCTCCTCCCCTTGAATTTGGGTAGCCTACTGATGTGCCGGGTCACAGAATGACTTCTTTTATTTTTGTTCCCAGTCTCTTTTTCTAATTGCTACTTTTTTTGTTTTTTTAATTATTATTTTTTATTTTATTTATTTTTTATTTTGTATACAATATTTAAAAGTTACACTCCATTTACAGTTATTACAAAATATTGGCTATATTCCCCATGTTATAAAATACATGCCTGTAGCCTATGCTACACCCAGTAGTTTGTACATCCCATTCCACCACCCTTATATTGCCCCTCCCCCTCCCCACTGGTAACCACTAGTTTGTTCTCTATATCAGTGGGTCTGCTATTTTTTTGTTTTATTCACTAGCTTGTTGTATTTTTTAGATTCCATATATGCAATATCATGCAGTATTTGGCTTTCTCTCTCTGACTTATTTCACTTAGCATCATAGCCTCCAAGTCCATCCATGTTGCTGCAAATGGCAAAATTTCATTCCTTTTTATGACTGAGTAGTATTCCATTGTGTGTGTGTATGTGTGTGTATATATATATATATATATATATATATATATATATATATATACCACATCATTTTTATCCATTCATCTGTTGATGGACACTTAGGTTGCTTCCATACCTTGGAAATTGTAAATAATGCTGCTATGAACATTTGGGTGCAGGTATCTTTTTGAATTAGAGTTTTGTGTTTTTGGGATATATACCCAGGAGTGGAATTGCTGGGTCATATGGTAGTTCTATTTTTAGTTTTTTGAGAAACCTCCATATAGTTTTCCACAGTGGCTGCACAAATTTACATTGCCATGAACAGCGTACAAGTGTTCCCATTTCTCCACATGCTTGCCAACATTTTTTATTTGTGTTCCTTCTGATCATAGCCATTCTGACAGGTGTGAAGTAATATCTCATTGTGATTTTGATTTGCATTTCCATGATGCTTACCAATGTTGAGCAACTTTTCTTGTGCCTGTTGGCGACCTGCATTTCCTCTTTGGAAAAATTTCTTCTGCTCAATTTTTAATCAGGTTGTTTGTTTTCCTGATGTTGAGTTGTATGAGCTGTTTATATATGCTGGATATTAATTCCTTATCAGTCAAATCATTTGCAAATATTTTCTCCCATTCAGTAAGTTGTCTTTTCATTTTGCCAATGGCTTCCTTTGCTGTGCAAAAGCTTTTAAGTTTAGTTAGGTCCCATTTGTTTATTTTTGCTTTTATTTCCTTTACTATAGGAGTGGGATCCCCAAAAAATGATGTTGCTGCAATTTATGTCATAGAGTGTTCTGCCTATGTTTTCCTCTAGGAGTTTTATAGTATCCAGTCTTACATTTAGGTCTTTAATCCATTTCGAGTTTATTTTTGTGTATGGTGTTAGAGAATGTTCTAATTTCATTCTTTTACATGTAGCTGTCTAGTTTTCCCAGCACCTCTTATTGAAGAGGCTGTCTTTTCTTTAAGAATATTGTTTAAGAATATTGAAATCATATCAAGAATGCTTTCCAACCACAATGCTATGTGACTAGAAATAAATTGCAAGAAAAAAAAAGCTGTAAGAAACTCAAACACTTGGAGGCTAAACAATATGCCACTAAACAACAAATGAATCCCTGAATAAATCAAAGAGGAAATAAATAATACCTAGAGATAAATGAAAATGAAAACACAACAATCCAAAACCTATGGGATGAAGCAAAAGCAGTTCTAAGAGGAAAGTTTATAGTGATACAAGCTTATCCCAGGAAACAAGAAAAATATCAAATAAGCAACCTAACCTTACACCTAAAGAAACTAGAGAAAGAACAAACAAAACCCAAAGTTAGTAGAAGGAAAGAAATCATGAAGTTCAGGGAAGAAATAAATAAAATTTTTGTTTGCTGCTATCTGACTTATGACTGTCAAAAAAAAAAAAAAAGAAATCCTGATTTTATTGGCTGCAAAATATTCTATTGTGTGGAAGTATTGTGGTTAACTATTTCTCTATTACTGGGTATTTGAGTGCCTTCCATTTTTTTTGCTATTATAAACAATGATGTGATGAATATTCTAAAAAAATAATAGAAAATATCAATGAAACGAAAATCTTGCCCTTAGAAAAGGTAAACAAAATTGATAAACCTTTAGCTAGACACATCAAGAAAAAAAGGGAGAGAGCCCATATCAGTAAATAAGAATGACTTCTAAGGCTAGGTTATAAAAGGCAATTCAGATTCTGCCTGTTTCCCTCTCTTGAGATACATATTCTGGGGGCTCTGCCATAAAATTCCTGGCTATGTAGAACACATAGAGACCTCAAAGAGATGGAGATACTGAAGGAGCTCCAGCTTTTCCAGCCTACAACAGTTTGGGTCTTTCCAATGTCAACCACCAGACATGTGAGTGAACAAAAACCTCCAGATGATTCCAGCCCACAGCTTTCAAGCTATCCCATATGATTGAGTAAGCAGAAATTAGATGTCCCTAATAAGTCCTGCCAAGATTACAGATTCATGAGCAAAGTGATATACCCTGTAAATTCCAACTGCTTCATTACTGTGAACTCCAATTTCTTACTTCTCAGCTCAGAAAGATCACTCTGTTCTGCTTGATTTAACCTCTAAGTGCTATAATCTTAATGTGCCTACATGGAGAATGCCTGGGCAAATGTGGTGCTCCTGTGTGTCTCTTTTCTCACAAATCACAATCCTGAATGTTTTTGGAGTTGTGTATGGCAGGAAGGTTAGTTCACTATCAGTAAGTCCATCATGACAAGAGGACAAATATAAAACATTTTTTTACTTTGATGACAGTAAAATTCAAAGATAGAAATCCCCTGCTGGGCAGGAAAATGATTATACCTTGGAGTCCTTTTAATTATTATAGGAGATTGCAAGAATGACTTCTTGGTAATTTTAATCACATAAAAACTTTTAAAATCTTGTTTCACTCCTGAAAAGTAGCAATAAATAAAATGGGGAAACTAATTTTTCCCCCTTAAGAGATATGAAAAACTATATTTTGAAAGTTTACTAACATATGAAGGTCACCTTGGCATTTTTGTGAGCTGTTTAGCATTTCAAAATATTTTCATGTAAAATTTTAATATATAATTTTTATCTCTGTAGCTAAAAAATGATAAAACAAGACAATCATAGGTAGAATGTCACTTTTCTACAAGATGTTTAGAAACATAATGTTTTGAAATTTTTCCATTTTACATACAACTCAATTAAAGTTATTATCTTTCTTTGGAATGACTCTCTGAATTTAATTGCTACTAAACTAATTTGCTTTTCTAAACTGTTTTTGCTGTTATAATTGTAACCTATTAGTTATATGCTAAACAACCAAGTTGGCAAACAGCTATTCCAAATTCTGTACAACAATTATACCAGTTGGAAACTGAAGCTCAGGAAAGATGGGCTGTCAAATGAAAATTTAGTAATTACTAAAATCTGAGTAAAAACTAACCTTTTTATTCAAGGTATAAATCAAATCGATAAGACCAGTCAAAGAGTTTAAAATGTGTTTTATTTTAGCAGAATGAGAACACAAACAGTTTGGGAAGAGTATCTCTTTAGTAATTATTACCAGCATATGGAGGCATTTTGAAAAGTAATACTAAATGCCCTAAAAATGAAACAAAAAACAAAATAAAATATAACAACCAAAGAGATAACCAATCACATAAAAATATTTTTAATTAAAATATAATTCCAGACAATGCAAAAAATGAAATCTGGAAGACTTACATAATAATGAGTCTCTTATTTCTGCTTAAATATCATAGAAGGACTGCCCCTATGATGGTAGGTTAAGGAAGCTCTGGGCTGTGAGTTAAGAGGCACACCTTACCTTTGTGCCTAAATATCTCTCCAGTGCAAAGGGCTCATATTCTAATCATTAAACTTCTGCTTCTAAAAGTAAAGTAAATTCTGAAGGTTCTTCTGCTACAAATCAACTAGGTCCTAAATAAAACATTGTTTTCACAGGCATTGCTAGACCCAAGGAAGTTAAGGAAAATCTACAAGAATAATTTCCTAAATAAAATAACAAATATTCAGATAAATTTATGAGTTTAGGATGGAGTAGGGGCAGTGAGCAGTAATTGGAAAACAAACTGGAAAAGTGAAGTTGCCCCAAAAGAAAATGCTAATATTAGTGGAGCATTAAGAGACTAAATTCTCTGTCAGTTGCAAGATGGGAAATCTAATATTTACTCATTAGAATCTTTAATGTAAGCCCAAGTGATTCCAGGTTGACAACAACCTCTGGCTTTTAGCAGAAGTCAATGTAAATCCTCTTTGGAAGATGGAAAATTCTATTTAGGCTGCAGGATTTTCACAGATTAACCTCAAGCAAATTTATCTCAAAATCAAGATCAACAAAATTATTAAAAAAGAAACCTTCATGACTGATATTTAGCAAAAATAAAAGATTTCCTCAAGGACTTCAGATATTGAAATTATCAGGGAATACAATATAACTATGAATGAAATAGTTAAAGATATATAAATATATACATATATATATATATATTTTTTTTTTTTTTGCGGTATGCGGGCCTCTCACTGTTGTGGCCTCTCCCGCTGTGGAGCACAGGCTCTGGACATGCAGGCTCAGCGGCCATGGCTCACGGGCCTAGCCGCTCCACGGCATGTGGTATCTTCCCGGACCGGGGCACAAACCCGTGTCCCCTGCAACGGCAGGCGGACTCTCAACCACTGAGCCACCAGGGAAGTCCAAGATATAGTTTTTAAAAGAATAAAAATGCAAAAACAAAGAGAGACTTCAAAAAATGACTGGGAAGATTTTAAAAGGAAATGAAATATAAGTTTTAGGTATAAATATAATTGTTAAAATTTAAAAAAAATGTATAAGTTAAACAGCAGATCAGACATAGCTGAAGGAGGAATTAGTGAACTGAAATAAATTATTCAGAATATAGTACAGAAGAAGGCAAAATGGAAATATAAAAGAAATTTTTAGAAATATGAAGGAAAGAATAAGATATAATGTAAGTTGAAGGAATTGCCAGAAAATGAGAATAAAGAAAATAGGAAAGAGGCAATATTTGCAGAGATAATGGCTGAAAATAATTTCATGAAAAGCGTGAATCTGTACGTAAGGGAAGCAAAGTAAATACAAAGCAGGATAAATTAGAAAAAGATTTACACTTTCACACTTCGTGATGAAACAACACAAAACCAAAGAGGAGCTTTTAAAAGCAGCCAAGGAGGCAAGGAGGATCATCTACAGAGAATGACAACAATGGAAGATATAAGATAAAGGAACTTCTAAAAGAAAGAAGGAAATAAAATGACCACAGACAGGAGGTAGGACATTGAAGAAGAAATGGTTCTCAAATATGTTGGTAAACATGTAGATAAACATTGTGTGAAATAATAAAAATAGTACTATCTTATTTATATGTTAAAAAAGGAACACAGCTAAAGAAAAACAAGATGTTTGTTTGGAGGAGAGAGTGATGTTAAACTGGTCTAGAGCAGTGCTTAATATTTTATTCACTTGGGAATAGTATTTTTAAAAAGTGAATTCTCATTTAGCAGATGTTGTATCCACTCTGACGAAATAGGAAGCATGCCCATGTAAAATTTGGTTCAGATATCAAGATTAATGATCACACACACACACACACACACACACACACACACACACACACATCCCAAGAGGAGTTGTAAAGGTTTATTACTCATATAATGAGGCTTGCTGGAAAGAACAGCATAGCTGCCAAGCATTCCAAAACTGACTTGAGTGAACCAGAAGAGGAAACTAGCTTAGAGTTTTTATGGTAGTTAGTGGTGGGCTGGATGAGGGTTCTTATGAGTGGCTTTGAACTTCTCACAGGTGGCAAAGGAAGGAGCACCTGGGCTTTCTTATTCAGCTTGTTCAGATGTGTGGCAGAAGGGGAAGAGTGAGGCATGAGGCTTAAAAGTTGTCAGCAGCTCAACATACAAGAAAAAATGGAGGTGGACCCTATTACAGTTCACCCCAGTCATCATGTGACTGATGACTGAAATATTGATGACTGTTTCATTTAATTGATTTTGAACTTAAGTAAGCCATTATGGTGCTCTGTGAGGCCAGTAAGGGAAGTGAAAGTTCCATTGAAAGCCTTATTCAAGAGCCCAACGTTGTTCCTTCTGAGAAGTGAAATGAGTGCCTTGGTCACTATCTGCAGA
This sequence comes from Phocoena sinus, assembly GCF_008692025.1. Lineage (NCBI taxonomy): Eukaryota > Metazoa > Chordata > Mammalia > Artiodactyla > Phocoenidae > Phocoena > Phocoena sinus. The sequence continues at coordinate 32,740,562 of NC_045770.1, read as the reverse complement.
GGATCAGGGGTGTCTTGCTTTAGTATGTGCAGAGGTAGATGTAATGTTGATTTATATTTTTGGCATTTATGAAGCAAGAGATTCCAAGGATTCTTAGCCAGAAGGGTGCAACCTTGTACGAGGAATTGTTGTTTTTGCCATGGGTTGGTCCACACAGTCAGACCATTGGCAATGGCACAAGAGTCTGTAAAATATGCAGATGGACCTGACTTTTCACCGGGTCGTCCATAAACAAGATGAGTGCCTGAAGTCTGGCCAATTTTGCTGACATCCTGGTTAAGGGATAAGAAGCAGTAACTCTCCACTGAACTTCATATGTGTTATGTATATGGTAGATGGACTCTGTTTGCTCTTCACTTGATATCAAGCGGCTGACTAGGTAGCCAAGAGATCTGTGAGAGGATTGACTTCCTCTAGCACCATGGCCTGTGGCAAGAGACTAAAGATAGAGGAGGCCACCCCTTCCTGCAGGTAGATATGCCAGGGGACCCAGGTTTGGTTCCATCCTGTAGCAAGGCAGCCTCAGTGGCCAAGCAGAGATTGCAGCATATTGCTTTCTTAATCCAGGAAACTGGGTATGAGGAGGGTCATGAGCCCAGGGCCTGTGAGAGCCTCTATTTCCAAGAAAGTCCAGTATGTGGCCAGTAGTCACCACTCTAATAACATATGGGATGGAACCGAGGAGATTAGTTTCTTGTATCAGAAGCCCATAGGCAACTTAAAGCCATCATGAATGGCCAGAGACTCCAGGAGGCATGAGAGGAGGTTAAGCCTCTACAATGAAGGAGTTTCTTGAGAGCACCTCTGGAAGTTGTATTGCAATCTGAACAAATTCTAGAGCCTTTTGCTAGAGGGTGTCCCATTCAAGGTGGGTCAGTTTGCAACTTAAGTAAAAGTTTATTTGTTTTTAAAGTATAATTGACCTGAAACACTATGTTAATTCCTGCTGTACAGCAGAGTGATTGAATGTTTCTATACATTTCAAACTGATCGCCCCAATAAGTTATGATATGTCACCATACAAAGATACTACATAGTTACTCACTATATTCCCCCCACTGTACATCTGTACATTTCATATCCCTGACTCATTTATTTTGCAACTGAAAGTTTGTACGTCTTAATCTCCCTCATCTATTTCTTTCTCCCCCCGACCCCCAGTAACCTCCTCTTTGTTCTCTGTATCTCTGACTCTATTTTTGTTTAGTTATGTTTGTTATTTGTTTTCTTTTTTAGACTCCATATAAAATCTTGGTCCGTCCTTGTTGTTGCAAATGGCAAGATTTCATTCTTTTTTATGGCATATATATATATATATGTATATATGTATAAAATCTTCTTTATCCATTCATCTATCAGTGGGCACTTAGGTTGTTTCCATAGCTTGGCTATTGTGAAAAGCCAATAGCCAAGTGAACTGCAGTGAACATAGGAGTGCATATATCTTCTTGAATTAGTGTTTTCATTTTCTTCAGATAAATACCCAAAAGTGGGATTGGTGGATCATATGGTGGTTGTGCTTTTAATTTTTTCAGGAACCTCCATATTGTTTTCCATAGTGGCTACACCCATTTACATTTCTACTAACAGTGCACAAGGGTCCCTTTCTTTTCATCCTCTCCAACATCTGTTATTTGTTCTCTTTTTGATAACAGCCATTCTGACAGGTGGCAGGTGATATCTTATTGTGGTTGTGATTTGCATTTCCCTGACAATTAGTGATGTTGAGCAACTTTGCATATGCCTGTTGGCTATCTGTATGTCTTCTTTGGAAAGATGTCTCTTCAGATCCTCTGCTCATTTTTTAATTGTGTGGGGGTTTTTTTGATGTTGAGTTGTATGAATTCTGTGTATATATTGGATATAATCCCTTATTAGATATATTGTTTGCAAATATCTTCTCCCATTCATTAGCTGGATTTTTGCTTTGTTGATAGTTTTCTTCACTGTGCAAATGCTTTTTAATTTGTTTATTGCTCTTTCTGTTTCCCTTGCATGAAGAGACATATCCAAATAAATATTACTAGGACTGATGTCAAAGAGCTTATTGCCTCTGTTTTCTTCCAGAAGTTTATGGTTTCAGGTCTTTCATTTAAGTCTTTAATACATTTTGAATTTATCTCTGTGCATGGTGTGAGAGAGTAGTCCAGTTTGATTCTTTTGCAAGTAGCTGTCCAGTTTTCCCAATACCATTTATTGAAGAGGCTGCCTTTTTCCCTATTGTATATTCTTTGTATATCCTTTGTCATAGATTGATTGCCCATATAAGTGTGCATTCATTTCTGGACTCTCTGTTCTGTTTCATTGATCTATGTGTCTGTTTTTATGCCAGTAACATACTGTTTTGATTACTGTAGTCTTGTAGTATAGTTTTAAATCAGGGAGTGTGATACCTCCAGCTTTGTTCTTTTTTTCATAAGATTGTTTTATCTGTCTGGGGTGTTTTGTGTTTCCATACAAACATTAGAATTGCTTTTTCTCATACTACGAAAAATGCCATTGGTATTTTGATAGGAATTACATTAAACTGTAGATTGCCTTGTGTAGTATGCTCATTTTAACAATACTAATTCCTCCAATTTATGAACACAATATATCTTTCCACCTGTTTGTGTCACATCCAATTTATCTAATCAGTTTCTTACAGTTTTCCAAGTATAGGTTTTTTTTTTACTTTCTTAGTTAGATTTATTCCTGGGTATTTTATTCTTTTTGGTGGGATTCTTTCTTAATTTCTCTTTCAGATAGCTTGTTGTTAGCATATAGAAATGCAACAGATTTCTCTATATTAATTTTGCATCCTGCAACCTTACCAAATTCATTGTTGAGTTCTAGCAGTTGTTAGTGGCATCTTTAGTATGTCCTATATGGTGTCATGTTATCTGCAAACAATGACAGTTTTACTTCTTTATCTCCAATTTGAATTCCTTTAATTTATTTTTCTTGTCTGATTGTTGTGGCAAGTATTTCCAATACTATGTTGAACAAAATTGGGGAGAGCAGACATCATTGTCTTATTCCTGATCTTAGAGGAAATGCTTTCAGGTTTTCACCATAAGTATTATGTTAGCTGTGGGCTTGTCATATATGGCCTTTATTATGTTGAGGTATGTTCCCTCTATACCCACTTTATTGACAGTTTTTATCATAAATGAATGTTGAATTTTGTCAAAAGTTTTCTGTGCATCTATTGAGATGATCATATGGTTTTTATTCTCCAATTTGTTAATGTGATGTGTCAAAATATATGATTTGCAGTTATTGTACCATCCTTGCATTCCTGGAGTAAATCCCACTTGATCATAGGGTATGATCCTTTTAACATATTGAATTTTGTTTACTAATATTTTGTTGAGGATTTTTGCATCTGTGTTTATCATAGATATTTGCCTGTAATTTTCTCTTAATGTGATGTCTTTATCTTTTGGTATGAGGGTGATGCTGACCTCATAGAATGAGGTCCTTCTTCCACAATTTTTGGAATAGTTAGGTGATAACTCTTCTCTAAACATTTGGTAGAATTCACCTGTGAATTGACATATATACGCTACCAAATGTAAAATGGATGGCTAGTGGGAAGCTGCAGCATAGCACAGGGAGATCAGCTTGGTGCTTTGTGATGACCTAGAGGGGTGGGATAGGGAGGATGGGAGGGAGGCTCAAGAGGGAAGGGATATGGGGACATATGTATGCATAAGACTGATTTGCTTTGTTGTACAACAGAAACTAACACAGTATTGTGAAGCAATTATACTCCAATAAAGATCTATTAAAAAAACAAACAAAAAAACCCAGTATGGTACTGGCATAATGAGAGAAATATAGATCAGTGGAATGGAATTGAGTTTCCAGAAATAAACTCATGCATTTATGGCCAAAAAAACCAAAACCAAAACAAAACAAAACTGTCCTCAATTTCTTTCTATCCTTTTTTCTGTTCAGCTTTAGTGATGTCTACTACTCTGTCCTCCAGCTTGCTGATCTGTTCCTTTGTATCATCTAGTCTGCTGTTGATTCCTTCTAGTATATTTTTAAAATTTCAGTTACTGTATTATTCACTTCTATTTGGTTATTCTTTATATTTTCTAATTCTTTGTTCAAAACTTCTAACTTCTTACTCTGTTTATCCAATCTTCTCCCAAGTTCTTTGAACATCATTACCTTGAAGTCCTTATTAGGTAGATTGCTTATGTCCACTTCACTTATTTCTTCTTTAGTGGTTTTATCTTGTTCCTTTGTTTGGAACATAGTGCTCTGTTGCCTCATTTTGCCTGATTTGCTGTTTTTATTCTATGTATTTTGTACATTGGTTACCTTTCCTGATCTTGGAGAAGTGGTCTTTTGTAAAAGACATCCTGTGCATCCCAGCAGTGTGCTCCCCTTTGGCCACCAGAGCAATATACTCTCAGGGTACCCCCTATGGGAGCTGCATGGGCCCTTTTTTTATGGCAGGCTGACTACTGTGGGTGGTCTGGTAGCCGTGGCTGGCCCCTGGTCCAATTGGTTGCCAGGCCCTGCCATGTGCAGAGGATGTTGGCTGCTTGTTAGCAGGACTGGGTCATGAGACAGCTGGCTGCAGAGTCCTGGGGTGTGCAGTGCAGTCCTGGAGCTGGTGCTGGCTCACTGGTAGGCAGAGCTTTGTTCTGACGTGAGTGGTTGTGGAGCTGGAGGTCCCAGATTTAGTGTTTGCCTACTGCTGGGTGGGGCCAATTCTTGACATTGCTGGCTGCTGGGTCCAGATTTTTCCAATGCTGGTACTATTGCAGTGGTGGGTGGGGCTGGATAATGGGGTGGCTGGCTGTGGGGTTCAAGTTGTCCTGAGGCTGATGTTGGCCTGCTCATGGAGGGGAGCAGGGGTGTCCCTGGGGGTGGCATCATCCTGCTTGTGGGTGGAGCTAGGTCCCAGGATCTCTGGCTGCAGGACTCTGGTGGTCCCACAGCTAGTGCTGCTGATACACTGGTATGTGTGGCTGGGTTCTGGTAGACAAGGCCACTTCATGGGGTGGCTGTGGGCTAAGGAGGTCTTAAGACAGTTGACCTACTGGTGGGTGGGGCTGTGTCCCTGCCTGGCTAGTTACTTGGACTGAGGCATCCCAGTACTGATGCTGACAGGGGTGGGGCCAGGTCCCAGGGCTAATGAGCTACTGGGAGGATTCTAAAATGGTGCTTGTCAGTATCAGTGTCCTTGTGGTAGAATAAGCTCCCAAAAATGGCTGCCACCAGTGTCTATGTCTGAAGGAAGAACACCGGTTGCTTCCTGCCTCTCTTAAAGGCTCTCCAAGATCAGCAGGTAGGTCTGACCCAGGCTCCTTTCAAATTATTGCTTCTGCCCTGTGTCCCAAAGCATTTGAGATTTTTGTGTGCACCCTTTAAGAGTGGAATCTCTATTTCTCACAGCTCTCTGCCTCTTCCAAAAGTAAACTCCACTGGCCTTCAAAGCCAAATGTTTTGTGGGTTCATGCTCCTGGTGCAGGACACTGCCCTCCAGACTGAGGAGCCTGATATGGGGCTTAGACCCCTTGTTCCTTGGGGAGAACCTCTGAAAAAGTAATATTTCTCCCATTTCTGGGTCACCTACCTGAGTGAATGGTCTTGACTATACCGCATTTCTACCCCACCTACCTGTCTCGTTGTAGTTCCTTCTTTATATCTTTAGTTGTAGGAGATCTTTTCTGCTGGTCTTCTGGTCTTTCTCATAAATAGTTGCTCTTCAAGTAGTTGTAATTTTGGTGTGCCTGTGGGAGGAGGTGAGCTCAAGGTCTTCCTACTCTGTCATTTTGTCCACACCCCCTATGTGCTAATTATGACTTTGGAATTAGATTGATTAAGTCTGTAACAGAGGCCTGCTGGACTCAGTAAACATAGGACAAAATGGCACAGGTCAAAGTAAAAACTCACCTGCAGGAAGCAGATCCATTTAATAAGCCAAAACAAGAGAAGAAACAATCCCAGTGGTTGTAGTTGTAGTCTAGATAGCCATCTCATTCTGCAAAAGTCTCCTTTCTTGTCTCTTTTTCACCATTTCAGCCCTGCTTGAGACACACCCTACTGTCCCCAGCAAGCCTCATTATATGAGTAATAAGCATTTTTAAACTTTTTAAAACTTAAGAAAAAAAATAAACATTTATAAACACACTTCTTTGTGTGTGTGTGTATGTATGATGTTATCATACTTGACATCTGAACCAAAATTTAGGTGGTCCATCCTTTTTCTGCAGAATAGCTACAGTAGTAGTTCTAGGGTGGGATATGAGGATGGACATTTCAAACAAGCTCCCAAATAAGGCCAGTGGTGATGGTCCATAGACAACACTTTAGGTAGCAAGATTCTAGAGTTCTAGCCCTCTATTATTTGAGAGATTAAGATACTGAGTAACTTTAGCGTTTTTAAAGGTAAGTATACATCATATAATTTTTAGGGTAATCGTAGAAGAAAAAGTGTGTAACAGCAAAAATCATTCAATAAAAATAAAATAGAGGAGTAATAGAAGCATATGAATATAATAAGACATCCAAATATAACACCAAATATATCAATGATCACAGTAAATGTAAATGGAGTAAGCTTGACAAGTAAACAATAGAAATATTTTATGTTATTTTTGAAGACCTAGAAATATATGGACCGAAAGTAAGACTGGAGGGTTTCCCTGGTGGCACAGCAGTTGAGAGTCTGTCTGCTAGTGCAGGGGACACGGGTTCGAGCCCTGGTCTGGGAGGATCCCACATGCCGTGGAGCAACTGGGCCCGTGAACCACAACTACTGAGCCTGCGCGTCTGGAGCCTGTGCTCTGCAACAAGGGAGGCCGCGATAGTGAGAGGCCCGTGCACCACGTTGAAGAGTGGCCCCCGCTTGCCACAACTAGAGAAAGCCTCACACAGAAATGAAGACCCAAAGCAGCAAAATAAATAAATAAATAAACTTCTACCCCCCCCAACATCTTCTAAAAACAAACAAACAAACAAAAACTATTCTCAGCCTCATAGAACCCAAACAGAAGTCAGCCCCCAAAATGTGCAAAGACAAAAGAGGGGAAAAAAAAAGACTGAAAAAATATATGCCAGGCATGTTAACCAAAAAAGAATGATATCTTTAAAAAAAAAGTAAGGATATCTATATTAATATCAGAAAAATGCATCTCTGACAAAAATTATTCTTTGGCATAGAGAAGGTCAATATGTAATGATAATAGGTTTAATTTACTAGAATTTATAATAATTCTAAACTTATATCCACTTAATAAAATAGCTTCAATCATTATAGATGAGTATGAATAATAAGAACTCTAATGTATATTGTTAGTGGGGATATAAATTTGTACAATCCACTTTGGTGAGCAACATGGCTTTAAACTTAAAGTTTAACAGTCTCATATAATATGACTTATTATATTCATGTGAATTAATAAGGTTAATTATATATCCTAAAGAAAACCTTGTAAATGTGCAAGAATATTCATAGTATTATTATTGTTTGTACTAACAAAATACTAGAAACATCCAAAATATTCATTGACAGGAAAATAGATAAATTGTGGTATATTCATACAATGGAATATTAAATAGCAGTGAAAAAAATGAATTCCTACCACACACAGCATGGCTGTATCTTTAGTGAAAAATTCAAGTCATTGAAGATTTCATGTGGTATAAATCTATTTTTATATATCTCAATAACAAGCAAAAGTAAAGGATTATTACATTTTTAAAATGTTCATTATTTAATGTACTTATTTAATAAGTACATTATTAAGGGATAGATACATATTTGAAAAACTATTAACAATTTTAAAATCAAGAGAAAATGCATCCAAAAATTTGTGTAGTGGTTACCTCTGGTGGCATGAGGATTAGAGAGGAGTGGAACACTTAGGTAAGTGTTAATATGTTTATTATGCTATTTTTCTTAGTTTGTGTGGTAGATTAATGGACATTCTTTTATCAATATGTTTAACATATATACGATATATTCCCTTGTAATCAGATGTTATACTATGAAAAATTTTAATTTAAAAATATATGGGGCATATCCCTTACCTAACATGGCAAAACAACAAAAAATTATAGGTTTTGCTGTTAATAAATAAAGAAAAATCTCCAGAGGAATAAATTAAATAATTGCCAACATTTGGAGGAAAATTAACCTTTACTAACAGGAGGGTTAAAAGTAATGTGAGGGTGCAGGGGACCTGTTGGAGCTGTGGGAGGAATGATGATTGGGGATGAAGGGGTGGGTTAAAGAACCCTGAAAAGGAAAGATGGGGGGTCCTGAATGCAAAGAATTTAGCATTTCCAACCACATCTGCCTTATAACACCACTCCTTTAATTGGAGTTGTTCAAATAACTTTGGAAAATGCTATATACTACATTTAGCATTGACTCTTCACCCATTTCCAAATTCACAATGCACATTAACATTTTATGAACAATGCTCTTTAACATTTGTGAGAAACCCCACCAATTAGCAAGTAAAAAAAGAAAACCCATTTAGCTTTATTTAAGTGAACATTGCCCAGTTTGACCATGAGGCTCTTTTTCCCCATGTGACAATTCACATCTTATATAACTGATTTTTCTTTAGAGATTGCATTGAGTAAGGCTGGCCTATGTAATTTTACCTAAAGCCAGTAGAGGTGTAGGGCCACATGTCAGCCAGAGATATGAGGGGAACTGAGACAAGTTGGCATAACACGGGAGAGACTGTAAAGAATTTAAACTTTGAAAGTTAAATCAGACTTTGGCATAGTTGCCAGATGTTGGTTTACAATTAAAATTCACTTTATACTTACCCTTGTGACGCTACAGATTCACTCTAAGCTTCTGAAGGAATTGTGTATGTGCATGATTGGTGTGTATGTTTGTGTGTACATGCAAATGTGTATGTGCAGCATTATTTTTTCTGCTAAATGAACTGACAGCAAAAATGTAGCCAACCATACCCTTTCTAAATCTAAATTTGGGAATTTAAGTTATTAAGGGGTTTGATGACCTGGAACAAATAGTTCAGCTGGTCAAGGATTTGGAGGAATGTAGTTGAAGAGGAACCAAAAAAAGACTCTTACTTCCTGTGGTATGTGGTAAATGGAACATTTTAAGCTACTAATTTAAACCCTTGTGTTTTGGGCACATAATATTCCATTAAAAGTCATTTGAGGCTTCTTCTAATCTTTGCAATCTTCAGTTTTTCTGTGCTATTTATTTGTATGAAGTAAAGTTGGAGTAGCAACTGCTTCAAACCAAACAGGCTGGTGATTTTTTTAAAACAGAAATTGCCTAAAAAATTTCTGTATTTCAATGCCCTGGGTCATGGTGTTCTAGAATGAGTTTAGGCATGCTACAGGCAACTTCCAAATTGTTTTCTTTCCCACTTTTCTTGTACCTAGATTCTAGCAGGAGTATCTTCAATCTTTAGTCAATTTTATACAGCCCTATTATAAAAACTAAGTGTCAAAGCATTTTTTTATCTCATCCTAAGGAACTTGAGAATTTGGGCAATATATATGATCTACAACAATAGAAGAATAGAAGGATGTGAATGAATGAGCCTAATTAATCTTCCTTGGTAATTTAAATTATTCCTCAAATTGCCTTAAAGACCTTTACAGATGTGCTACTGTGAAATTCCTTTCCCAAACTATATTCTCTAATTGTACATTCCTTAGCTGGTATGCCTATTCTGGACATCAGAAATGTTACTGCAATGGATAAGTAGTAAACATTTAGTCCAGAGAGCAATATATAGCAATAATTAGAGAGACTTTTATGCTTTGATTTTTTTGAAAAAGGAAAAAAAAAAAAAGAATTGAGAAGGACTGTACCAACATTAGTGAGATCATAACCAGACAATCAAAAAGCAAACTATACATAAGGAACTGTCCCAATGTTAATTTCAAGTTCCCTTACATCACAAGACAAGCTATGCCTCACTGAAGTGGTTGTATTTGTTTATATTAAGAAGATAGACTTTATGCAGTCTTGTTTATACTTTTATTTTGCTCTTGTTATTCAAGTTATGCCAATCCTTTGCTATGTATCCTGGGCTGGTCTCAACCACAAGCTTCTTGGGTATCTTTCTCATTACTATAGCAGAATCTTGCACCAATTGGAGTTCAGCAAATGGAGGTTGAATAATTGTTGACCACATATACTGGGATAGTCATGTTTTGTTATAAAACTTGTTTACCAAAAAGCTCTAAGTCTTAGCTTCTGTCTTTCCTCAAAGTTCATTTTAGAAACTTTATTCATTTTATCGTAGAGAAAAATTTGCTTTCCTTATCCTTCTCTGTGTATCTGGCATTAATTATTCAGAAATGGCCTTTTTCTGCTTGTTCTGCATAGAACCGTCTGACATGAGTGCTCTGTGTATTCTACTTGATAAGCAGTCTGCATTATACCTTGTCTTGGGATATTGCTTTTTTGGTGGGAATATTAACTTCATTATTGAAGTCTGAGCTGAAAATAGATTGCCCCTAATTTAGGAAAAGGCTGGATACCATGACACTTCCTGGTCAACATCATTCTATATCTCCCAGTGACTATTTCTTAACCATTTGTATCCAGTATGATATAGGCTATTCCTTCATATTTATTGTCTAATGTAATGCTCTGACAACATAAAATGAGGTTCATATTAAAACTATTTTCATTTTAAAGAAACTAAAACAGAGAAATATTATGTGAGTTGCTTGAGTTCTCACAATAAAAGTCAGACCCTAGATTCTATTACTATAGAAGGTCTGGCTACAAAGCCTGGCTTCCCACCATAGCGTATTGAACTTGCAACTGCGCTGTTCAGTCCAGCTATGTGTTCATTTCTATGACTCTTTATTTTCTTTTTAGCAAAATATATGTCAGCATGGTAAAAGTCATTGATCTGGACATTTAGGATCTTAAACTTTAGAATCTCTCTCTCTCTCTCTCCCTGCTTCCTTCCTCTCACAGATTTGCTTTTATCTCATTAAATAATAGCAATGAGCCAATCACACACATATTTTAAAATATAACTGCATATTTAAGCTGGGTTTGAAGGATGTCCGAAATGTTATAAGGTGAAGAGAGAACGGATGGCCTGGCCAGGTGAAGGTAGTAACACATATAAAACATTGGCGTATGAAAGTACCTAATGTATTCACATATTCAAAAAGTATCCAAATACATGAAGCTTTTAAAAGCATTTCTTGGATTTTATGTTGTAAATCCTGAGTAGTAATTTGATTAACCATTTAAACTAAGTATAGAGGAAAACACCATTTGAGAAATTGGCTCGAAGCCTAGAAGATTAATTTATCTTTGTTAATGTTTAAACAGATTCTCATATTACCTTCATTTTGAAACTCAAAATCATTATAATAATTCAAGTTCTGGGGTTCTAATACAATTGTATTTTATCTGAATTTGTTAAGTAAAAGATCGCATATAATTATTACTTGTAATTAATATTCAGCTGTATATTAGAAGCTAGAATGTATAAGGATATCTTTTTTAAACCCTATCTTCAAGCAGTTGTTTTAAAACATCCTCAAATGATGACTGCTTAGTTATCTTTTTTAAATCTCCAGAACTCGCCTTTGTATACTCTTACAGGTTAGTATCTTAGGTTATCAATAAATTCCTCTTTATTTCTAATTAAGTTCAGTATCCTTTTAATTATTTCTAATTAAGTTCAGTATCCTCTTAGTACCCTCTGAGAAGGACCAAACTAGTGTCCACAATGCTTTATTGTATCTTCAAAGCTGTACTCCTTTTTCCTAGTGCACACAAAATTGGCTTCCAGAAAGGAGCCTGAGCTAGATTTCAGCTCCCACCCCTTTAGGGGGACATATCTGTGCAGGGAAAAAGGTGCACAAGCAGTCTTACTGGTGGAACTTGTTAAAATAGAGATTACTGGGCTATACACGAGACCTACTGATTCAGAATCTCTGATGATTAATTAATTAATCTCTGATGATTAATTAAATAATCTCTGATGATGATTTAATTCACTTATCCAGTGATTCCTTTGGATTCAGCATCACATTTGTCCATAAACAGATTTGGGAACCACTTCTCTACATAGAAACAAAATGGAAAAAGTCAATGCCTTCATTCATCATTCATTTATTCATTCAAGAAATCAGCCATGTAGAGCTCTCTATGTGTCAGAAGTTGGGGAAATGAGCAAGACACAATCCTTGATCTCAAGAAGCAGCAGACTATATGTATCAATATATTAAAAAGCAAACTATTTGACCAGATAAGTGTTACAGTAGAGGGATGGACAAAATTCTGTGGAAAGAAATGTAAATTTAGGGAATCTAAAAAAGCCTCACAGCAGAGAAAATATTTGATTTGGGATTTAGAGGATGACAAGTACACGTTTGCCAGGCAAAGAAGAGGATGAACCATCCAGGGAAAGGGAATAGAAATGAGTGGTGGAAGTTTCTGATTGGTTTAGGGAATGGCAAGGAAAATAGGGTGGCTAGAGAATGGGATAAATGGGTAAGGATGTGGTAGTAGAACTTGAATTTGGAAAGATAATTAGAAAACAGAAATTCCATGCTATGAATTTGTCCTTTATCCTAATAGGGAGTCAATCAAGTTTCTTAGCATATGTTTTAACTTGAACATTTTGCTTTAAGATGGTAACTCTCCTTCTGGTGTGAAAGGGGGACTCAAGAGAGAAAAGCTGTTGAAAAGAAACCCAGCTCATGCTTCTTCTTCATCTCTCACTTTTTCACTTTCCTTTCTTTCCCCTTCCTTCCATCTACTTTTTTATTCTCTCCCTCCCTCCATTCCTTCCCTTTCCTTTCTTTTTCCTTCCCTTCTTTCTCTTTTTTCCCCTTTCCACCCTTCTTTCCTCCCTTCTTCCTTCCTTTCAGTAAATATTTATTGAGTAGACACCATGTGCTAAACCCAATACTAGGCTTTGAGGATATGAAAATGAGTGAAAGATAGCTTCTTATTCCCAGTGCTCATTGTCTAGAAGGTGAAGCAGATAAGTTGATCCATCATTATGCTATGGTAAAGCATGAAAAAGATAAGACATGTGCATTTAAGCAGGAGATGATGAAAACTTGCAGTAAGATTCTGTTAATGGGAGAAGAGGATAAAGTTAGAGCCAGTGGATCATCCTAAGGTAGAACCTGTATGGTTTAATAAAATTAATAGCCATAATAGAAAACATTTATGTTGCACCTAGTATACAACTGTCCTATGATATGTGTGGGATGTGAGTGTGTGTATGTGTGTATGTTTAATCCTCATATGAACCCTGGGGAGTAGCACATTTACACCATATTAACAAATTGAAGGATAAAAACCATATGAACATCTCAATAGATGTAGAAAAAGATTTTGACAAAATTCAACACCCATTTATGATAAAAATTCTCCAGAAAGTGGACATAGAGGGAACCTACCTCAACATAATAAAATCCATATATGACAAACACATAGCCAACATCATTTTCAATGGTGAACATTTGAAAGCATTTCCTCTAAGATCAGGAACAAGACAAGGGTGCCCACTCTCACCACTATTATTCAACATAGTTTTGGAAGTTTTAGCCACGGCAATCAGAGAAGAAAAGGAAATAAAAGGAATCCAAATTGGAAAAGAAGAAGTAAAACTGTCACTGTTTGCAGGTGACATGATACTATACAGAGAAAATCCTAAAGATGCCACCAGAAAACTATTAGAGCTAATCAATGAATTTGGTAAAGTAGCAGGATACAAAATTAATGCATAGAAATCTCTGGTATTCCTATACACTAACAATGAAAAATCAGAAAGAGAAATTAAGGAAACATTCCCACTTACCAGTGCAACAAAAAGAATAAAATACCTAGGAATAAACTTACCTAAGGAGACAAAAGACCGGTATGCAGAAAACTCTAAGAAACTGATGAAAGAAATCAAAGAAGGTACAAACTGATGGAAAGACATACCATGTTCTTGGATTGGAAGAATCAACATTGTGAAAATGACTATACTACCCAAAGCAATCAACAGATTCAATGCAATCCCTATCAAATTACCAATGGCATTTTTTACAGAACTAGAACGAGAAATTTTACCATTTGTATGGAAACACAAAAGACCCCGAAGAGCCAAAGCAATCTTGAGAAAGCAAAACGGAGCTAGAGGAATCAGGTTCCCTGACCTCAGACTAGACTGCAAAGCTACAGTAATCAAGTCAGTATGGTACTGGCACAAAAATAGACATATAGATCAATGGAACAGGATAGAAAGCCCAGAGATAAACCCACACACATATGGTAACCTTATCTTTGACAAAGGAGGCAAGAATATACAGAGGAGAAAAGAGAGCCTCTTCAATAAGTGGTGCTGTGAAAACTGGACAGCTATATGTACAATAATGAAATTAGAATACTTCCTAACACTATACAGAAAAATAAACTCAAAATGGATTACAAACCTAAATGTAAGGCCAGACACTATAAAATTCTTAGAAGAAAAAATAGGCAGAACACTCTATGACATAAATCACAGCAAGATCTTTTTGATGCACTCCCTAGAGTGATGGGAAGAAATGGGACCTAATGAAACTTATAATCTTTTGCACAGCAAAGGAAACCATAAACAAGAGGAAAAGACAACCCTCAGAATGGGAGAAAATATTTGCAAATGAAACAACTGACAAAGGATTAATCTCCAAAATATACAAGCAGCTTATGCAGCTCAATATCAAAGAAACAAAAACCCAATCCAGAAATGGGCAGAAGACCTAAATAAAATTTCTCCAAAGAAGATATATAGATTGCCAACAAACTCAAGAAAAGATGCTGAACATCACTAATTATTAGAGAAATGCACATCAAAACCACAATGAGGTATCACCTCACACCGGTCAGAATGGCCATCATTAAAAAATCTAGAAACAATAAATGTTGGAGAGGATGTGGAGAAAAGGGAACCCTCCTGCACTGTTGGTGGGAATGTAAATTGATACAGTCACTATGGAGAGCAGTATGGGGGTTCCTTAAAAAACTAAAAATAGAACTACCATATGACCCAGCAATCCCACTACTGGGCATATACCCTGAGAAAACCATAATTCAAAAAGAGACATGTACCACAATATTCACTGCAGCACTATTTACAATAGCCAGGTCACAGAAGCAACCTAAATATCCATCGACAGATGAATGGATAAAAAAGATGTGGCATATATATATACAATGGTATAATACTCACCCATAAAAAGGAAAGAAATTGATTTATTTGTAGTGAGGTGGATGGACCTAGAGTCTGTCATACAGCGTGAAGTAAATCAGAAAGAGAAAAACAGATATCGTACACAAACTCATATATATGGAATCTAAAAAGATGGTACTGATGAACCTAGAGACAGGGCAGGAATAAAGATGCAGATGTAGAGAACGGACTTGAGAACATGGTGGGGGAGGGGAAGCTGGGACAAAGTGAGTAGCATTGACCTATATACACTACCAAATGTAAAATGGATGGCAAGTGGGAAGCTACTGCATAACACAAGGAGATCAACTCGATGCTTTGTGATGACCTAAAGCAGTGGGATAGGGAGGGTGGGAGGGAGGCTCAAGAAGGAGGGGATATGGGCATATATGTATACATATAGCTGATTCACTTTGTTGTACAGAAGAAACTAACACAACATTGTAAAGCAATTATACTCCAATAAAGATGTGAAAAAAACATTCATTTTATAAATTAAAAAAAACTGAAGTACACAGAGATTAAATGTTTTTTTGCTGAGGTCTCAATGCTTGGCAGTACCAAGTCTAAATCAAGCTATTAATCACTGATTCTAGAATCAGTGTTCTCAAGTAATGGAAGATGTGAGGGATAGGGAGTGGTACATGAAGACTGTCAGGTTTGTAACTTGAGGAATTGGGTAGATGGCAGTTCCATTCACTGAGAGAGGGACTATGTGGAGAGAGGTGGTGAAGGAGAAAGAAAGTGAAGTTAGTTTGGTAAATGTTAATTTAAAGGTTACATACTTGTGGATATACTCAATAATCTCCTGGAAATATGGGACTGGAGTTCAGGGGAAATATGTAGCCTGAGTAAAAGCAGAGGAGAGCAAGACTGCATGAAGTTCTAGATGGGATTCTGGGTAACATCCTCATTTACCAAAAGGGCAGAAGGAGCCCTCCAGAATTAATAGCTCCAATTAATTTAAATCCCATTTCTAGTGATTTGAGGATTTCTAAATTGTATCATTACTGCTATTTATAATAATTTATTTTATAAATGTAATGATTTATAATGCTTATGCACACACAGACACACACACACACACACACACACACACACACACACATATCCTCAGAGCCTCATTTGATTTTCATGATGCTCTTTGGAGGTAGACAAGACCGATAGAAGAAACAGATTCAGAAAAGTTTTGTGATTTTCTGAGTCACATATATGCCTGAATTTGACTCAAGCCATATTATTTGATTTCATTTTTAGTACTCTTTGATAACATATGAACATTTTACCTAGATCTCAGTGAATCCATTCTATTTATTGCTTCCCACAGTGTGTAATTCATCTTGGTTACTGGGCATCTGATCATTTTTAAAGGATAAAAACTTAGCTGTAAAAGCAGTTGTTTTATTTTACAACTTACAGTTGCTAAATTACCATATTTAGAACCACTACTAAATTATAACTCAGCATTGCTCCGTGGTTATATTTGTAATGTCTTGTCCATCCTTCCTATTTAAAGTTTAGGAAATGTAGAAGAATAAAATATTATCTTAGCGTTTTGAACCAATACTAAATATATGTCTATCTAACCACTGATTGGAAATGGACTTTTTTCCTTCTAATGCTCTCTATTTAGAATAAATGTCAAAGTTCTTAAAATAATCCACAGTGCCCCATTCCATCTGGTCCCCCATTGTTGCTATGACTTTTGTTTCTTATCATGCTGGGTTTTTTTCTGGCCCTTGCTTAACCCCTCCCTGTACATTCTTGCCTTGGAGTCTTTGCACTTTCTCTTTTCTTTGCTTTGAACTCCATTCTCAGTTGTCATCAAAGCTTTTACCTCCGTTGTTCACACTTCTGCCAACTTCCCACCTTCCTGGTACACCCTACTTCCCTTCTTTGCTTTTAATTTTTTTCCTCTACATAATTTACTACTTTTTAACTTAATACATCTCTGTACTTTTATTCTTATTGTGTATATATTTTTCCATACTAAAATGAGGGCTGAGATTTGCATCTATTTTGTTCACTGCTGATACTGTACCCTCAATGTCGAGAACAGTACCAGGCAAATAGTAGGCACTCATTAAATAGGTGCTGAATGGATGAATACACACATATATAGGAAGCTAAGCATTAGAATGATTCCCATTCAGTGCTTCATTTCATTATGCTGAAAAACTGCAATATTTTCATCAGGGCTTCCTCAGCTAATGGGAGACAGCAAAGATGAGAGAGATGAGGTGGGGAGAATATGGGAACCAGATGCAGGTTACCTATCATTGATCTCCATCTACTGCCCCATAGTAACTTTGCAGTTTTGGTCCAATCACTTAACTACTTGGATTCTTGATTTCCAAGTGCATAAAAATGAGATATCAGCTGTACAATCTCACAGGGATATTGTTAGGAATAAGTAAGGGAGGGTAAGAGTAAGTATTTTGTAAATTGGAAGACATTATAAAAATCTTTAATAGTATTTCTACTCAGCAAAGGCATAAGTGATTGAATACTGGAAAATATGTATTATAACCAGCCAAATCGAGTGTATCCAACTGCATTCTAAACAATATCTTGAGGGGCCAGGATTAAATGTGATAGTCATTTGATTTAAGGAATATTCTGATAAACACCCATAATTTGAATTTGGTTCATCTCACCAACATTTTAATTGCTATATTTTTCTTTTCCCCAATATTCTCTAATTAATTTTACAGATCCGTATAAACAAGGGTTGAACTTGGGGTTGGAAAATTAGTGTAGTATGTTCTGAATTTTTGTTCATGGTTAGAATTTTTCAAATTGCACATTCTATATTCTTCCAGTTAAAAATCCACTCCTAATGTGATCTTTGAATTTTTATAATTTTTAAAATTATAAAAGAAATCTCTGGAAACCTTGTTAAATTTTCTTTTCATACTCTAAAATAATTCTTAAGATATATTACATATATTTTTCAAAAACTTTTCAAAAAATTTATCATTCCTAGATATTTTTAGTAAGACTCTGACTTCTTATTCATGATGTGATAATCATTTAATAAAATCTACTTTTGTCTCTTGAAGATCCAGTGTTCTTATCTTAGATAAATGGAACTGGATTGGCTAAAACGCTTATAAAGGGGAGAAAATAAATCAGAAGTGGTTCAGAGGTATGGTAAGTATGTGGTCAACATTCAAATGATAATAAATAAGAGTAATGACGTTTTCATCTCAGTAGCTGGGTAATTGATGTTCTTGATTCAACAGTCTCACAATGAATAGTAACTACTCCTAAATAAGGCATAGTAAGCCTAACCACAGTGCTGAGTTTTGCAATGGCAAAAATATTTAATTTAATTTTAGAATATTCATCTTTTAATCCCAGCTATCTAATCTATTTCTAGATCTCACAGTAGAACTGCTAAACGAGTCCATATTTTCATAGTATAACTGCCCATATGCATTGTTTGTTAGCGTTTGGATGTATAACCTCACTATCTATTATAGCATCAGTAGAACTAATAAATTCACTGGGTATCAGAGAAGTCCATTGAAAAACTTTGTGGTATTTAATATCAAGATATTGGATCTAATTAGGCATTTACTTAAACTTTAAGACAAGTTAGCGTAACTTAAGGCTTTGAAGAGTCTGATAAATATTTCTGGTAAAATCAGAAATATCAGATTTCCAGATCCCTTACAAATTTAGAAATAATTTAGTGAACAAAAAATCTTCAACTCATCCTGGATTTTTTGACCAGGATTTAAAGACATTAAAGTGATTACTTTTAAAGCCTCAGCAACAATAGTGGGAAGATAAGAATCAATGAAAATATATATTGTGGACAAAGAATTTTTTTTCCTAAAGAGAAGTCATGCATCATAGATTAAGAATAATACTCTTTGTCTCTGGGTCGTTGTGCTCCCTGAACCACAATAATTCAATTGATCCAGAATATAAATCTCTCTCTCTCTCTGGATATTAGTTAATCCTATATAGTTATATTTTCACTATCAAGACATATATTTAAATAAGCAATTAAAATTGCTTTAATAATGGATTCATCACCTATTATCCACATAGTATACAATAATATCTGATAGTAATATAGCTCTCATATTTATTGATTCACTATAGTTACAATTATAATGCATACTGTAAGAACTTTAAGAACTTTTTAAATATCTCAAATGGCAAATATGCAGTGTGAGTGCCCCTCCTATATCCTATGTACTGGTCATTGATAATTATCAAGGAACTCTCTCCTGATGACCCTGGATAGCACCAGAGAATCTTTGTCAAAATCTACTTGCATTTAGTATTCTTTCATTAGCAGTCAAGAGATCTACAGTGTTGTCTTTAAGTGTCTTTAATCTTTAAACATAAAATGATTGTTTTATTTTACCTGTTATTGAATGGTTTAATAATAGAAAGTAGAAACTCAATCAACTTTTTAAAAATAACCAGTTAATAAGCCCCAGTTTGGGTAGTAATAGTAGGTATAGGTCTTGGCATATTTTGTTGCCCTGATAAGTGAACCAGCATCATAAGCTCATGATGGTATGACTGACTGCAATAGATTGGATACTGTCCTACCTCACTCCCTACTTATCACCTGTAGAGTGAAGCAATGTTGCATAACAACCATAGTAGTTTAATCTTTGGAATTCTTCATATAGGTGTGTCAAAGATCAAGAAGTCGGGAATTCTATTTTAATGTATCTGTGAGCCTCTGCCATCTCAGTAAAATATAGGAGTGTCTCTCAATGAGGGTATCTTGGCATTAAGAGGTGACAATTCCTCATTGTGCATACTGTCCCTCACATTGCAGTATGTTTAGTCTCTCCCAGCTCTTATCCTCTAAATCCAGTAGTGCCTCAGTCTCTATAAAAATCCAAAAGTTCACCAACTTGCATTTCTGGTTTGTAGTCATAATAAAAAGGAAATGTTACGTTATTCCAATAACTATGCTCTTTAACATACGTGCAAGATGCTTCATGAACCAGTTGATACATCTAGCTAAAGATTTTCATTAGGCATACAGAGGTAAAGACAAGCATCAACTCTGAATTTATGGTGATAAAGCTGGATATTCTGTGAATAAAGCAGTGAATAATCAAAAATCAATTCAAATTTATTTTCAAATAAAATTCACAATATTTCAAAAGCTTTGATATATGAGTCTTTCACATGCCTATGTAGTTGTTTATCTTAAACTGACTCCATAGATTCATGCTGCTTTTTCTTATCAAAGAAAGATGCTTACTGTTGTGGTGTGTTGGAATGAATAGCTAATTATGGTGAGGAGAGGGAAAGGTTTCTATGAGGTTAATTCTAAGGTATGGCTGAGATATATTTTGGTAGAAAGAAGATATGGAGGAAAATTAAAGTTTAATGATGGAAATGGAACACATTGAATGCATCTTTTTTTTTGCCCCATGTAGCTTTAAAGAGCTAAACAGTCATTGTAACTATGGTGAGGAGTTGAAAGACCACAGATTATAACACAGCCACTCCTCCCTTCTCTGGGATACTAAATTGTTAGTTCTCTGTCAGACTCGGGAGCTGGCTGGTCATAACAATAAAATAATTAGTCATATTTATGGACCTCTGTGTTCATTTTTTTATCTCTGTTAATCCCCATGTAACTCTTATCTGGCTGCCCTTCAGGAGGCAGCCTCTGGTTTGGTTCTGCCTCAGCCTTGATGTAGAACTCAGGGCTTTGTAGCATCTCCCCGCAGTGCAAACCTCCTCCATGAAACACTGAGCTAGAGAGATTGTAATAAAGATTTCACGTGGGACTGATAAAAAAGTTTACATCTCACACCACAGAGCAGAGCAAACAATTTAATACAATTCCCCATTTAAAATTTTTGTTTTCATCCAAGTACCTTATTTAATGACCAGACATTAAGGTTTCTCTCTCTCCTTCTCCCTGCCTTTTTTTGTTTGTTTGTTTTTTGCTTTGTTTTGTTTTTTTGTAAAAGAATTTATTTTTTATATTTTTTAACGTTTATATTGGAGTATAATTGCTTCACAATGGTGTGTTAGTTTCTGCTTTATAACAAAGTGAATCAGTTATACATATACATATATCCCCATATCTCTTCCCTCTTGCATCTCTCTCCCTCCCACTCTCCCTATCCCACCCTTCTAGCTGGTCACAAAGCACTGAGCTGATCTCCCTGTGCTATGCGACTGCTTCCCACTAGCTATCTATTTTACATTTGGTACTGTTTATATGTCATATATACACTACCACTCTCACTTTGCCCCAGCTTACCCTTCCCCCTTCCTGTGTCCTCAAGTTCATTCTCTAGTAGGTCTGCGTCTTTATTCCCATCTTGCCCCTAGGTTCTTCATGACCATTTTTTGTTTTGTTTTGTTTTTTTAGATTCCTGCCTTTTATATCTCTGCTGTTGTCAAACAACCAAGCTCTGGCCTCAAATTTGTAAACAATGCTTTGCAAAACAAAAAGCCCTGTAATTATTAGGGTCCTCCCTTTTTATAAAGTGGTTCAACAACCATCTAAACTTAATCCAACTGGTCTCTTGGAGATGTAGGCAGTATCTCACATTCCACCCTTGCACACACACCCTTTAAGCAGTTTATCCAAGTGCTCATCACCAAAGAGGCTCAGATAATCCTCCATAGCAAATTTTGAGTCAAAGTTGTGGGTCTTAGCTCTGTAACAAAGCTATGTATTTACTCAAAACAGCTTGTCTGAGCAGTAGTTTCTTCATTTAAAATTTGAGCCAAACTTGAAAAAAACTGCTCTGAATACCCCATTTGATCCTTGCAACAACCTTATCACATATGCAGGAAGAGTATTGCCTTAGTTTACAAATTAGAAAATCAGAGAGATATAGGGACTTGCTCCAAGATACAAAGCTGTTATCTGGTGTAGGATTTGATTTCAGATATTTTGATTTCCATCTAGTGCTACTTCCTCTCTATTTTGCCGCTTTTTTCATAGATGGATGAAAGTAAAATATGTGCTAGATATTTAAAAAGATACTGTCTGAAGTAAATGCCCTGAACTCCAAGGGAAAAAAAGTGGAAAATCCATTATTCTAGACTTAAAACCGAACTGGAAAATAACATAGTGTAAATAATAGTAAAAGACCGACAAGTTCATTTGATTAAACATTCTTTCCTATTATTAATTTATGTAATTTTATGAAGGAGAAAAGGATTTCTATCTAGAGTTTTCACCATTCATTACCAAGGCTTTAGTTTTTGTTGTTGTTTGTTGTTGTTCTTGTCTCATTACTTGGAAGGGCAGTCACCCAGTCATGAGATTAAATCACTAGGCATTTAATTTCCTTATCCAGGAGACACAAGTTCAGTTTCTTTGTCACTATTAATATGCCACTTGGCCTCTGCAATGGAGTCCAGAAGATATCTTAGCTTTATAAATAGCAGCTTAACATATCATATAGACACAAAGACAAGAGCATGAAAAAAGGGAGTTTAGGTGTCTTTTATATCAATTTCCAGGAATAAGAACAGTATCAGTTGGATCCTTTTTACTCCAAACCTAATGAGACAGTCTAGGATAGTGGTGAGCTTATGCCACAGTGGAATTAGCCTTAATGCCAAGATCACCTTTCCTACCATCTTCAGTGAATGCCATTGATACTAGTTGATAGATTATGGGAAAACCTGATTAGGTGAAAAGGAAAAAAAAAATGGAAAGGGAAAACAGTCATAATAATAATTAATCTTTCCAGGTATTTTTAACCTGGGATCAATCAGAGGATACATAACTCTCTGAAATGACACGCTGAAATGTGTTTCTGCTTTGCTCTGGGGAAGGATTTATACTTTCATGAAATTTTCAGAGGAGTTCATAATACAAAGAAAAGAAAAGCTGCACAGTCTAAGGACTGCCTATGGACCTGGGTCAGCTGACTCAAAGTTCCATCTCTCATTAGCAGATTCCCATCCAATACTTTGCCTCATTCAACCACATTCCCTTCTTTGGGTTGGCATAGTAAAAACTCATGATAAACAAGTCTCACCCAGTCTTCACTACAGGCATGACATTTAGTGATGTTGAATCTCCTCTGCTCAGGGGCCTTTTAATTTAGTTGTTTGTTTTTGTTTTGGCTTCCATGGCTTTAGCCATGGAAAACTCATAGAGTTATACTATTTTGGGAGAGCTCTCTTCTAACTCTAAACTTGTTAATAATCAACTTCCAATCTGATACGCTCACTTGGGTTTCACACAGACATTTCGAATTTGACATATCTAAAACAAAAAACATCATTAGACAACGGTGAATAGTACTGTATCATGATTCCCCCATTCAGAGTTTTCATATCCCTGCCAACACTCAGCATTATACAGAATTTTAATTTTTGCCCATCCAATGGGTGTAAATATTGTTTAACTAACATTTTTCTAATTACTATCGAGTTTGAGTTATTTGTTTGCATGTCTGTCTCCCAGTTAGACTGTAAGTACCCTGCAGGTAGGGACTGTGGGCTCTTTGTAATCTCCCAAGTTTCCAAAACAACATGTGGAACATGCTTAAGATCAATGACCTTCTATTTAATAAATGAATAGATGAATGAATTTGTAAGAATCCAGAGATTGCTGAAAAAGTGACCTCTAGTTAAACAAATGTGCTGTATGTATTCAACTGAAGTTAACCAAAGTTAAATATGAATAATTAATACAATTTACTTTTAAAAAGTTATAAGTGAAGTTAGTTTTGGCACCCTTTTGCCTAAGTCTAAGTAAATTCAATTTTTTCTCAGTGTGTGGCACAGTGGAAAAGGATGTTTTTGAAGTCAGGCTTATCTGTGTTTGCATCCCATCTCTGACCTGCATAACAAGTGTGTGACCTAGGGAGGGTAATTTAAACTCTGTGGAGAAAATAATACATATTTCGTGGGACTAATTTATAATTTGAATTTAAATATAATAGTGTGTTACAAGTACCTATCATTGCATCTGGTATATGGTATACAAGGTGGTAAATAAACAATAACTTATATTGTTATGAGGATTTCATAAAACTTCAAAGTTCAGTTAAAATTGAATCCTCACTTTATTCCACATGAGTCATTTTAAAGGAGAAGTATACTACATAAACCCCTGTGCTCTGCAATACCATTCACTAATTATTGCCATTTTCAGGATGACTGACATTGACATTGAACAACTGCACTGAGGTGATTTTTTTTTTAAATTAAAGTGTAGTTGGTGTATAATGTTATGTTAGTTTCAGGTGCACAACATAGTGATCCATCAAATACATTACAAATTGATCGCCAGGACAAGAGCAGTAACTATCTGTCACCAAATGAAATTATTACAGTATTATTGACTATATTCCTGTGTATAATGCTGTATATTACATCCTTGTGGCTTATTTTATAACTAGAACTTTGTATCTCTTAATCCTCTTCACCTATTTTCCCTAACTGTCCACTCCTCTTCCCTATGGCAACCACCAGCTTGCTCTCTGTATGTGTCAGTCTGTTTCTATTTTGTGTTGTTTGCTGGTTCTTTTGTTTTTTAAAATTCCACTCATAAGGGTATCTGTAATTCTCTGTCTGACTTATTTGACTTAGTATAATACCCTCTAGGTTCATCCATGTTGTCACAAATGGCATGATTTCATTTTTTAATGGCTGAGCAATATTTCCCATAGTGACCACACCAATTTACATTCCCACCAACAGTGCACAGTGGTTCCTTTTTTTCCACATCCTCCCCAACACTTATTTGTTGTCTTTTAAGTGAAAGCCATTCTGACAGGAGTGAGGTGGTATATCATTGTGGGTTTGATTTGCATTTTTTGAGGATTAGTGATGTTCAGCATCTTTTCATGTCTCTGTTGGCTACCTGTATGTCTTCTTTGGAAAACTGCCCATTTTTTAATTGGAATTGTTTGTTGTTTTGATATTGAATTGTGTCATTTCTTTATATAATTTTAATATTAACCCCTTATAGAATATATGATTTTTTAAAAAAGTTTTTAGCCATGTCACGTGGCATGTGGGATCTTAGTTCCCTGATCAGGGATTGAACCTGCACCCCCTGCATTGGAACCGCAGAGTCTTAACCACTGGACCGCCAGGGAAGTCGTAGAATATATGATTTGCAAATATTTTCTCCCATTCAGTAGGTTGCCTTTCATTGTGTTGGCAGTTCCCTTGCTCTCACTAAAAGCAAAGTTTTTAGTTTCATGTAGTCCCATTTGCTTATTTTTTGCTTTTGTGTCCCTTGCAAAAGGTGATAGACCCTCCCCAAATTGCTAAGACTGATGTTAAAGAGCATACTGCCTGTTTTCTTCTACCAGTTTTATGGTTTCCAGTCTTACATTTAATCTTTAATCCATTTTGAACATATTTTTATATATGTTGTAAGAAAATGGTCCAGTTTGATTCTTATACATGTAGCTGTCTAGTTTTCCCAACATCATTTATTGAAGAGGCTGTCTTTTCCCTACTGTATATTCTTGCCTCGTCTGCCATAGATTAATTACCCATATAAGTGTGGGTTCACTTCTGGGCTCTCTATTCTTTTCCATTGATCAATGTATCTGTTTTTATGCCAGTGCTATACTCTTTTGATAACTATAGCTTTGTAGATAGTTTGAGTACAAAGAACATGACATCTCCAACTTTGTTCTTTATTCTCAAGATTGCTTTGGCTATCAGAGTCTTTTGTTGCTCCATACAAATTTTAGAATTATTTGTTTTAGCTCTGTGAAAAATGTCATTGGTATTTTGATATAGATTGCATTGAATCTGTAGGTCTCCTTGGGTAGTATGGTCATTTTAACAATATTGATTCTTCCAATAATGAATAAGGTATATTTTTCCAACTGTTTGTGTCTTCTTCAATTTCTTTCATCATTGTCATATAGTTTTCCAAGTACAGGTCTTTTACCCTCTTTTACCTAGGATTTATTCCTAGGTATTTTATTCTTTTTGATGCATTTATAAATGGGATTATTTTCTTAATTTCTATCTCTGATAGTTTGTTGTTAATGTATAGAAATTCAACAAATTTATATATTAATATTGTGTCCTGCAACTTTACTGAATTCATTGATGAGTTCTAAGAGTTTTTTGGTGGCACCTTTAGGATTTTCTATGTATAGTATCACATTATGTGCAGACAGTGACAGTTTTTCTTTTTCCATTCCAATTTGGATACATCTTATTGCTTTTCCTTGTCTCATTGCTGTTAATAGGAATTCCAATGCTATGTTGAATAAAAGTAGTGAAAGTGGACATCCTTGTCTGGTTCCTGATCTTAGGGCTCTTTAAACTTAACACCATTGAGTGTGATGTTGGCTATGGGTTGTGGCCTTTATTATGTTGAGATATGTTCCCACTCTACGCACTTTGTAGAGAGGTTTTATTGTAAATACATGTTGAATTTTGTAAAAATCTTTTTCTGTATCTATTGAGATGATCATATGGTTTTCATACTTCAGTTTGTTAATGTGTGGTGTCATGTTAATTGATTTTGGATATTAAACCATCCTTGTATCCCTGCAATAAATCCTACTTGATCATGGTGTATGACCCTTTAAATGTATTGTTGAATTCATTTTGTAGAGAATTTTTGCATCTATACCCATCAGTGATATTAGCCTGTAATTTTTGTGTGTGTGTGCGTGTGGTGTTTTTGTCTAGTTTTGGCATCAGGGTGATGCTGGCCTTGTAGAATGAATTCTGAAGCATTCCTTTCTCTTTAATACCTTTGGGCAACTTTGAGAAAGATGAGTAGTAAGTCTTATTTAAATGTTTTGTAGGATTCACTTGTGAAATCATCTGGTCCTGAAATTTTGTTTGTTGGGAGTTTTTTGATTACTGATTTAATTTCATTAGTAGCAATGGTTTGTTCATATTTTCTATTTCTTCCTGATTCAGTCTTGGAAGATTATATGTTTCTAGGGATCTATCCATTTCTTCTAGGTTGTCCAATTTGTTGGTATATAATTTTTTATAGTCACCTCTTACAATATTTTGTATTTCATAATGTTGGTTGTAACTTCTCATTCATTTCTGATTTTATGTAGTTGGGCCTTCTCTCTTTATTTCTTAAATGAGTCTTGCTAAAGGTTTATCAATTTTGTTTATCTTTTCAAAGAACCAACTCTTTGATTCATTCATCTTTTCTAATTTTTTAAACTCTTTCATTTATGTGAAATCTGATTTATTATTTTCTTCTTTCTACTAACTTTGGGCCTTGTTTTTTCTTTCTCTAGTTTTTTTTTTAAGTATAAGATTAGATTGCATAATTGAGATTTTTCTTATTTCCTTAGGTAGGCTTGTTTTGCTATAAACTTCCTTCTTAGAATTGCCTTTGCTCTGACCCATTGATTTTTGGAATGTTGTGGTTCCATTTTTGTCTCCAGGCATTTTCAGTCCTCTTTGATTTCTTCAATGAGCCATTGGTTGTTTAATAACATGTTGTTTAGACTCTACATATTTTTTTTTACAGCTTTTTTCTTGGAGTTGATTTCTAGATTCATACAGTTATGGTCAGAAAAGGTGCTTGATATGATTTCAATCTTCTTAAATTTATTGAGATGCTTTTGTTGCTTAGTTTGTGATCTATCCTGGAGAATGTTCCCTGTTCATTTGACAAGAATGTGTATTCTGCTGTTTCTGAGTGAATGTCCTGTATATATCTATTAAGGCCATCTGGTCTAAGGTGTCATTTAATGCCAATGTTTCCTTATTGATTTTCTGTCTAAATGATCTAACCATTGATGTAAGTGGGTTGTTGAAGTCCTCTACTATTGTATTATTGGCAATATCTCCCTTTATGTTTGTTAATATTTGCTTATGTATTTAGGTGTTGGGTGTATACATACTTACATATGTTATATGTTCTTGGATTGATTCCTATACCGTTATGTTATGTCCTTCTTTGTCTCTTGCTTCAGTCTTTGTTTTAAAGTCCATTTTTTCTGATATAAGTATTGCTACCCTGGATTTCTTTTTGTTTCCATTTGCATAGAATACCATTTTTGCATCCCCTCAATTTCAGTCTGTGTGTGTCTTTGGCTCTGAAGTAATTCTCTTGTAAACAGCATATATATATATATATGTGTCTTTTTAATATATACATTGTCACCATATGTCTTTTGATTGAGCATTTTTTTTTTTTTTTTTTTTTTTTTTTTTTTTTTTTTTGCGGTACACGAGCCTCTCACTGTTGTGGCCTCTCCCGCTGTGGAGCACAGGCCCCGGACACGCAGGCTCAGTGGCCATGGCTCACGGGCCCAGCCGCTCCGCGGCATGTGGGATCTTCCCGGACCGGGGCACGAACCCGTGTCCCCTGCATCGGCAGGCGGACGCTCAACCACTGCGCCACCAGGGAAGCCCTGATTGAGCATTTAGTCCACTTACATTTAAAGTAATTATTGATAAGTTTGTACTTATTACCATTATGTTAATTGTTTTCTTGTTATTTTTGTTGTTCTTATTTGTTACTTTCTTTTTCTCTTGCTCTCTTCCCTTGTGATTTGATGACTTTCTTTAGCATTATGTTTACATTCCTTTATCCTTATTTTTTGTATAATTATTATTTGTTTTTGGTTACCATGAGGTTCCTGTATAACAACCTATGTATATAGCAGTCAATTTTAAGTTGATGGTTGCTTAAGTTTGAGCCTATTCTAAAAGCACTACATTTTTACTCCTTACCCCCAGCATTTTATGTTTTTGATGTCATCTTTAACACCTTTTTATATGAGAAACTAATGCAACATTGTAAAGCAATTATTTTGTGTATTCCTTAACTAATCATTGTTGATATATAAGATTTTACTAGCTTTGTCTTTTAACCTTCATACTATATATAGGTGGTTGATTCACTACCTTTACTCTATTTTTGCCATTACCAAGGATATTTTTGCTTTCATAATTTTTATATTTCTAGTACAGTCTTTTTTTTTCTTTTTTTTTTAACATCTTTATTCAGTCTTTTTTTTTTCTGTTTAAAAAAGTTCCCTTTGACATTATTTTGTGAGTTTGTTTTAGTGGCTGTGAAATCCTTTAATATTTGCTTATCTGGGGAACTCTTTATTTCTCCTTCAGTTCCTAATAACCTTGCCAGATAGAGTATTTTGGCTGTAAGTTTTTTTTTTTTTTCCATTAAGTACTTTGCATATGTCATGCCATTCTCTCTGGCATGTAAAGTTTTTGCAGGAAAGTCAGCTGATAGTCTTATGGGGCTCCCTTGTTTGTAACAAATTGTTTTTCTCTTGCTGCTTTGAAGACTCTCCCTTTAACTTTTGATATTTTGATTATAATGTGTCTTCGACTAGATCTCTTTGATTTCATCTTACTTAGGACTCTGTGCTTCCTGGACATGGGGGTCTATTTCCTTCCCCAGGTTAGGAAAAGTGAAGTTCTCTAAAATTTTTAGCCATTATTTGTCCAAATAGGTTTTCTGTCCCTTTCTTTCTCTCTTCTCCTCCTGGGAGACCTATAATGTGAATTTTAGTATGCTTGATGTTATTATAATGTTCCTTAGACCATCCTCAGTTGTTTTTTTTTTTTAATTAATTAATTAATTTATTTTTGCTGTGTTGGGTCTTTGTTTCTGTGTGAGGGCTTTCTCTAGTTGTGGCAAGCAGGGGCCACTCTCCATCACGGTGCGCGGGCCTCTCACTATCGCGGCCTCTCTTGTTGTGGAGCACAGGCTCCAGATGCGTAGGCTCAGTAGTTGTGGCTCATGGGCCTAGTTGCTCCACAGCATGTGGGATCCTCCCAGACCAGGGCTTGAACCTGTGTTCCCTGCATTAGCAGGCAGATTCTTAACCACTGCACCACCAGGGAAGCCCCATCCTCAGTTTTTTGATAATTTTTTTCTTTTTGCTGTTTTGATTGGGTGAATTCTACTAGCCTGTTTTCCAGATTGCTTATTTTTTCTTCTGCATCATATAATCTGCTGCTGGTTCCCTCTAGTTTATTTTTTATTTCTGTTATTGTATTCTTCAGCTCTGATTACTTTTTTAATATTTTTTCTTTGTTGAAGTTCTCACTGTTTTCCTCCATTTTTCTGAGTTCCATGAGTATCTTAATGATCATTACTTTGAACTCCTTATATGGAAGATTGCTTATTTCTGTTTTGTTTAGTTATTTTTCTGAGTTTTTGTCTTATTCTTTTGTTTGAAACACATCCCTTTGTCTCCCAATTTTTCCTAACTCTGTGTTTGTTTCTATGTATTAGGTAAATTAGCTACATTTCCCTGTCTTTAAGGAGTGGCTTTGTGTAGAAGGTGTCCTGTGTGGCTCAGTAGCACATTCCCCTCTGGTCACCAGAGCTAGGTGCTCCAGATGTGTCCCCTGTGTTCTACTGCATGTGTTCTCCTGTTGTCTGGGCCACGTTTCTTGTGGTTGCACTAGTGTGCAGAGCTGGCTCCTGGTCGGCGTGGCTGTAAGGCTTGGGTGCAACTATTGTATTTACTCTAGTGTGCAGTGCCAGCCCTAGGGGCAGTATTCACTTTGGAGGAGCTCCTGTGGGACTAGCAAGGCACTGGGCCACTTTGAAGAAGCTTTAGTGCCAGCCAGAATTGGTGTGGTGTACAGCCACTTTGGAGAGGCTTTATTGCCAGCTAAGAGCACCTGCAAGGACTGGCAGGGTGTGGGTCCACTTTGGAGGAGCTTTGCTGCCAGCCGAGGGTGCACATCAGGTCTGTCAGGGCAAGGGGGCCGCTTTGGAGGGGCTCCACTGCCAACTGAGGAGAGCAGCTGGGTCTGGCAGAATGGGGGACACTTTAGAGGGGTGCCGATTCTGTTGGGTCCACAGGTGAGCCTGGGGTGAGGTGAATGCTCACAGGTTAGTTGGGGAGATTCAGAAATGGTTCCTCTCAGTACCAGGCCATCTACATAGAGGATGAGCCACACACACATAAACTGGTGCCCACCAGGTTCTCCATCCCCAGAGAAAGTTTCAACAGACCCATGCCCCTTGGGCACATGCACTTAGACTTAGTCAGTGAGTCTCCATCATGTCATTTTTCAGACTGCTGCCTCTGTGCTGGGACTAGGAGCAAGTCAGGTTTTGCATGCATGCTTTAAGAGCAGAGTCTTGGTTTCCTATATTCCTCTGACTCACCTGGAGGTAAGACCCTCTGGTTTTCAAAGCCAGATACTATGGGACTCATCTTCCCAGTGCAAGTCCCCTGAGCTGGGGAGCCCAATATGGGATTCAGAACCTTTGGTCTTCAGAGAGAACCTCCAAGGCTGTGATATCCCTCCCACTATTGGACTGCAGCACTGCAAGTATGAGTCTTGGCCAGACCATGTCTCTGTCCCTCCTGGCCATCTCAGTGTGGCTTTTCCTTTTTGTCTTTAGTTGTGGAAAAACTTTTCTGTTAGTATTCATGTTATTCTCAGACATAGTTTCTCTATATGAAGTAGTAATTATGGTTTGTGTTCATGGGAAGAGGCAAGCCCAGGATCTCCCTACTCCACCATCTTGTCCCACCCTCCTCCAAGGTGCTGGTTTTTGAATCACCTGTTTCTGACAATGAAAAAGTTGAGGGTCTTATAACATTATTTTTTGCTAATATTTTTTTTCCTTTAAGGGAGCACAATTATCAGTATTGTGATTACAGTTGTTTTTTACTTAAATCAACTTTGTACAATTTATTGAGTGTCTGTTGAGTGTATTATGTTTAGTATTACAACATGTATCTATCAGTTTTGTTACAGTAATGCTTCATAGCAAGCCACTCCAAACTCAGTGGCCTAAGACAATGAATCATTTATTCTCTTACCCACATTTATGAGTTGACTAGGATTTGGCTAGACTAAGGTCTTAGCTGTACTTCTTCTAAGCTACACATTGTGTTGAGATCTATTCTGTATATCTCTTATTCACCTTAGACCAGTGGACTACACAGGACATGCTTATCTTGTGACAATAGCAGAGGTTTAAGAAAACAAACCCAACTACATAAGCACAGTGATATTTGGGAATTTATCTGTGACAAGACTAGCAATAGTGTAACTAATACAATAGACTTAATGGAGCAAGTAATAATAGAAATAGACACAATTTCAATAGAGAGAAAGCAAATTGACTTTAACTGAATACTTATCTATAGGCACTTTATTGAAGTTAATTGTATTTATTCCTAAAAACAACCCTGTGAAGTGGGTTTTTTATTCTCATTTTAGAAGTGATGAAACAGAGGCTCAGAGATATTACATGACCTGTCAAGGTCAACAAGCTAGTGGTGGGGCTAAGATTAGAAATCAGGTTGCCAGAGTCTATGTTTTCTCTAAAAATAGGGGAAAAGTGAATTTCAAATGCAGAATAAGATTAGCAAAAGCTTGGAAGTAGAAAAACACATGCATTTATTTGGGCATTGGCAGCTAATCCTTTTTGGATTACAAACCAAAGACATAGGATACAAGACTATTCAGATTGGATAGCAGATTAATTTGTATATAATTTTGTATAGGCCCTGAGGAACTACTGAACATAAAGGTAATAGTTCAGAGATATGCTTTGGAAAGGCTACTTCATCAGGTTATATGGAAAACTGGGAAACATTTGGAGCTGTGCAGACAACTCAGAAAGTCATCACAACAATTGAGGTAAGTAGTAATGAGGACTAGCCTAAATTGGTGAGCTGGAAACAGAAAAAAGAGAATGATGTGGAGGGCACCAACCAAGAAGAACAAGTAATTTATTGGCATCCAGTTGGATATGGGTAATGAAAGAGAGGAAAGAGCCAACCATCACTCCAATATGTTGAGAAGGGATAACTAGATGAATGGTGATGCCATTAACAGATGTAGAAAAAGCAGGATGAAGAGTTGAATATGTGGGAAAATAATGAGTTATGTTCTGGACATGTTGAATTTGAGAAAATAATTTGAAATACCTGATACTGTTCAGAAAGCTTAGTGTAAGCTGTCAATGAGAATACATTATTATCTTCTTTCATACTGATAGAATTATAGCTAGAATTGTAGCAATACATTCCTCAAGTCCCTTGGAATGATCTCACGTGAATAAATTCCCCCAAATATTATGTGAGCAGAAGTAATTTATGCCTCTTTTAGACTTCTATATGTGTGCCTCCATGCTCTGTAGGCTTGAAAAGATGATGATCAGAGCCACAATGTTGAAGATGGTAGGGCTACTATCAATAGCTAATCCTATGAAACACCCTCTCTAGAATATTTCATGAGAAAGATATAAACTTGTATAGTTCTTAAGCCACTGAATTTTTTGATTCTTTTATTAGATCACCTTTTCTATTATCTAGAATTTGTAACTTCAAGCCATATTCTGACCATAAGAGAAACCCAAACTATGTGGCATTGTTTTAGCAGTTAAGCTTGAAATCTGCCATCCTTGGACGTTGTGGTAAAGTGTTTGGTAAGTCAATTGCCTGTGATAAATTTGAAGGCAGGATGAATGCTTACTAGGCCTAAAACTTTAAGGGAAGTGTTTGTAAAGAGTCAAAATTTTCTGTGTTGTCTGCTCCATGACGCTTTTAACAAGGTATAGCAGGGAAGAAAATGAACTTAGTCAAGAATTGGTAGGTTTGCCAGCAGAGATTAAAAGGAAGCGAAATTTCTTTGGGGACCTTGCAGGTTTAGAAAAATTTTGTACCTCATATGTCAAGAGAGAGGACTTTTGTTGCTCAAACGTCTCTCATGAAGATTTTCAAGCAAAGGGACCTAGCCCTCCTGCAAAAGAGAAGATTGAGGTATGGACTTCTCAGTCAAGCCTATACTCAAATGGTCTCAATGGATGCAAACTAAGGTAAAATGGAGGCATGGGAGAAAGAGAGCAAGGAAACAATATTAGCTTATGTGCTATGTTTAGAAAAGAACTTATGGGTAGAGCTGTTGGCACATGAAGTTGATAGGAAACAAATATATCTGGAGATTTCTAAATTCTTGAGGAGATTATTTTGCAAAAGAAACCATGAGCCTAGTCTAATAAACTTTGTGACTATTCAAGTCATAGGCTTTGGGCTTCCAAACTTGCCCGACTATCCTTCAGGGAAGGCATAGTCCCTAGTAGTCATTATGGATATGACATAGGAGGTAATAGTCAAAAACCCTATTCCTGTCAGAGAATCAAGTCAATGTCCATGGAAAACAAATGGGTGAGGAAGTTTTTCCAAGAAAGCATAACTGAGGTTTAATTGAAGAACTTCCTCTACCGTCAGGGCAGGGGTCCTCACAATGCCTACTCCAGTATGAGTTTATCATTTCTTTCAATGCCTACTCCTTCTGCTACCTTCTTCTCTCCTTTATTTTTCACAGAAAGTTTACCCCCAGTAAATGTCTCGCATGTCTGA
The DNA here is from genome assembly GCF_008692025.1 of Phocoena sinus. NCBI lineage: Eukaryota > Metazoa > Chordata > Mammalia > Artiodactyla > Phocoenidae > Phocoena > Phocoena sinus. The sequence continues at coordinate 32,706,067 of NC_045770.1, read as the reverse complement.
ATCCACATTGGCATCTTTTTTCCTGGAGAACTGTATCAATGATACCAGCAATGGCCTAAGAAACTAGGTTGTATGTAAGATGGAGCTTGAGGACTGACTCACTCACTGCCTAGATGTCAGGAGGAACTACATCTCATGTACATGTCAGGCATGGAAAAACCTGTCACAAGGTGATAGGCCAATGGCTGAAACTTTTACCAATACTGATCTGGTAAAAAAGTCCTAGAGGGAAGACACATGGGAGCATATGTATATGTATAGCTGATTCACTTTGTTATAAAGCAGAAACTAACACACCATTGTAAAGCAATTATACCCCAATAAAGATGTTAAAAAAAAAAAAAGTCCTAGTAAAAAGTCTGGTGTAAAGGCCTCGACAGTGAGATGATTCAGGAATTTCAAAAGTGTGACTGGAACAATATCTAGAGGAACAGGGCAGTTGGCTGGTTATTAATAAGTTGTATTGATGCTTAACAGAGGTATATTGAAAAAATGAGAGTAGTTAAAAAGATTATGTATGAGAGCCACAGGGCTCTTGGCCCTTATTTCATGTAGTAGAAGAGTGGGCACAACTGAGGAGTATGATCAGACCTTAATATAAGAGCTCCACAGAATTTTAAATGCTCAGTCTGGAGAGATCTGTTATGTTAAGGTCAGGGCCCTGTTTGGGAAAACCTAGGACTACTGAAATACATGATAGGGTTATCTGGGGGCTGCCACCCTAAGAAATTTGACTTAGAACCTAGAGCTTGATGAAGTAGCCAACCTCTTCCTAATAAGAGCTAGAACTTCTCCAATATGGGAATACAATATAGATTTCTCTCCCCTGCAAGTCAACAGCATTACCCCCATCTCTTTTCCTGGCTTTCAGGCCAATTCTTAGGATTGAATCTCAGCATAACCCAGGTGGAGATGGGCTGAGCCTAATAAGGAAGGGAAGATTATACCCCCAAAGAACCTGCAAGAATAAGCTAGCACGCTTATAGCAGGAGATAAAGAATTATGTCTGGGATTGGATTTTAAGGGTGCTTGATTAAGGGGTCCATAAATAATATTGAATAAGCAAGAATTCACTAACTTGGAAGCACTTTCTCAGGATGCAGAATTTAACTTCTTGACAAGTTATGCTAGGAGATAGGGAAAATTTACTCCTAGGGTGGCTCTTAGAACTTAGAGAAAGTGATGGTCCACAAGGAGTGAAATAGAAATGCCTGAATTGTCTTGGCAAGTGGTAGAGGAAGAAATGGAAAGGCTCAGGGAGTGAACATTCTGATATGGATATATTTTGTGAGGCCAGAGGACTCATCAAAGAATTATGCATAGGTCCAGAGGATACGACATTCACCAAGGCTGTCAGGGATGTGCTGGTGTAAAGGCACAAGCTTCACTAATAAGTTAAATGGTTACTTTTCCCTAAAGACTAGGTATAATGATAGGAAAAGCAGTCACAGAGCTGGATTCCTTTATGGCTATAAGAATGATAGAGCCCCAAAATAATAGAGGACAATTGGCAGTGCTTATTCACCAGGAGCCAGTCAGCTACAATTACCATCACAACTGGTAATGTCAAGGGGGCTTGACCACAGAGTTGTGGAGGTGCTTAAAAGAACGTGGTATCCCAAGGGGCAAAACAGATGGACAACGAACAAGGATGCTACATAATATCTACAATCAGAAGAAGGCAGGAATGGAGAAACAGGAAGTTGAGGGCTAGGCTCACTTCCTGAACCTGAGTCAATTTTCAGATCTGGAATCCACTGAATAAACACATGGCTGGGTTGTCAGGGGTAAGATTCTATAATACTGTGGCAATTCTACCCTAAAAGGACCTACAGCCAGTAGTGTGCTGGAGCTGACTCTTACCAGGTCCAAAGAGTTGAAATGTGCATCTCTTCAGAGATCTTTGATGGAAGCCTGAAACTGGCCATGGTGGGAGTATTTACACCCTCGAAATCAGAAAACATTATGGAAGAGGTTGTTCTCCCTCTCCCCACTACCCATCCCCAGAGGGCTAATTGTTAAAGTATTTATCAGTACACCACTGTCTATAGCCATTTACTTAGATGACTATGTACTGGAAACATGCTTACAGGAGACAGGTGATAAATGGAATCTTGGATAAAGTCTGGTTTACATTGGGTTGGTGGGCATTTCCTAGTCTCAAAATTGATAACAAGGATTAAAATTCTTGGCAACTTAAGTAACCACCATATTAGGTCCTTGGCCTATGGGGTAATAGTTGTCATAGTGGGGAAGGCAAGTGGAAGTCGCTGAAACTGGCTCCTCCTGCCTTCCTGGCCAATGTAGAAAATTAAAAACAACAATTTAACACAGGAATTGGCTGAGATTAGTGTCACCAGTAAAGACCTAAAGGCTGCAGGGTGGTGGTATCTATCATATTTCCATTTAATTCACTGGTCAAACCCCTAAACAGACCAGATGTGTTGAAGATGACTGTAGACTACTTCAAGCTCAAAAAAGTAGTAGCCCAAATTGCAGCTTACTTGATGAATACAGAATCATTACTATAACAGATTAAGACGGTCTCAGATGTTTGGTACGTGGCTTTTGATTTAGCAAATGCAGTTTTCTTTTTCTGAAAACACTTCATATTTTCATTCAGTTTTGCCCTGGGGCTATGTTAACTCCCTCATGCTTGGCCATAATATAGTCTGAAGAATCTGGGCCAGTTGGACATTCTGCAGTATATGATATTGATTTATTAAACCCATGACCACAGACTGACTAGGCAAAATGAGCAAGAGCTGGTTAGCATGGTGGAGACCTTTGTAAGAGACACATACCCCTAAGGGTGATAAATAACCCTGTGGAAATTCAGGAACTAGCTACTTCAGTAAAGATTTAGGGGCATTATCAGGGGCATGCTAGCATATCACCTCTGAAATAAAAGACCTATCACTGCATCTTGCATTTCATGTTATAAATAAGTAAGCATAGCACCCGCTAGGCCTCTTTGAGTGGTGAAGGCAATACATTCCAAACCTGGGAATACTTCCATGATCCATATACCTACTGGCAGTGTTGAATGGGGCCAAAACAGGTAAAGGCTCTGTAGCAGGCTTAACTGCAAATGCAATCCAGCAGACCTTTTGATGTTAAGTTTTCAGGGGTAGAAAAAGATTCAGGGTAGAATTAATGGTAAGCCCCAGTGGGAGAACCACAATGCAGGCTCTGCTTCTAGAGCAGAACCATGCTACCTGCTGCAGAGAGTTATACACCTTTCTAATAATAGTTTCTGGGATGTCACTGGGCCCTACTGAAACAGGATACTTAGGCTTAGAGTACTATGTGACTCTCTGTCCAGAGCTGCTGACTATTAGTAGAGTTTTGCTGAGATTAAGTCATATGATTCAGTTTGGCGCAACATTAGTCCATCATAAGAATAAAATGAAATTGTGCCCATCCCCCCAGCCCCCGACCCCAACCTCACAGGAGGAATTTGTGTTTCCTGTTCTGACAGCTCTAGGCTATGCAGGTTTAGTGATCCCGATCTGTGAAGGGAGCATACTCTTGCCAGGGAACACAACAAAAATCTCATTGAAATACAAGATATGATTGCACTTTGGATTCTTTGTGTGTAAGAAATGATTGCTTCTGATAAACAGGAGGAAGTAGGGTTGCTTATACTTAATGGAGGTAAGGAATAATACACGTGGGGCCTAGATAATCCAATTGGACATCTCTTGGTTCTCCCACACCAATTGTAACTACCTATGTCAATTATAAGTGCCATGCTATTTGTAATTGTAACACATGCAGCAAACCTGGCTTAAGAAGGATAATATTACCAAGAGCCCAGACCACTTAAGAATGAGGGTTTGAGTCACACCACCTAGTATATCCCGAAGTCCTGCAACAGTGATAATTGAAAGGGGAATTTAGAATGGATAGTGGAGGAGGGGGAAGTTGAGTACCTGTGTGGCCCTGACACCAGCTGAACAAATGGGTGCTATAGTTCTGAAGTTCATTCTACTAACTTCCACTTCTAAATTTCCCCTCAGGTGGAGATATCCACAAGAACCATAAAGGAGCTTCTCCTGAACAAGTATAGATTCGTGGATCATTGCAGTGCCAGTGGGTAGACTATGCAAGCCAGTGAAGGTTCATTGCTTAGATCTCTAGGAGAGTCTACAGCAAAGACAGTTGTTGGGTGGCAGTCTCCATCCAACACAACTTTGAGTATTCTGCAGTGTTAAACTGAGTCACATGCTCCCCAGGGATACTTCTAGCCATTGACTGAGGATGCTGGGGAGACCACAACTAGGTCATTTCATAACCTCCTCAGGTAGAGTTATATGCTTCTTCTTCTGGTCTCCTGTTGTACCTTCCAGCTTCCTGTTACTATACCCCCAGCGAGACTCCAGCAAATATGGGGAAAAAAAATCTGTATAAAGATCAAAATAACTATTGTTAGCATTCTGATATGTTTTCTCAGTCTTTGCATTTTGATGTATTTTTTCTAGTTTTTTATTGTCTATATATGAATTTGTACACAAATACTAAATGAATATTTTCACCTGACATCTACAGTTTTGTGCCATGCAGGTTTTCACTTAACCTCAGATGATGAAAAATTAGCTGTTAAATATTCTTTGTTTTCAAATTTTTAAAAAATTTATTGAAGAAGTTGTGATTATTGCTTTTGAGGAGAAGGAAGTAACTTTGAAAGGAATACGAGTTATTAGAAGGGAGAGGGAAAGATATTTTAAGATGATAAAAGAAACTGGAAAATAGGTAAGGATTGGAATAGAGGAAACAATGTCCTGCTACTTAGCGATGGTGCCTTGAGGAGGAAAGACATGAAAAGGGACAGCCATATAATTTACCTAGGGATGCTGAACTGTATGCTTTACCATTCTTGACCTTGGGAAATATTCCTGTTTCAAACATATAGTCCAGAGCAAAGACCCTCTGGTGTTTTAGACACTGTAGGTTTTGAAAATGAGGGTGACCATGGTGGCCATAACGGACAAGAGGCTAGATAGAGGTCCTTCCTCTTCCATCCAAGCACCATGGACCAGGCACTTCTTTGACTTGTACTGTCTTGGGAGATACAGTTAAGACTGGAATGGAGTTTCTTGACAAATGAGTGATGTGAGAAAATCAGATTTAATTTGACTGAAAGAAAATAATGGACCCTATCTTGCAAACTTGCATTTAGAGACCAGGATTTATACCCACTGTAATCTTAATTCCTAAACCAATCCAGCTACCTCCTAAACCAAGGTCCCACTTTAGAGACCTCCTGCTACTTCCAGTCTGTTCCCATACCTTGAAATTTTTTACATTATTTCTACAGTTCTGTAAATTACATTTCTCTTAACCACTTCACAACTCTTCACAAGTAAATTGTATGGTGAAGATTTTTATTAGTAAACAAAAGATAAGGTACCTAAATTAATTTAAGTATATTATTATTTCAAATCCATTAGATTTCTTAGAGTTGTCTATATTGGATGGAGGTGGTGGTGAGAGGGAAAGATTAAGCTCAGTATTCTCAGCATAAATCTATCTCCCAGTCTGATCTTCATTTCAGCTAGAGTAAGAGAATCATTGTTGAAAACAGTGGCTACTGGAGTTGCATAAAATGATCAGAGAACCTGGGGTAAACAGCAACCTTCCTCCTGGGACTATACTTGGGCAGCACAGGCAGTCCTGATTCAGTCAGTGCGTTGGCTGAGCACAAAGACTCTCTGATCCCATGCTGGGGGAGAACAGCATTCTGTCCTCTGGGAACACTGTACACACCATCTCTAAGAGTTTACCAAACTAAGGCACACATGATATTCAGTCCATTTGCCCAATCAAAGAGGCAGCAGACAGAGATGAAAAGAACAAGGGTTGAGATTAGATGAACGTAGGCAGAATACCTGTGGGTGAAGCCTTGGACTTGCTACCTAGCCATGCCCTGTCAACTTCAGTATCTTTATTTGTAAAATGAGAATAATCACATTTGCCTTGCAGGATTGAATACTTGGAAAATTAAATGAGACACAAAGATAATGTGCCACGTGCAGGGCATATTATATAGATAATAAATATTATTCAGAATTAAGTGCTAGTCATCTTTAAGAAATAATAGTGATAATAACATTTTGAAAATTGACTGTATGATGATAGATACTGTGGTGAGCACTTTATAATTCACATAAATTCCATGAGCTAAGTGCTACTATTGCATTGATTTCACAGATTAGGAATTGGAAGCACAAGAGAAGTTAAATAACTTTCCTGGCATCCTATAACTAATAAGACAGCAAACCCAGGTATTCTGCCTCTAGATATTATGCTATTAAATACCATGTCAGATAGTAATGACTCCTTCTTTCACAAAAAAAAAAGTAGAAAGGGGTTAAACTTTAAACCCATAGAAAGACCTTATTATTCCTGATCTTAAATTTAATATTCAATGGAAGCTCTTCCTTTGAAGCCCAAAGGGAATATTGAAATGCACTTTGGATTTGGAATCAAAAGACCTGTGAACACTTTCCAGTTTGGACACTTACTGTAGGTCACTTTACATATCTGCGTTTCTTCATATATGAATGGAAATAATTGCCATCTTGCTGAGAGGTATAAATGAGGATATAGATGTGAAAGCACCTTATAAATACAAATGCCTCGCAAATGTTAGTTCCCATTAGTAAAAGAGTATAATTGTACATTACTTTAAAAAAATCTAAAATTGAAATAAGAATTACAGTACTTTCTATTCTATTTGAAAAATGAAGCAAATTATTTTATTGCACTTCAGTATGTAACAAACACCAGTTTAAAAATATTTTATAATATCCGAATTTCTAGAACCATTTTAATATTACAAAATTCACATGGATGAAAACAAAGAATGATGCCACACAGTAATGCATTTTTCTTTATTATTACAGGATGTTTCATATGAGAGGATAAGAAACAACAGGTGTCCAGTATTCTGAAGGATGCCATTATGGAGTTGCCTAGGTGATTCACTGGGATGTATTATAATGTTATGCCTCATATTCTTTTGGAGTAAGTAGAAATGGGAAAGATGTGATAAGCCTTTAGAAAAGAAACTTGCATCATCATCACTATAATCAAGAATGTGAAAAGATTTATTTATTCATCATTTTTTCATAATTTATTCAAAGATGTTAGACATGTCCTACCTATTGCACTGTACTAAGTGTTGAAGGAGATGTATCTAAAAATATTCAATCTGGTTGCAAATACAGGATATATACATGTGACATAAATAACATCATAGAAGGGTGTATTATTAAGTGACAAAGTGATATAGCTAGTAAGTACAAAGAGAGTTCATAGAAGGGAGAAATCGACGAGAACAAGACAGTCTGGGAAATCTTACAGGAGTGACTTACAAAGACTGGAGGTCAGAACTGTCTTTGGCTTTGCAGTTTTCTTGACAGAAACATGTTGGACTAATGATAAGGAACATCCAGCCAAATGATTGAATAGTGGAGTATGTCTGACTACAGAGCTTTGAATGTAGCCTGAGGAGTTGAAATGTATTCTGAGTGGCAGGAGCGTGGAGGAACAGAGGCCCTCTAACCACTCAGAAGGCAGCCTTCAATGGTAGAAGGTAACTCTTCAATTTTCTCTGAGTTCTAAACCCCAAATATATAAATTACAAAAAGAGTTCACCATTAAGTATCAGAAAAACAACTGACAGTGGTTTTATACATATAGGCATGTGTTTTTGCTTGCTTGTTTTTCATGTAACAAAAAGGCCACAAGGAGACACTGGCAGCCAGGGCCGGTATGAAGATACAATGATGCCACCAGGACTTGGCTGTGTCTCACTGTTCCACCATCCTTACCATGAGGCTTTTGTCCTTGGGGTGACAAGATAGCAGCCATATTGCCATACAAGCAGGAAAAAGAGCAAATAAAATGGGTATAAACATGTGCAATGAGAATCTGCCACTTAAAATGCTTTTTCCTGAAAATTCTACCCATTTAATCCCTTCTTACATTAATTCGCTAGAATGAAGTTACAAGGCCAGTCCTAATTGCAAGTTCAGCTGGAAAGTGACATTTTTAGCTGGACTAGTTGCTTCCAAAAGCAAAATTGAAGGTTGTTTGCAAGGAAGAAGAGAAAGGCTATATATACAGATTATAAGTGTCTTCTCATTGGATGCTCGGATCAGAAGGCAATGATGAAGATATGAAATGTTTTCTTAATATCTCTTTTAAAGTTGTGTCTGTTTTATGTGGCAACTCTCAGATCTAAGTGAGGAAAAGCCTCAGTGGATTTTTTTCTAGTTCTATCAGCCGAATAGTTTTGTGGATATTCCCTACAGATTCTGGCATTACCATTATCAGTCTAACTTTTCTCTTTTATCCTGTCTTTTTCTGACACTTCAAAAGCTATATTATGGGAAAATTTGAACAAGCTGCATTAAGAGATGCCAATCAGATGCTGTTTTAAACCAGTATTTCATAATTTCTTAGGTTTTAATTTTATTTTTTGATCTAAACAGAGTATTTTATTTTATTTTTTTATTTTATTTTTTTATTTTTTTTGTGATATGCGGGCCTCTTACTGCTGCGGCCACTCCCGCCGCGGAGCACAGGCTCCGGTCGTGCAGGCCCAGCGGCCATGGCTCACGGGCCCAGCCAGACCGGGGCACGAACCTGCGTCCCCTGCATCGGCAGGCAGACTCTCAACCACTGCACTACCAGGGAAACCCTAAACAGAGTATTTAAAACCTTGTTTATGGGTATTTGTTTTAATGTGAGTTCTTATTTCTAGTTTTATGGCCTCTTGCTTAATTTGCTTTTTTTTTGTTTTTTTTCCCTCCTTGAAGATATTTCCAAGCATGTTTTCTCTCCTCTTAAACATAGTAAGCCTAGTTATTTTATAACTATAAATTCTGATAACTCCACTATCTCAAGTTTTTGTGAGTTGGTTTTAGAGATCTTTTATTTCTGCTGGTTCTTGGTCCTAATGTGCTGCCCTCTGGGCCATTCTGGTGATATGTATGCAGGCCACAAATCTACATGAGAGGTATTTTACTTTCAATTCACTCTGAAGATGGAACACTTTGGAAGTTATATCAGACCTTGGCTAGTTTGAAGGGGATTCATTATCTTGGGCTAACTTTGGCTTCTGTACTCCTTCCCTGCAAATCCATCAAAACTCATTTTGCAAATGCCCTCAAGGAAAAAGTGGCTTAGTAAACTAGGCTTCCTCTTTTGAGCTTCAAGATTTGGGCAAAATTATTCCTTACTGTATCATTAGGGCATTGATACTTTAAGATATCTTTTTCTATTTCTTTGTTTAGTTGCCTTCAGTGAGATAGTTGGCTCAAATTGCCTAGACCACCTTTAGCATAAGTTAAAATCCTACTGCTCTATTACAAATCCTTCTTTTTCTCCTTCCCTCCCTCCCTCCATTTCTGTTTTCCTCCAACCCTTCCTTTTTACTTTTTTCCTATTTTTGAAAAATTTTGATTTAGCACCTACTATTCTCAGTCACTTCTTCTGTTATTGTTTATATTTATCTGACATATATATATAATTTATATAATTTATTTTATTTTTAACATACTTGTGATTTTGTTTTTGCAGTTGTAAGTAGCATATGGATTGTTATTCTTTAAGCCGGTATGGCTGTATTTTTCTTTAAGAGGTTTATAACTTTATATTTAATATCATAATACTCTGCTGATTTTGGAGGCAGACATAATTCTTCATTTTTAGCTATTTGTTCTTTTGCAAATTAATTAATCCTATTCACTCTCATTTTCTTCATCTCTTTTAGTAAGCATAATAAAAGTACTTTCTTCATAGGATTAGAGAATTAAACAAAATAGTATATTTAAATATTTGTGAGATCAACGCATTTAATCTGTTGTTATGGTTGTTGTTTTTATTAATTATAAGAAATATTAACCACCTTACTCTTAACTGATATATTTTCCTTTATTTTTGTCGTATATTTTATCTTTAAAAATATTTTTTGATATCTGTTTTTCTGTCTTTTGTTTAATATACACACATATAGTGATTTATAGGAACAAATTCTGAGTTAAGCCTACATGTTTTACGTGTTTACATGTAAAGCATACATAATTTATAATGTACTAAAACACACAATAAAATGAATGTATTTAATTAATTAACTGAATTAGAAATTTAATAATGTGGGTCTAAATTTAAAATGCATAGAAAGAGATAGAGTGATAAAATTTCTATCCTTTTTTCCTGGTCACTTAATTCCTCTTTATAAAGGCAACTAATTTTTCAGTTTTCTTATGTATCATTCAATATATTATTTTATGTACTTTTAATTATATATATTTTATGGTTTTTACATTTCAATTATATATATTGCTTTTTCTTTTTTCCCTCCTTTTATACAAATAATCACATACTGCTTTATTTAACAATATGTTAGAATTTGTTACGTATTAACGTAAAAGATTATCCTTGAATCATTTTCTGTGAATTCTCTGAATTCTATTGTACAGATAGATCATAGTTTACTTAACTATTTGCCAATTTAAGGACATTCAGGTTGATTCCAAACTTGTCCTTATACAGTACAAACTATGTTTCAATAAGCAACTTTGTACATCTGACATTTCTCACATAAGCAAACTAATTTTAGGTAAAATCCTTACAAATGGAACTGCTGCATCATGGGACATACATACTTGAAATTTTGGTTGAATTTGTGGAATTGTCCTTCATAGAGATCATATCAATCTACAGTTACTAGCAATGTATATTAGAATGCCTGTTTCTCTGTTGTAGTCTGTACTCTGTTGCTGACAGTGTATTATCAAATATTTTCATCTCTGCCAGTCTGAGGTGAAAAATGGCACCTGAGTGTAGTTTTATTTAATCTTATGATCTTGATGTCAAAAAAATGAATGAAACAATAACTTTTGATTTCTTTTTACACAAGCCAAAATTCAACTCTTCTTGCCCTGTCTACCACTGAGATTATTAATTAAAATATCCCACTCTCACTTATTCACAGTATGTCTGCTCTTTGAATTTACAGGACCTACAGTCTTGATCATTCAATTTTCTGTTATCCATCAGCCTTTTCCTGTTTCTACTTTCCTCCCTATCAAGCTTTGAATCCTCCACACTTTAATTTAATCACTTATTTGCCATACAGTGCTTCTATTATATCCATGTCACAAACTCACAATCTCTAATTAGCCAACTGTCTTTCTCTGTGCGAGCACTTGGGCAGCTAGCTGGACAGTACTGTGAAAAATCACGGCAACAGGGCAACCAATGCCACAGTATCAGACATAGCTGTCTAGTCCCAACTGAGCCCTCAAGGCTGCCAATATTTTATTCAAGTACCTCATTCTTTCATTTAAGAATGACTACCTCAAACATTTTTCATTTTTGTCAGACCTATGACACTCCTCACCAATACTTTTCATTTTCCATAAAAGACGCCACCTTTCATCTTTCAGATAAAAGAGAAACTTTCATTCAGAAAGTCCCTCAGTTTTACACCATCAAGTCTATACAGACGTCATCCATATCCTCTTCATTTCCAACCTAACAGGAAGGAGGAATATCAATGTCTCTTATGTAAGACCTATTACTTTACCTTTGCTCTTAAATATCTGTCTTCTTGCCCTCTCAAGGAAATTTCACTATGGAGTATTTTCTTTGTCAAGTCAGCTTCTCTCTACACTGATCTTTTGCATCAATGTTTAAACACGCATCAGTCACTCTTACTTCAATAAACAAAGAAACTTCTGCTCTGAACTCCCCTTTTCCCCTCGATGCGTTGAAATCTTGAAAGGGTTTTGAACATGAAATATGCTGTTTCTATTTGCCTACTTGCTTTCTTTCCCACTCCCTTCTCATCAATCTACTCCAATTTTACCACATCCCACGTCTTTGCGGGAATTTCTCTTCCAGGTTTGTAACAACTTCCTTGTGCTAATTGAAATAATACTATTTTTGTTTTTATCTCACTTGACCTCAACTGCATTTGACACTATTGATCATTTCCTCCTTTTCGAAAATTTCCTCCAAATTTCTATGACACCCATGCTCCTAGTATTCCTCCGTACTTCCTGAGTATTCCTTCTCAGTTCTACTTTTTCTCTCCACTTTCTCTGGTCATCCCTTAAGCACATAGATTCTCCCCAGCAGTCTTCCCTAGGTCCTTCTATCTTCTCACACTTTACTCCTGAATTACAAAGGAAGGCCAGTTCAACCTGCCCCAAATTGAACTCTTGATTCATCTACCCTCCTTCTCTTCAGTGTTTCCTATTTCAGTAAATAAAACCACCATGTACCTGAAAGCTCAAGCCAGAATCTTGGTAAGCACCACCAAATTCTGACAAATTTTACCTTTAAAGTATCTTTTAAATCTATGCATTTATATCCACACAACCTGTCTTCATCATTTTCTTCTCTTTATCTTGACTACTGCAATGACCTCATAGGTGATCCCCTTTTGGTCATTCATGCCTATCTGCATCTGTGTTCCACTCAGGAGCCAGAATGATCTTCCTAAAGTGCGAACTTGATCATGTAACTTTCCTGCTTAAAATGCTTCAGTGACTTCTCAATTTCCCCCGGGATCATGTTTAAGGTTTTTAAATTGGCTTATGAGACTGTGTGTCCTACCCCTATTTGCCTCTTGCCTCCTTTCAAACCAGTCTCCCCTTCAGTCTTGCTGCTCTGTATAGAATGTACCATGTTCTGTATTTTGTCCTCAGATCTTAAAATATACTTACCCACTGAAATGACACAATCTTCACCTCTTGCCCTGCCTTCTCCATTTCACCTAGATGACTAACTACCTCTTATCCTACAAATCTTCTTATATAGTTTATGTGCTTGGGAATTTTTTTTTCTGACAAGCCCTTCTCACTGCATTCACTTCCACCATTCTAGATTAAGGCCGTTTCTAATGTTCTCCTTTGGCATTGGTTCTTGTCTTTCATTAATATTCATTACACTTATATTTATTTTTGTAGCTTTTGGGAGCAGTTGCTTATGTACACAGGCTTCTAGATCTCCATGAATATACTGGACTTTTCAAAGTTCCCTGTAGTAATCTAGTTCTCCAGGATTCCTGTCCAGCTACTGGTTTGCCCCATCTGAATTTACAACCTTGGGCCCTTGGGTGTTGCCAGCAGTTTCCTACTGTTTCTGTAATCCCCTGAGGGACACCCCATCCCTCCAACCATGAGCTGGGATCTGAGTCAAATCAAATAGCCACTACTCTCTGAATAGAGATTTTTCAGAGAGGTGAAAATTTGGACAAAATATAGACTGTGCTCTGAGAATAGTAATTTTCATGGACCTCCATAAACAGTCAGAGCTGCTTCCATATTCTTCAGTGCTGTCAGCTTTTGGCTACTATGCCACTGAACTGGGGAGGAAAGATAGATAGGAATAGCTCCAAGTTAAAATGTCACAAAGGCTACTGTCTTACCAAGGTTTAGTAGATTCTTGGATAGACAATTTTCAGTTCATTCTGTAGGTTGAGTTAATTGCCAGAGTTCTAAAGTGGTTCATTTAAGTTGTTTTGTTGTATTTTCCTTGTTTTAGAGTATTTGAGTAGTTCACTGAGGTCCTCATTCTGCCATGATGAAAGGTGATTTGCTTGTGTTTTTTTTTAACGCTTGTATATCTGATTAGGTTCTAGGTTCCTTTTCTCTCTTACTCCCTCTGTCCATTCCTCCCTTCCTCCCTCCCTCCCTGCCTGCCAGAAATACAGTGTTTACCATATGGCAGCTGCTAATTTAGGTGCTGGGAACATAATAGTAAAGAAACCTGACCAGGTCCTTGGCCATTGTATTGTTCACTGATTTATCACCTCTGTGGAGGATAGGGTTTTGGCATATGGTAGATGCTAAATAAATAACTGATGAAGGCCACCTTGTCTCAGGTCCTGTTTACAATTTTCTTTTCCATTGTCAACCAATCACTTCAGGATGCAGTGAACTGCCATGCATCTCCCTCTAATTTCTGAAATGGTGACCAAGAGCTGTAGGACACATAAAACTTACCTCCAAAATGTACTTCTCAATCCATCCTCATAAACCTGACAGTTAGTAGATATTTATCAAGCAAGAGAATTCTACTAGATTTGGTACTTTGGTATCTCTTTGACTATTTTAAAGAGAATCTTAAGAGAAACATTGTCTACTCACTCACCATGTTAACCTGCATCATTTCATTTTGTTTTAAATGATTAAGTTTTTGTAAATACAGTGTTGCCAAACTCACAAATCAGTGAATAAAAATAAAGTGATGTTGCTTGTTTTTATTTATCTTACTTTTTCAATATAGATAAATACAAACATACATGAAATAAAAATCACCCATAATTCTACCCCTTGAACCACCTAAAGAGAAAGTCACTCACCTCCTCTGTTCCTGCCAGTCTCCCTCCTCAGTGATAACTTGTATTAACTACTGGCTGCATATAATTTCTTACTTTTCTCTTTATTTATACACAGAATTTTTTTCCTTTGATGGAATTGAAATATTATTTAAATCTAATATTTGCATTTGGTAATTTTATATTTTAGAAATATCTTTCCAGATTAGTAATTTTACATCTAGGTCATTCTTTTCTTTTCTTTTTTTGAATTTCATTTTATTTATTTTTTTTATACGGCACTTTCTTATTAGTCATCCATTTTATACACATCAGTGTATACATGTCAATCCCAATCTCCCTTGGTGTCATACGTTTATTCTCTACATCTGTGTCTCTATTTCTGCCCTGCAAACTGGTTCATGTGTACCATTTTTCTAGGTTCCACATATATGCATTAATATACAATATTTGTTTTTTCTTTCTGATTTACATCACTCTGTATGACAGTCTCTAGATTCATCCATGTCTCTACAAATGACCCAACTTAGTTGCTTTTTATGGCAAATATTCCATTGTATATATGCACCACATCTTCTTTATCCATTCACCTGTTGATGGGCATTTAGGTTGCTTCCATGACCTGGCTATTGTAAATACCACAGCAATGAACATTGGGGTGCATGTGTCTTTTTGAACTATGGTTTTCTCTGGGTATGTGCCCAGTAGTGGGATTGATGGGTCATATGGTAGTTCTATTTTTAGTTTTTTAAGGAACCTCCATACTGTTCTCCATAGTGGCTGTATCCATTTACATACCCACCAACAGTGCAAGAGGGTTCCCTTTTCTCCACACCCTCTCCACCATTTGTTGTTTGTAGATTTTTCTGATGATGCCCATTCTAACTGGTGTGAGGTGATACCTCATTGTAGTTTTGATTTGCATTTCTCTAATAATTAGTGATGTTGAGCAGCTTTTCATGTGCTTCCTGGCCATCTGTATGTCCTCTTTGGAGAAGTGTCTAATTAGGTCTTCTGCCCATTTTTTGACTGGGTTGTTTTTTTTTTTTTTTAATATTGAGCTGCATGAGCTGTTTAAATATTTTGGATATTAATCCTTTGTCCATTGATTCATTTGCAAATATTTTTTTTCCCATTCTGGCGGTTGTCTTTTCGTCTTGTTTGTAGTTTCCTTTGCATTGCAAAAGCTTTTAAATTTCATTAGGTCCCATTTGTTTATTTTTGTTTTTATTTAAATTACTCTAAGAAGTGGATCAAAAAAGATCTTGCTGTGATTTATGTCAAAGAGTGTTCTTTCTATGATTTCCTCTAAGAGTTTTATAGTGTCTGGTCTTACATTTAGGTCTCTAATCCATTTTAAGTTTAGTTTTGTGTATGGTGTTAGGGAGTGTTCTCATTTCATTCCTTTACATGTAGCTGTCCAGTTTTCCCAGCACCACTTATTGAAGAGACTGTCTTTTCTAGATTGTATATCCTTGCCTCCTTTGTCATAGATTTATTGACCATAGGGGCATGGGTTTACCTCTGGGCTTTCTATCCTGTTCCATTGATCTATATTTATGTTTTTGTACCAGTACCATATTGTCTTGATTACTGTAGATTTGTAGTATAGTCTGAAGTCAGGGAGTCTGATTCCTCCAGCTCCATTTTTCCTCCCTCAAAACCACTTTGGCAAGGGGAGCTTCAAGACGATGGAAGAGTAAGACGTGGAGATCACCTTCCTCCCCACAAATACATCAGAAATACATCTACATGTGGAACAACTCCTACAAAATACCTACTGAATGCTGGCAGAAGACCTCAGACCTCCCAAAAGGCAAGAAACTCCCTATGTACCTGGGTAGGACAAAAAAAAAAAAAAAACAAAAAAACAGAGACAAAAGAATAGGGATAGGACTTGCACCAGTGGGAGGGAGCTGTGAAGGAGGAGAAGTTTCCACACACTAGGAAGGCCCTTTGTGGGCCGAGATGGCGGGTGGCGGAGGGGGTAAGCTTCAGAGCCACGGAGGAGAGTGCAGCAACAGGGGTGCAGAGGGCAAAGCGGAGAGATTCCCGCACAGAGGATCAGTGCCGGCCAGCACTCAACAGCCTGAGAGGCTTGACTGCTCATCCGCTGAGACGGGTGGGGGCTGGGAGCTGAGGCTCAGGCTTCCGAGTCAGATCGCAGGGAGAGGACTGGAGTTGGCTGCATGAACACAGCCTGAAGGGGGCTAGTGCACCATGGCTAGCCGGGAGGGAGTCCGAGAAAAGGTCTGGAACTGCCGAAGAGGCAAGAGACTTTTTCTTGACTCTTCGTTTCCTGGTGCATGAGGAGAATGGATTAAGAGTGCTGTTTAAAGGAGCTCCAGAGACGGGCGCAAGCCGTGGCTATCAGGGCGGACCCCAGAGACGGGCACGAGACGCTAAGGTTGCTGCTGCAGCCACCAAGAAGTCTGTGTGCAAGCAGAGGTCACTATCCACACCTCCCATCCAGAGCCTGTGCAGCCTGCCACTGCCAGAGTCCCATGAACCAGGAACAACTTCTCGGGGAGAAATCACAGCACACTTCAGGCTGGTGCAACGTCATGCTGGCCTCTGCGGCCGCAGGTTCACCCCGCACTCCATACCCCTCCCTCCCCCCAGCCTGAGTGAGCCAGAGCCTCCGAATCACCTACTCCTTTAACCCCGTCCTTTCTGACAGATGCCCTCAGGAGACCTACACGCACAGGCGGGTCCAAATCCAAAGCTAAACCCCAGGAGCTGTGTGAACAAAGAAGAGAAAGGGATATTTCTCCCAGAAGCCTCAGGAGCAGTGGATTAAATCTCCACAGTCAACTTGATGTACCCTGCATCTGTAGAATACCTGAAAACAAATCAACCCAAATTGAGGAGGTGGACTTTGGGAGCAACGATATATATATATTTTTCCCTTTTTCTCTTTTTGTGAGTGTGTATGTGTATGCTTCTGTGTGTGATTTTGTCTGTATAGCTTTGCTTTTACCGTTTGTCTGAGGGTTCTGTTTGTCCTTTTTTTAAATTTAGAAATTTTTTAAATAATTATTTTTTATTTTAATAACTTTATTTTACTTTATTTTATTTTATCTTCTTTCTTCCTTCCTTCCTTCCTTCCTTCCTTCCTTCCTTCCTTCCTTCCTTCCTTCCTTCCTTTCTTTCTTTCTTTTCTTTCTTTCTTTCTTTCTTTCTTTCTTTCTTTTCTTTCTTTCTCTTTCTTTCTTTCTTTCTTTCTTTCTTTCTTTCTACCTTTTATTCTGAGCCCTGAGGATGACAGGCTCTTGGTGCTCCAGCCAGGCATCAGGGCTGTGCCTCTGAGGTGGGAGAGCCAAGTTCAGGACACTGGTCCACAAGAGACCTCCCAGCTCCACATAATGTCAAATGACGAAAATCTCCCAGAGATCTCCATCTCAATGCCAGGACCCAGCTCCACTCAACAACCAGCAAGCTACAGTGCTGGACACCGTATGCCAAACAACTAGCAAGACAGGAACACAATTAGCACAGAGGCTGCCTAAACCAATAATAAGGCCACAGACACCCCAAAACACACCACCAGACGTGGACCTGCCCAACAGAAAGAAAAGATACAGCCTCATCCACCAGAACACAGACACTAGTCCCCTCCAGCAGGAAGCCTACACAGCCCACTGAACCAACCTTAGCCACTGGGGGCAGACACCAAAAACAACGGGAACTACGAACCTGCAGCCTGCGAAAAGGAAACCCCAAACACAGTAAGGTAAGCACAATGAGAAGACAGAAACACACAGAAGATGAAGGGACAAGGCAAAAACTCACCAGACCTAACAAATGAAGAGGAAACAGGCAATCTACCTGAAAAAGAATTCAGAATAATGATAGTAAAGATTATCCAAAATCTTGGAAATAGAATGGAGAAAATACAAGAAAGGTTTAACAAGGACCTAGAGGAAATAAAGAGCAAACAAACAGTGATGAACAACACAATAAATAAAATTAGAAATTCTCTATGGCTTCCCTGGTGGTGCAGTGGTTCAGAGTCCGCCTGCCAATGCAGAGAACACGGGTTCATGGACCGGTCCGGGAAGATCCACATGCCACGGAGTGGCTAGGCCCGTGAGCCATGGCTGCTGAGCCTGTACGTCCGGAGCCTGTGCTTCACAACGGGAGAGGCCACAACAGTGAGAGGCCCATGAACTGCAAAAAAAAAAAAAAAAAAAAAAATTAGAAATTCTCTAGAAGGGATCAATAGCAGAATAACTGAGGCAGAGAAACGGATCAGTGAACTGGAAGATAAAATAGTGGAAATAACAACTGCAGAGCAGAAGAAAGAAAAAAGAATGAAAAGAACTGAGGACAGTCTCAGAGACCTCAGGGACAACATTAAATGCACCAACATTTGAATTATAGGGTTCCCAGAAGAAGAAGAGAAAAAGAAAGGGACTGAGAAAATATTTGAAGAGATTATAATTGAAAACTTCCCTAACATGGGAAAGGAAATAGCTAATCAAGTCCAGGAAGCACAGAGAGTCCCATACAGGATAAATCCAAGGAGAAACATGCCAAGACAAATATTAATCAAACTATCAAAAATTAAATAAAAAGAAAAAAATATTAAAAGCAGCAAGGGAAAAACAACAAATAACACACAAGGGAATCCCCATAAGGTCAACAGCTGATCTTTCAGCAGAAACTCTGCAAGCCAGAAGGGAGTGGCAGGACATATTTAAAGTGATGAAGGAGAAAAACCTGCAACCAAGATTACTCTACCCAGCAAGGATGTCATTCAGATTTGACAGAGAAATTAAAAACTTTACAGACAAGCAAAAGCTACGAGAATTCAGCACCACCAAACCAGCTGTACAACAAATGCTAAAAGAACTTCTCTAGGCAGGAAACACAAGAGAAGGAAAAAAGCTACAATAACAAACCCCAAACAATTAAGAAAATGGTAATAGGAACATACATATCAATAATTACCTTAAAAGTAAGTGGAATAAATGTTCCAACCAAAAGACATAGACTGGTTGAATGGATAAAAAAACAAAACCTGTATATATGCTGTCTACAAGAGACAAACCTCAGACCTAGGGACTCATACAGACTGAAAGTGAGGGGATGGCAAAAGATATTCCATGCAAATGGAAATCAAAAGAAAACTGGAGTAGCAATTCTCATATCAGACAAAAGAGACTTTAAAACAAAGACTATTACAAGAGACAAAGAAGGACGCTACATAATGATCAAGGGAACAATCCAAGAAGAAGATATAACAATTGTAAATATTTATGCACCCAACATAGGAGCACCTCAATAAATAAGGCAAATACTAACAGCCATAAAAGGGGAAGTCAACAGTAACACAATCATAGTAGGCACTTTAACACTCCACATTCACCAATGGACAGATCATCCAAAATGAAAATAAATAAGGAAACACAAGCTTTAAATGATACCTTAAACCAGGTGGGCTTAATTGATATTTATAGGACAATCCATCCAAAAACAACAAAATACATATTTTTCTCAAGTGCTCATGGAACGTTCTCCAAGATAGATCATATCTTGGTTCACAAATCAAGCCTCGGTAAATTTAAGAAAATTGAAATCATATCAAGTATCTTTTCTGACCACAACGCTATGAGACTAGATATCAATTACAGGAAATAATCTGTAAAAAATACAAACACATGGAGGCTAAACAATACACTACTTAATAACCAAGAGATCACTGAAGAAATCAAAGAGAAAATTAAAAAATACCTAGAAACAAATGATAATGAAAACGCGATGACCCAAAACCTATGGGATGCACCAAAAGCAGCTCTAAGAAGGAAGTTTATAGCAATACAATCCTCCCTTAAGAAACAAGAAACATCTCAAATAAACACCATAATCTTACACCTAAAGGAATTAGAGAAAGAAGAACAAAAATCCCCAAAGTTATCAGAAGGAAAGAAATCATAAAGATCAGTTCAGAAATAAATGAAAAAGAAATTAAGGAAATGATAGCAAAGATCAATAAAACTAAAAGCTGGTTCTTTGAGAAGATAAACAAAATTGATAAACCATTAGCCAGACTCATCAAGAAAAAAAGGGAGAAGACTCAAATCAATAGAATTAGAAATGAAAAAGGAGAAGTAACAACTGACACTGCAGAAATACAAAGGATCATGAGAGATTACTACAAGGAAATATATGCCAATAAAATGGAAAACCTGGAAGAAATGGACAAATTCTTAGAAATGCACAACCTTCTGAGACAGAACCACAATGAAGTAGAAAATATGAATAGACCAATCACATGCACTGAAATTGATTAAAAATCTTCCAGCAAACAAAAGCCCAGGACCAGATGGCTTCACAGGTGTATTCTACCAAACAATTAGAGAAGAGCTAACATCTGTCCTTCTCAAGCTCTTCCAAAATATAACAGAGAGAGGTACACTCCCAAACTCATTCTATGGGGCCACCATCACCCTGATACCAAAACCAGGCAAGGATGTCACAAAGAAAGAAAACTGCAGGCCAGTATCACTGATGAACATAGATCCAAAAAACCTCAACAAAACACTAGCAAACAGAATCCAAAGCACATTAAAAGGATCATACACCATGATCAAGTGGGATTTATCCCAGGAATGCAAGGATTCTTCAATATACGCAAATCAATCAATGTGATACACCATATTAACAAACTGAAGGAGAAAAACGATAGGATCATCTCAATAGATGCAGAGAAAGCTTTCAACAAAATTCAACATCCATTTATGATAAAAACCCTCCAGAAAGTAGGCATAGGAGGAACTTTCCTTAAAATAATAAAGGCCATATATGGCAAACCCAGGGCCAACATTGTCCTAAATGGTGAAAAACTGAAACCCTTTCCACTAAGATCAGAAGCAAGACAAAGTTGCCCACTGTCACAACTATTATTCAACATCGTTTTGGAAGTTTTAGCTACAGCAATCAGAGAAGAAAAAGAAATAAGAGAAATCCAAACAGGACAAGCATTAATAAAGCTGTCACTGTTTGCAGATGACATGATACTACACATAGAGAATCCTAAAGATGCTACCAAAAAACTACTAGAGCTAATCAATGAATTTGGTAAAGTAGCAGGATACAAAATTAATGCACAGAAATCTCTTGCATTCCTATACACTAAAGAGGAAAAATCTGAAAGTGAAATTAAGAAAACACTCCCATTTACCATTACAACAAAAAGAATAAAATAGTTAGGAATAAACCTACCTAAGGAGACAAAAGACCTGTATGAAGAAAATTATAAGACACTGATGAAAGAAATTAAAGATGATACAAATAGATGGAGAGATATACCATGTTCTTGGATGGGAAGAATCAACATTGTGAAAATGACTCTACTACCCAAAGCAATCTACAGATTCAATGCAATCCCTATTAAACTACCACTGGCATTTTTCACAGAATTAGAACAAAAAAATTTCACAATTTGTATGGAACACAAGAGACCCCAAACAGCCAAAGCAACCTTGAGAAATAAAAGCAGAGCTGGAGGAATCAGGCTCCCTGACTTCAGAGTATAGTACAAAATGACATTAGTAAAGACGGTATGGTAGCGGCACAAAAACAGAAATAGAGATCAATGGAACAGGGTAGAAAGCCCAGAGATAAACCAATGCACATATGGTCACCTAATCTTTGATAAAGGAGGCAAGAATATACATGGAGAAAATACAGCCTCTTCAATAATTGGTGCTGGCAAAACTGGACAGCTACATGTAAAGAATGAAATTAGAACACTCCCTATACACCATACAGAAAAAT